>NC_143037.1:37730833-38086666 GCF_057628025.1 Oncorhynchus mykiss
CCTGAGGAGGATGGACCCCCCCTTCCTCCTCTGACTCTACTGAAATGTGATGATGTTGAATCAACCTGGAAAATGTATTGGATTTGCAAAAAGTAATCAACTTGATTTTTTTTTTTCTGATTTCACGTTGAATTCATGTTAGTTGACAACTCAACCAAATGTAAATAAAAACTAGAAGTTGAACTGATGTCTGTGCCCAGTTGATAGAGATGGAGACACCGATAGCCTAATTTTAATGATCAATCTTGTCCAAATAATTCCAATAACTGACCAATGCAATACGTTTTGTATGTGTACAATACAAAACGAATCCAACAAATGAGCTATTTTATAAGCGGCCTTAATATGTTGAGTTGTGGTGTGCAAGCGACTGCAATTACAAGTTACCTTGCAGAAATGTATATCCTGTTTTGATTTTCACGAGCCTCACTTTTATTTTTATTGTTATTGGGCTGAAGGAACAGTCAGTGGGTACAGGTTCCGTCGTCTTCGGCTATTCACGTTCAAGCGCAAAGTTGCTTACAATTCTTGCGGAGATCTTGGTGTTCGCCTCCGCGTCTTGCAGAAGGCAGATCTTTCCATCGGCAGTCAGTGGATGGATAAACCTTACGGTCTACATGGGATAAACCTGTAACCTCCACCGGGATGAATGGTAGGCTATTTCATATCGCTGATGTTTCATTACAATATTGTCCTGTATTTGAATGTGTTTAGAAACTTGCCAAATTGACATCTAATTTTGATTCAATTTTGGGCTATGACGCTTCTACCGGTGTTCCACTCCCGACAAATCATCGACAGACAGTCACAGGACAAGATAAAAGGGGCATTTTGTAATAAGGGATCCTGTCAATCATAATCTTTTGGATTTTCCTCCATTAATTTACCGCGCAAGATGGATGCCAGCGACGGGCTATCAGAACACCACATGAATAAGTATTCACCCATTTGAACGCCACCTTAAAAGTGGGAATAAAGAGGGGGACACGTCGAGACGGGGCTGCGGTCGGGAAAGGGAATGAAGAAGCTCTCGGCAGGTGGAGGAGCGTCACTCTGCTGTCTGCTGCTCCTGTGGGTCATCCACTCCCATCGCCTGAGAGAGGGTAAGTGCATAGCCTACATGCATGCCACGGTTACTCTACTTACTTACATGCCACGGTTACTCTACTTACTCTACTTTATTCATGCAAGGAGATGGATCATTGTCTTGATACTGCTATACTGATATCTCAGTGTATAATTATAATTACAGAATAATGTTGTTTTGCTATGTTTTATTGGTTTTTACATAAAAATTACCCTCTCTTAGGGTTGGTATTGTAGACCAATTGTATGGGTTTGTTAGGGATTATTTAAGCAGTAAAACCCGAGAAGGTGGTATATGGCCAATATACCACAGCTAAGGGCTGTTCTTTCACAAGACCCAACGCTAGTGTCTGGATTCAGCTAGTGTCTGGATTCAGCCCTTAGCCGTGGTATATTGGCCATCTTCACTCTTTGAAAAAAAGGTGGTATTTAGAACCTAAAAGGGTTCTTCGGCTGTCCCCATAGGTAGAACCCTTTGAAGAACCCTTTTTGGTTCCAGGTAGAATCTTTTTGGGTTCCATCTAGGACCCTTTCCACAGAGGGTTCTGCATGGAACCCAAAAGGTTTCTACGTGGAACCAAAAAGGGATTTCCCTTGAACCAAAAAGGGTTCTCCTATGGGGACAGCCGAAGAACCCTTTTGGAACCCTTTTTTCTAAGAGTATATCACAAACCTAGAGGTGCCAGTAAATAAGTAAATAAGTAAATAACAGTAAATAAGTCATTTTGCATCATACCTGTGGTATATTGTCTGATATACCATGGCTTTTAGCGAAATCAGCATCCAGGACCCAAACTACCCAGTTTATAATTGTTGTTAGGCTACTCAAAAGATGAATATGGGAAGCACTACTACTGTCATGTATGCTTTGGACTATCCTTGGCTATGATGTAGCCTTTTCATTTTGCTATTAGGCCTACACTATTATTCTTCATCATGTGCCTTGTGATTTCATACTGGTTTGTACTCATTCCTTGCCATTCCATGACAGTAGTAGTCTTCTGTGTTGAATTATGTATGCACTAGTGCAATTACACCTTCACTCGTCCACAGAATGGAAAGCAAAACCATGTTTCTCTCCGTTACCTCGGCAACGATTTGGAACTCCATAGTCATGTCTAACGGAGAAGGACACCAACGCTTAGGAACTTGGTTATTCACTTATTACTACTGTGTTCATTTTCTTCTCTCTTCTCACAAGGCAAATGCATACTATGTCCTCCTCAGCTCCTCGTCTCTCAAACCAACAATATTTTATCCCTATATTCATTTCTTTGACCCGAAACGATTGACAAAAGGATGCTGTGTATGAGTCTGTTACAATCCTATTGTTCATTCATTTCCTTGTTACGGGCTGTAGAAACGAACCGATCAATTGAGTTTATTCTTTCACAACCCACTCTAAAGACTTTATAGAGTATAGGCCTACATAAAGTCTGCATATAAACTATTATAATACTATATGCCATTTAGCAGATGCTTTTATCCAAAGCAATTTACAGTCATGCGTGCATACATTTTATGAATGGGTGGCCCCAGCAGTGGTCGAACACACAACATTTGCCATTGCAAGCGTGCTCTACCAACTAAACCACACAAGACCACCACATAGATCCTTCACAAATAATCTATATACTTTATTCAGACTCTATAAAGCCCTGAACTATGGAATACTATGCCCTACGATGCTGATCAAACCTGCAACTTGACCTTTTCTCTATGTAGCCCACAGTAGTTCAGTTTTGGGATAAATTACTAGAATTCTATTCTCAACCAAACAAGAAGGATCCATAGTCACAAAGATGAGGACATCCTTGGGCAGCCATGTTGATCTTTTGGAAACATTCTTTAGAATAAAGGTAGACAAACATTTTATGCCCACTGACTTCTCTTTCCTTTGATCCCAAGTCAACCACTTGCCTCTATCTCCTATGCACTTGTGGAGATCTGAAAGGATTAGATATGATATGGTAGTAGCTCCTAGCCTGGCTCACGTGGTACACAGCGAGGGAGGGCCGTGACACACTGGACAGGAGTCCGTTTGTTGGTGCAATATTCCCACAAAAAACTGTCTTGAACTTTGATTGGTTCTCAAAAAAAAATATCCTGGGGGGTTGAGACTAGAGGTCGACCGATTAATCCGAATGGCCGATTAATTAAGGCCGATTTCAAGTTATAACAATCGGTAATCAGCATTTTTGGACACCGATTATGGCCGATTACATTGCACTCCACGAGGAGACTGTGTGGTAGGCTGGCTACCTGTTATGCGACTGCAGCAAGGAGCCAAGGTAATGTGAAATTAATAATGAAAAAACAATAAATCTTAACATAATCACTAGTTAACTACACATGGTTGATGATATTACAAGTTTATCTAGCTTGTCCTGCGTTGCATATAATCGATGCGGTGCCTGTTAATTTGTCATTGAATCACAGCCTTCTTCGCCAAACGGGTTATTTAACAAGCGCATTCGTGAAAAAAAGCACTGTTGTTGCACCAATGTGTACCTAACCATAACCATCAATGCCTTTCTTAAAATCAATACACAAGTATATATTTTTAAACCTGCATATTTAGTTAATATTGTCTGCTAACATGAATTTCTTTTAACTAGGAAAATTGTGTCACTTCTCTTGCGTTCTGTGCACGCAGAGTCAGGATACATGCAGCAGTTTGGGCCGCCTGGCTCGTTGCGAACTGTGTGAAGACCATTTCTTCCTAACAAAGACTGTTATTAATTTGCCAGAATTTGACATAATTATGACATAACGTTGAAGGTTATGCAATGTAACAGCAATATTTAGACGTATGGATGCCACCCGTTAGATAAAATGTGGTTCCGTATTTCACTGAAAGAATATACGTTTTGTTTTCGAAATGATAGTTTCAGGATTTGACCATATTAATGACCTAAGGCTCGTATTTCTGTGTGTTATTATCATTAAGTCTATGATTTGATAGAGCAGTCTGCCATTCAAATAGCACTTTCATGCATTTGCCAGCAGCTCTTCGCTGTGCTTCAAGCATTGCGCTGTTTATGACTTCAAGCCTATCAACTCCCGAGATTAGGCTGGCAATACTAAAGTACCTATTAGAACATCCAATAGTCAAAGGTATATGAAATACAAATGGTATAGAGAGAAATATTCCTATAATAACTACAACCTAAAACTTCTTACCTGGGAATATTGAAGACTCATGTTAAAAGGAACCACCAGCTTTCGTATGTTCTCATGTTCTGAGCAAGGAACTTAAACGTTAGCTTTCTTACATGGCACATATTGCACTTTTACTTTCTTCTCCAACACTTAGTTTTTACATTATTTAAACCAAATTGAACGTTTCATTATTTATTTGAGACTAAATTGATTTTATTGGTGTATTAAATTAAGTTAAAATTAGTGTTCATTCAGTATTGTTGTAATTGTCATTATTACAAATATATATATAAAAATTGGCCGATTAATATCGTATCGGCTTTTTTTGGTCCTCCAATAATCGGTATTGGCGTTGAAAATTCATAATCGGTCAACCTCTAGTTGAGACCTCTCGTTGTTCGAAAATGCAACAGTTGTATTGGAAGGGGGAGGTGCTTGGGGGCTGTGTGTGGTTGTCCATGTGGTTGTTTGAATGAGAGAGACATAGAGGAGAATCAATCAGTAAAAAAGCCCAGCCCCCTTCATTATCGATGCATTATGCCAACAACATCAAGGAGCCTTTCTGGACTCCGAAGTCAGGAAGACTTAAGAGTTTGAAGTCAGCCAGTCTAAGTAGCTCCAACTTGCCCTCTGATTGACTAGAACTCTATCCATATCCAATCCTCTCAGATCATCACACGTCCATAGAGGCTAGTATAGAGGTTGATTTGATTTGGGATTAGGGCGCTCCTCCAGCATTTGAAGTCTTCTGAACTTTCCCATCAGTCAGATACCTCTTAGATAGTGTGGACATGAATTCACCTCCACTTCCCTATTGTTAGAATGTGCACAAACACTACATAACTAAAAGTATGTGGACACCTGCTCGTTAACATCTCATTCCAAAATCATGAGCATTAATATGGACCTCTGGCAGTCTCTATGGGGGTGCCGCAGGGTTCAATTCTTGGACCGACTCTCTTCTCTGTATACATCAATGAGGTCGCTCTTGCTGCTGGTGAGTCTCTGATCCACCTCTACGCAGACGACACCATTCTGTATACTTCCGGCCCTTCTTTGGACACTGTGTTAACAACCCTCCAGGCAAGCTTCAATGCCATACAACTCTCCTTCCGTGGCCTCCAATTGCTCTTAAATACAAGTAAAACTAAATGCATGCTCTTCAACCGATCGCTACCTGCACCTACCCGCCTGTCCAACATCACTACTCTGGACGGCTCTGACTTAGAATACGTGGACAACTACAAATACTTAGGTGTCTGGTTAGACTGTAAACTCTCCTTCCAGACCCATATCAAACATCTCCAATCCAAAGTTAAATCTAGAATTGGCTTCCTATTTCGCAACAAAGCATCCTTCACTCATGCTGCCAAACATACCCTTGTAAAACTGACCATCCTACCAATCCTCGACTTTGGCGATGTAATTTACAAAATAGCCTCCAATACCCTACTCAACAAATTGGATGCAGTCTATCACAGTGCAATCCGTTTTGTCACCAAAGCCCCATATACTACCCACCATTGCGACCTGTACGCTCTCGTTGGCTGGCCCTCGCTTCATACTCGTCGCCAAACCCACTGGCTCCATGTCATCTACAAGACCCTGCTAGGTAAAGTCCCCCCTTATCTCAGCTCGCTGGTCACCATAGCATCTCCCACCTGTAGCACACGCTCCAGCAGGTATATCTCTCTAGTCACCCCCAAAACCAATTCTTTCTTTGGCCGCCTCTCTTTCCAGTTCTCTGCTGCCAATGACTGGAACGAACTACAAAAATCTCTGAAACTGGAAACACTTATCTCCCTCACTAGCTTTAAGCACCAACTGTCAGAGGAGCTCACAGATTACTGCACCTGTACATAGCCCACCTATAATTTAGCCCTATCAACTACCTCTTTCCCAACTGTATTTAATTAATTTATTTATTTTGCTCCTTTGCACCCCATTATTTGTATTTCTACTTTGCACATTCTTCCATTGCAAAACTACCATTCCAGTGTTTTACTTGCTATATTGTATTTACCTTGCCACCAAGGCCTTTTTTGCCTTTACCTCCCTTCTCACCTCATTTGCTCACATTGTATATAGACTTGTTTATACTTTATTATTGACTGTATGTTTGTTTTACTCCATGTGTAACTCTGTGTTGTTGTATCTGTCGAACTGCTTTGCTTTATCTTGGCCAGGTCGCAATTGTAAATGAGAACTTGTTCTCAACTTGCCTACCTGGTTAAATAAAGGTAAAATAAATAAATAAATAAATAAAATAAATAAATATGGATTAATATGGAGATGGTCGCCCCTTTGCTGCTATAACAGCCTCCACCCTTTTGGGAAGACTTTCCTCCACATGTTGAAACATTGCTGCTGGGACATGCTTCCATTCAGCCACAAGAGCTGATGTTGGGAAATTAGGCCTGGCCTGCAGCTGTGTTCCAATTCATCCCAAAGGTGTTTGATGGGGTTGAGGTCAGGGCTCTGTGCAGGCCAAGTTCTTCCACAACAATCTCAACAAGCCATTTCTGTATGGACCTCCCTTTGTGCATTGTCATGCTGAAACAGGAAAGGGCCTTCCCCAAACTGTTGCCACAAAGTTGGAAGAATCATCTAGAATGTCATGCTGTAGCGTTAAGATTTCCCTTCGCTGGAACTAAGGGGCCTAGCCCGAACCATGAAAAAAAAATATATATATTCCTCCTCCACCAAACTTTACAGTTGGCACTATGCATTCGGGCAGGTAGCGTTTTCCTGGCATCCACCAAACCCAGATTAGTCCGTTGGACTGCCAGATTGTGAAGCGTGATTCATCCCTCCGGAGACCATATTTCCACTGCTCCAGAGTCCAATGGCAGCGAGCTTTACACCACTCCAGCTGATGCTTGGCATTGCGCATGGTGATCTTAGGCTTGTGTGCGGCTGCTCGGCCATCGAAACCCATTTCTTGAAGCTCCCGACGAACAGTTCTTGTGCTGACGTTGCTTCCAAAGGCAGTTTGGAACCCGGTAGTTAGTGTTGCAACCGAGGACAGAAAATTATTACTCGCCTCCCACCTTAGCACGTGGCAGTCCCATTCTGTGAGCTTGTGTGGTCTACCACTTCGCAGTTGAGCCGTTGTTGCTCCTAGACAACTTCACAATAACAACACTTAAGGTAGACCGGGCAGCTCTAGCAGGGCAGAAATTTGACGAACTGACTTGTTGGACCGGTGGCATCCTATGATGGTGCCACGTTGAAAGTCACTGAGCTCTTCAGAAAGGCCATTCCACTGCCAATGTTTGTCTATGGAGATTGCATGGAGGTGTGCTCGATTTTATACACCTGTCAGCAATGTATGTGGCTGAAATTTCAGAATCCACTCATTTGAAAGCGTGTCCACATACTTTTATATATACAGTATCTCAACCACACCTGACTTACACAGCTACTCAGTGCTCCTACGGCCCATCTCCAACTCCCCCGGAGGCCCCTGGAAGCCCCTAGATGCCTAACAAAGAGAATGTTAGGGAAAAATGTCATATTCACCTTATTTGTTGGATATGTAACAATTATTTACTTAACGAACAGTAAGATATTTCTGTCCTGCTAATGCTGTGTTTTATGGTCTCCACTCTAGCACCCTGCAGCTAGTCTGTGTGTTGAGGACATGGGTTCTACTAGAGAGCTTGAAGCTGACAATTGACTTGTGTTGGTGATAAAAACCTAAAAGCTAGCATTCTATAGACAAGATGTGGTGTGTGTGACACAAGATAGAGAGAGCCTGTAAGAGTTAAGAACAATGCCTCGTTGTCTCATCTTCCTGGCATCTGGGACACTAAGTAAAATACCATCCTGTGTAGATAACCAAGGTGGCTTATGGGAAGGTTAGAAGTCACTGACGAAACAATCTTGTTATCAGCTATATAAAATCTGTGCATCGTCTGTAAAGGCTAGACTCTCAGCCTAACAGTCAGTCAAGACTGGTGGGCTGACGGTCCCATTATGGCAATAATCAATCAAGATTAAATAAAGATGATTGTTTGAAGAAATGACCAAGACCGAGTCTCTCTCAGTACTGAATTTCCACGACAAGAGGTATTTGGTCTTGGGTGCCGGGCCGGTCATGAATCCTGCCACGACTGGCTGCATTGCCTCCCCTCTATAACGGCGCCATCCGTCACAGTGGCAGCGACAGGAAATCAAAGTGCAGTAGCCTGTCCGGCTCACACGATTGGGCCCCAGCCCCACACTAATGGATTGCCTGTCAAGCCTCTCTCTACCCTCGCCAGTTTATTCAACGATACATTCTGAGATTTCTGTATTTCCGGAGCCAATTCCTCCAGTTGGACCAGCAGCTCCCCTCTCTTCATTTTGTTAACCTCAGCACCTTTGTTTTGGACGTGGGTTCGAGGACAGGGTGGAGATAGAGAGATGTTCTCTGATTAATGAGGTGGAGGTAGTTGTTGTTCTGACTATATCGGCATCGTATGGTGGTGATGATGGAATGGTAAGTTTGTCACTTTAGCTGTGTGCTGTAGCCTACTATGTCCAGCCTACTAAGTCAATGTGAAGCTATCAGCTCAATGGAAAATGGTTGTAAAGTTTATAGAGAGATTTCAGTCTTCTCCGGCAGCTCAGTTCAGTGGTGACAAGTCACAGTGAGGATGATTTTGATGTAAGTAAACCACTTCTCCTGTTTTGAAGTCGTATACCTAGGGGGATGTTTATGGAAAAATGAAAATGTTTTTACAGTAAAATCAATCAAGGCCCATATTTTACAGCTCCCTGAATAGGAATTCTATTTTGCAGCAACTGTTTGCCTCCCTTGCGGTTGAGTTTGTAGTTATTTTCTACGTGGAGTGCATTGGAGTTTAAAATTCTTGATGTTATGTGGGTGGAAAGTGTAAATATTATCAGTAATTGTCCTCATCTTTTCCTTCCATAGTATTTTTTTAATAATTTTATTCCACGAGAGCCACTCCTTCCTGCATTTTAAAGGGTTAGTTTACCCAAATTACTAAATCACAAAAATGCCTCCTTACCTAAGAAAAGTAGTGTATTACAATCCACAATCTGGGCTTAGACTACTTTTCAGAAACAAGCATTGATGACCAAAAACCAAAGAGAATGAATGGCCCCAGCATGCTCTTGGGCGTTATGAGTAGGGGTAAATCCCTTTGAATTTAATCACGTTTTGACAACACTCCTTTTGATTTGAACAAAACCTTTGCCCATTGTAGACGTGCACTTAAAGTTACTTTTTGGACCTGAATGCCAAAACATTCAAGAGATAAATGTACTCAAAGTTGATTCCTTTTATCCATGTCTTCATCACTGGAAAATATAAATGTTGAGATTTATGTTATTTAAAGCTTACAAACAGGGTTGTCAAACTATCTTATAATTTCTTGAAATAAACAGATGTTTTTCATATTTGCATATGTTGTAGCTTGATCCTATTTTATCTGATGTTCTTGACTAAGATGGTTGGAGGTCTAGACATCAGAGAATGTTGACTTGAATGGGAATATCTGTTGTTTTAAAATAAACTGTCAATCCTCTATAGGAAACCTGTTGAAATCACAGAAATATAGATAATAGATAGACATTAACATTTAAGTTGACATTCAGCAATGGATGGACTGATGGCCATCTTTGTGGCAGTAATTAGAAGTTACAATTTCAATGGTGTACCAGCTAAATTGCAGGGATAGGTCCATTCTATGAATTATATTTCTATGATTGAAATGACACATTGCATTCAACAACATGTTGTGTCTCAACCGATGGTGGCAAAACACAAAAACCTCAGATGATGTACATGCTACAACACATGAGAATATGAAAAAATCAAAGCCTGCACATTTTTTTTTATAACTGCCCATACCATAACCCCACCGCCACCATGGGGAATTCTGTTCACAATGTTTACATCAGCAAGCCGCTCGACCACACAACGCCATACACGTGTTCTGCGGTTGTGAGGCTGGTTAGACCTACTGCCAAATTCTCTAAATTACGTTGGAGGCGGCTTAAGGTAGAGAAATTAACATTTAATTATTTGGCAACCACTCTGGTGGACATTCCTGCAGTCAGCATGCCAATTGCACGCTTCCTCAACACTTGAGATTTCTGTGGCATTGTGTTGTGTGATAAAACGGCACAATTAAGCGTCACATTTTATTGTCCCCAGCACAAGGTGCATCTGTGTAATGATCATGCTGTTTAATCAGCTTCTTGATATGCCTGTCAGGTGGATGGATTATCTTAGCAAAGGAGAAAGGCTCACTCACTAACTGGGATGTAAACAAATGTATTCATAACATTTGAGAGAAATAACCTTTTTGTGCAAATGGAACATTTCTGGGATCATTTATTTCAACCGTGGTAGTATGGGGTATGCAAATGGTCAACTTTGAGCACCTTTATCTCCTTAATATTCTGGCATTCAGGTCCAAAAAGTAACTTGCTGACAACTTCTTCTATGGGCAAACAGGTATGGAAAGTTTTGTTTAAAACAAAAGGGATGCTGTCAAAAAGTGATTGACTTCAAATGGATTTACCTGTAGGCTATGAGAACATGCTCTTATTTTCATTCACAAATCACCCCAAAATAAATTCAGTGACCCAGCATCAATCCAGTGACTCCCCAATATCCCAATTTTTGCCACCCATGAGTGAGAAACCTACATACCAAGTATAGGCCATATATTTGTGTTCATTTTGTATAAAATAGCAATAGTGTTGAACATAGCTGTTCAGATCCCAGTCCCAACTACTTACAGGACAATTTGTGATTTTGGTATTTGTCCAGTAGGTTTCCTCGATGAGAAAGCCCAAACAATTCCCAACTCAGCAAGTAGAGCTCTTAGGACCAACTAAAACACTCAAAGATATAGGTTATGCTACGTACTCCAAACTGTATCAGACATGCGTTGTGTCCTGTTCTGGACTATTCAGCAGGAGTGTGGGGTGTTAAGAACAGAGCAGTACGTTACTCTTTAGGTGTCCATAAGTTTGCACCTATTCTTGCAATAACTGGGGACACGGGCTGGGAACCCGGTGAGGTGAGGTGGAACGCATGTATGGCAGACTTTGGTATAGACTGTTGGATATGCCAACTGCCAGAATAGCTAGTAAAGTTTTTCAAAGAAATAGAGAATGAAACACATTTGATCCTCTATTGACCTTTCTACCATGATATACGCTTGCTCTTATTCCAGAAAGCACACCAGATATACCCTAGCATTATGTGGCTCTTGCTCAGCGCAAACGGGCTCTAACCAGAATAGAAAGAGTGGGAGGCCCCGGTGCACAACTGAGCAAGAGGACAAGTACATTTGAGTGTCTAGTTTGAGAAACAGACGACTCACCAGTCCTCAACTGGCAGCTTCATTAAATAGTACCAAAACACCAGTCTCAACGGCAACAGTGAAGAGGCCACTCCAGGATGCTGGCCTTCTAGGCAGCAAATGTACTTGTCCTCTTGCTCAGTTGTGCACCGGGGCCTCCCACTCCTCTTTCTATTCTGGTTAGAGCCAAGTTGTGCTGTTCTGTGAAGGGAGTAGTACACAGCATTGTACCAGATCTTCAGTTTCTTGGCAATTTCTCCCATGGAATAGCCTTCATTTCTCAGAACAAGAATAGACTGATGAGTTTCAGAAGAAAGTCCTTTGTTTCTGGCCATTTTGAGCCTGTAATCAAACCCACAAATGCTGATGCTCTAGATACTCAACTAGTCGAAAGAAGGCACATTTTATCGCTCCTTTAATCAGCACAACAGTTTTCAGCTGTGCTAACATAATTGCGGTTTTCTAACGATCAATTAGCCTTTTAAAATGATAAACTTGGATTAGCTAACACAAGGTGTCATTGGAAAACAGGAGTGATGGTTGCTGATAATGGGCCTGTGTAGATATTCCATAAAAAAATCAGCAGTTTCCAGCTACAATAGTCATTTAAAAAATTAACACTGTAATTCGGATCAATTTGATGTTATTTTAATTGACAAAAAAGTGCTTTTCTTTCAAAAACAAGGACATTTCTAAGTGACCCCAAACTTTTGAACGTTAGTGTAGGTGTATATATACAGTGTGTATGTATGTATATTATTTTACTGCTCTAGGGATGTAATTATTGTTTGGATAACATTATTTACTATTGATTTTTTTGTTTCACTCTATGTGATGTGTAATGCAGAGAAAGCCAGAAGAAGAATGATCATTTAATTACCATAGTGAATTGTAATGTTTGTTTGTGTCAATTAATCCCATAAGGGATGGGTTGCCAAATGGTGATTTGACACGAAAACAAAATGTCATTCATTCATAAAATTTAATTCAGTACAAAATTATAATAATATGTTTTTTTAAGTTTATAAAACAAAAAGACTATTACTAAATACCAAAGGTGAAAGTAAATGTAATGTATTGTGCACCAAAACATTTTATTGGCCTACTCCTAGAATTTCATGTAGAATCCCTATTAGTTCAATAGGAGCTCTTTGGGCATAGTTGTAAAGATTTGCCATTTTACTTTTAAAATGTATTACCTTTTATTGTGGTATAAACACGAGTCATGATGTTTTATATCTGATATAAAACATCCTACCCACACACGTTCATCCACTCACATCCACCAGCCTCCAAACAGTGATGAATGGAAATATCTGTTACACAAAACACCAAAAGGTGCAATGACGTTTGGCAATTGTCATTAGGGCAGAATGTACAATGGCAAGAAAAAGTATGTGAGCCCTTTGCAATACCTGGATTTCTGCATAAATTGGTCATCAAATTTGATCTGATCTTCAAGTCACAACAGACAAACATAGTGTGCTTACACTAATAACACTCAAATTATTGTATTTTTCTTGTCTATATTGAATACATCATTTAAACATTCACAGTGTAGGTTGGAAAAAGTATGTGAACCCCTAGGCTAATGACTTCTCCAAAATCTAATTGGAGTCAGGAGTCAATGAGACAAGATTTTAGTTTTCTAAACACAAGAAGCATTGCCTCATGTGAACCACGCCTCGAACAAAAGAGATCTCAGAAGACCTAAGATTAAGAATTGTTGACTTGTATAAAGCTGAAAAGGGTAAAAAAAAAAAAAAGAATCTCTAAAAGCTTTGATGTTCATCAGTCCATGGAAAGACAAATTGCATATAATTGGAGAAAGTTCAGCACTGTTGCTACTCACCCAAGGAGTGGCCGTCCTGCAAAGATGACTGCAAGAGCACAGTGCAGAATGCTCAATGAGGTTACGAAGAATCCTAGAGTGTCAGCTAAAGACTTACAGAAATCTATTGGAACATGCTAACATCTCTGTTGATGAGTCTATGATACGTTAAACACTAAATAAGAATGGTGTTCATGGGAGGACACCACGGCAGAAGCCACAGCTGTCCAAAAAACAGCAACATTGCTGCACATCTGAAGTTCGCAAAAGAGCACCTGGATGTTCCACAGCGCTTCTGGCAAAATATTCTGTGGACAGATTAAATTAAAGTTGACTTGTTTGGAATGAACACACAAAACTATGTGTGGAGAAAAAAAGGAACAGCACACCAACATCAAAACCTCATCCCAACTGTAAAGTATGGTGGCGGGAGCATCATGGTTGGAAGCTGCTTTGCTGCCTCAGGGCCTGGACAGCTTGCTATCATCGACGGAAAAATGAATTCCCAAGTTTATCAAGACATTTTGCAGGAGAATGTAAGGCTAACTCGAGAGCAGTTCACACCAGACAGCCTAAGAATATTGTTGA
Organism: Oncorhynchus mykiss; assembly: GCF_057628025.1. Lineage (NCBI taxonomy): Eukaryota > Metazoa > Chordata > Actinopteri > Salmoniformes > Salmonidae > Oncorhynchus > Oncorhynchus mykiss. The sequence goes on from NC_143037.1 coordinate 37,744,829, forward strand.
ACTGAAACAGTTTTGTAAAGAGGAATGGTCCAAAATTCCTCCTAGCCGTTGTACAGGTCTGATCTGCAACTGCAGAACATGTTTGGTTGAGGTTATTGCTGCCAAAGGAGGGTCAACCAGTTATTAAATCCAAGGGTTCACATACTTTTCCCACCCTGCATTGTGAATGTTTACACAGTGTTCAAGAAAGACATGAAGACATATTCTTGTTTGTGTGTTATTAGTTTAATAAGCACACTGTATTTGTCTATTGTTGTGACTTAGATGAAGATCAGATCAAATTTTATGACCAATTTTTGCAGAAATTCAGGTAATTTCAAAGGGTTCACATACTTTTTCTTGCCACTGTATGTGTTCACTGCTGTCTGTGTGCCTCTCGGTGTCGGTCACCTGCCTTGGCAAAATTTCTGTGTTCTCCTCGAACCACATCGCATTTTGGAACCTAAACTATACCACCTGTTTTCAAGTTCATTTGCTCAGTTTTCATGCCTCTGACCTGTGGGAATGATAAATAATGGTGTAATAGACTACACTTTTCTTGATATTTTGTTTTGATTGTTGTAATAGGCTCATGTTTTACCGGTACAGCTTACCCCCACTATTTATTTTGCCGGAACACCATACTGGACCTTACCATCTTACTTTCACACCTGGTAAATAAGTATTTTACAGTAATGTCCAAAAAAACACTACAGTAAACACTACCGTATACTGCAGTAATTTCTGGCAAATAATACAGTCATATCCACAAAAATACAACAGTAAATACTACAGTATTCACTACAGTACCGGTCAAACGTTTTAGAACACCTACTCAAAGATTTTTCTTTATTTTCTACATAACACATATGTAATCATGTAGAAACCAAAAAAAGTGTTACATAAAACAAAATATTTTTTATATTTGAGATACTTCAAATATCCACCCTTTTCCTTGAGGACAGCTTTGCACACTCTTGGCATTCTCTCAATGAGCGTTACCTGCAAAGCTGTCATCAAGGCAAAGGGTGGCTATTTGAAGAATCTCAAATATGAAATATATTTTGATTTATTTAACACTTTTTTGTTTGCTACATGATTCCATATGTGTTATTTCATAGTTTTGATGTTTTCACTATTATTCTACAATGTATAAAATAGTAAAAATAAAGAAAAACCCTTAAATCTTTTGACCGGTAGTGTATATATTTGTTCTGCACAACCACTGCAGTGAATAATAGAGTATCTAAATATAGTAATACTTCTATAGTATTATATAGGTTATTTTCTTCATGTGTGCTGCCCTTCTTTATCAGGCTTTCGGAAAGGTTTGTAGTTGAATCTGTGCTTGAAATTCAATACTTAACTGAGGTATCTTACAGATGTTGTATGTATGGGGGACAGAGGAAGGCTTAGTCATTCAAAAATCATATTTTCTCACAGAGTGAGTCCGTGTAATTTATTATGTGATTTGTTAAGTCACATATTACTCATGAACTAATATAGGCTTGCCTAAAGAAAGGTTCTGAATAATTACTCAATTACTATATTTTAGTTATGAATGTTGTATTTATTAACGAGAAAAAATAGAAGGGTCTAAATACTTTTGAAAGGCACTGTATATTGTCTAAGTTACTGTATTCATCAGCTCAGAAAAAATACTTCTGGTTGTGGGTGTGTGGTTTTGATTGTCTTACTTTTACATAACATCACATATTCATCAACTCAGAAAATGCTTCTGGTTGTGGGTGTGTGGCTTCAATTGCCTCACTCAAATAACATCACTGCAACTACATTGCTGAGTCCCATGATTTCAACATAGGAATGAGAATAAGATATTGTCACACATGCAGATTAAGGTACTTAGTGCTAGTTTGAACTGCAGCCAGCCAGGTCAAAACTAAAATATATGCATTAATTAAAATATCTGAATTTAAGCCATAGTTAAAACATGTTTTTGATCCCATACCTTTTGCTTGGAGTATACAGTATTTACAGAATATTGAATTATTGAAACTTAAAAGTCATACAATAAGTTTACACAAAAATATTGCACATTTGAAATCACACTGCGCTGTGAATTTGCTTTGAGGTTTGTGTGTGTGTGCATGTGTGTGTGTGTGTGTATATGTATCCATGCATCTCTGTAAGTGGGTACGTTTGTTTGTGTGTGACTCAGTGATAAGGTCATTTTCCCGGGAAGAGCTAGTCACTCTACTCGGTAGCGGGTGCCAGCGCCTGTAGATGTCATCTGTGATGGAAACCAGAGCGTGGGCGACCCCCCCCCCCCCCCCCCCCCCCCACCATCCCTCACTCTGTGGCCCACCGTAAGTGCATTTCATAATCTGAAATAGAGGCGAGACCAAGCTTCTCCGTGCCACCGAGTGACGGAAACTCCCTGTCATATGAATTAACTTCTGCTCCTCGTGACGGAATGGGCTGCAGTGGCTTAGGGCACATTAAGAAGCCTGTAATCCTCCGCACTGTCTCCCTCCATCTCTCCCTCCATCTCTCTCTCCCTCCTCCCTCTCTCCTCTAAGCTTATCATGTGGTCCCATTCATCTGGTTGCTGTTGAATCATGGGGAGAACATTGATATCAAATGGCACAGCCGTAACCTCCAGGAGTGGGGGACTTGCTGGATGTGTGTGTGTGGAGGGGGAGGGGGGGGGGGGGGGGGGTGAGACTATTATGTGTCCAAATACTCATACTTGCATCCTAAATAGTAGGCCGTTTTAGTATGCAAAATATTTAGTTTAATAGTATGTGACATTTAGAAAATTAAGTCTACTTTATGTAGTGTTTGAGATATAAGCAGCAAGTTATTATGCACTCCTGGTTAAAATGGTATGCACGTGTTCAGTACGTTATATTGGAAATATGTATCTGATTGGATGCGCATAGTTTTATTGGCAGGCCTCATTGGTTGTTGGCCAAGGTATTCAATTGTGTTTCCTTTGAGCGGGTGCAGATGGACTCGGCCTGGAACCTGCTATGTAGTATCTACTGTCATCTTGGAAATAAACCTCTTCGTGATGTTAATGCTTTTTACTGTCGAGTTCCTCTTTACAACAACTAAAAATAACCCGCTACCATTACCCGGGGATGCAACACTTTAAATGCCCAGATGTCATAATCATTTCGGCTTTGACAACAACTGATCAATTAGATATGGGGGTGCAGCACACTGCATTCCAATGCATTGGAAGAGGGGCTGCGAGTTTTGAAAGCTAGATCTCCAAGTAAACAACAAAACAACTTGGAAGATGGCGAATAGCTTCTGTGGTGGTGTAAGTCGTTTTTATTTGTAACTATTATTTCTTTATTTTTGGTCAAGTCCTTTTTTAAAACCAAAGTGGATTTCTTTTCTAATTGAAAAGTGTTTTTTGTTTACATGATATTTTGTACAAGTTATGTTGGTGTGTGTTTTACATTCTACAATTCAACAACAAAAAATGACACTCGCGCATCTGAGCTATCTTGTTGCAGGTGCATAGTAACAGTTTATATGCATAGATTTTTTTTTTGACCTGCTCTTGCTAGTATCACTTTTTTATTCAAGCTTACGTTTCGGCCTCTTGGCCTTCATCAGAGCTTTCTGCTCTTTGCTCTCTTATGAACGAAATTAACCATCTTTGGTATAGTAATAATATTAACTTTTTACCGGTACCGCATACCCCCACTACCCCTGTTTGAACTGCATTGTGGGATGAGCTGAAATAATGCCTCAAGCCAGGAAGTAGAGCTGGAAGTTAACCTTCATGGAGCAACCTTGTTCATCTTAATATTTCATTTCTGGCAAAGACATAAAGAAGCACCCATGACCTAAAATTTGAGCAAGGGAATATTCCATTGATTCCGCTGTGCCAGGCAGCTCAATCATGCGCAGCTGAAGTATTTTGAAATAAAACAAATGCTATTTGAATGCAGGTCTGGATGAGAGCTTCTGCTGAATGACTGTAACGTAACATAGACGGTGTCTGAAATTGCATCTTATTCCATTCAACAGTGAAAAGTAGTGCACTGCATATGGAGTGTAGGATGCCATTGAAGACAGACCATGTAATGGACTCTTCCTTTGTTGTCTCTGCAGGCCAGTTGGCTGTGGGCACCTGTGAGATTGTGATGCTCAACAGAGACAGCAGCGTGCCAAGATGCACCATTGCCCGTCAGACTGCCCGCTGTGCCTGCAGGAGAGGCCAGATCGCTGGCACCACGAAGGCCAGGCCAGCCTGCGTCGACGGTAAGTGTCAACAATTGCGGTTAGTTTTCAGAAATCCTCATTGGAGGATTTTGGATTTCATGCTTAGTCCCTCCTGGTTCTAGGAATCTACCAACTGGGATTTCTGGAAAAATAGGTAATTTTGCAACCCTAGCTGTATCTCTCCATGGTCATCTTCATCTTACATGGAGATCAACCACACTTGACCACCCCCCTGCCCCAGTCCGCACTGCTCTGCAGTACATAAATAACAGGACATATCTGGCGTATCTGGTACGACACAGTCTTTGTAATACTGTCTCTGGCTCCTGCGATGCTAATTAACTAAGAGAGAACTATGATTATAGAATAAGGAAATTGATTATTATTGGCTGCTAGAGTATTAATGGTTCACCGTGCTGGCGGTGCAGCTGCTCCAGTTTCAACTGTTCTGCCTGTGATTATTATTATTTGATCATGCAGGTCATTTCTGAACATTTGAACATCTTGGCCATGTTCTGTTATAATCTCCACCCGGCACAGCCAGAAGAGGACTGGCCACCCCTCATAGCCTGGTTCCTCTCTATGTTTCTTCCTAGGTTTTGGCCTTCCTAGGGAGTTTTTCCTAGCCACCGTGCTTCTACACCTGCATTGCTTGCTGTTTGGGGTTTTAGGCTGGGTTTCTGTACAGCACTTTGAGATATCAGCTGATGTACGAAGGGCTATTTAAATAAATTTGATTTGATTCAACAAACCCACGGTTTGGTACGTATTGCGGTTTTGGGGTCACGGTTCGGTTTCAGTACAGATGAAAAATTAAATGCCAATGTTCAGCATTCACAATGTTCCTTGCATAGTCTGTTGTGACCAGATTGTTATGTTGGGCCTCACAAGTTTCCACTCTGATGCTGCATTTGTAACAGCATTCACAATGTTCCTTGCATAGTCTGTTGTGACCAGATTGTTATGTTGGGCCTCACAAGTTTCCACTCTGATGCTGCATTTGTAACAATGTGGGAGGTGGGGAATTTACCAGTTGTGAAGTCTTAAATACCAGTTGGATGCATTCATGTGATTTGAACTCTTTGGGAAATGCTGATTGGCTAATTGCCAACAAGCTGTGTCAACCATAAACTAAAAGTACAGCTATCATCCTTGAAAACAATGTCACGTTCTGACCTTTATTTCCTTTGTTTTGTCATTATTTAGTCTGGCCAGTGCCGCCAGTCAGCCAGGGGCCTCCAGTGCCGCCAGTCAGCAAGGGGCCGCCAGTGCCGCCAGTCAGCCAGGGGCCGCCAATGCCGCCAGTCCCCCTCAGCCCAGAGGCGCCAGAGCCCCTCAGCCCAGAGGCGCCAGAGCCCCTCAGTCTAGAGGCTCCCGAGCTGCCCCTCTGTCCCGAGCTGCCCCTCTGTCCCGAGCTGCCCCTCTGTCCAGTGAGGCGGACAATAAGGCGGACTAAGACGATGGGGAAGTGGAGTCTGCGTCCCGCGCCAGAGCCGCCACCGCGGACAGACGCCCACCCAGACCCTCCCCTATAGGTTAAGGTTTTGCGGCCGGAGTCCGCACCTTTGGGGGGGGGGGGGTACTGTCACGTTCAGACCTTTATTTCCTTTGTTTTGTCATTATTTAGTATGGTCAGGGCGTGAGTTGGGGTGGGCAGTCTGTTTGTTTTTCTATGATTTGGGTATTTCTATGTTTCGGCCTAGTATGGTTCTCAATCAGAGGCAGGTGTCATTAGTTGTCTCTGATTGAGAATCATATTTAGGTAGCCTGGGTTTCACTGTGTGTTGGTGGGTGATTGTTCCTGTCTCTGTGTTTGCACCAGATAGGGCTGTTTAGGTTTTCTCACGTTTATTGTTTTGTTTTGTCTATTCATGTATAGTTTTCTTCATTATAGAACCATGAATAGAAACCACGCTGCATTTTGGTCCGGCTCTCCTTCACCTCAAGAAAACCGTTACAAACAAATTATAGAGTTCAAAAACCACATTAATAGATTGCTTTTTATAAATAATGTTTTGTTGCATTTAACTGTCGAAAATGCCGATATCGTGGCCATTTCCTTAGTAGGTGACGTCAGAGGTCACTGTGGGAGAAGTGGATGCTCAGGATGATCGTTTCAAGTTTTAATGTCAGATGCACAAATACAGTGAAATGCCTGTCTTGCAAACTCAAAACCAAACAATTCAATAATCAAATAACAATGGAATACTAGAAAAATGTGGAAGCTCACCCCCTACCCCTTACCCTAACCCCCATCCTTAAACATAACCAGAGACAATCCTAGAGAAATGAACGACACTCGGGTGTGTCCCTTTTACTCTTTGTGATTTCCCTGTTAAAAGAGGTGCGTTTTCTGTTCTACTTTGCAGAAGCTTGACTTGTTTATCGTGTGTGGTTTTTTCCTGAGCGAGTGTTTGAGACTTAGTGTTTGTTGTTTTTCAAGTGTACTGTGATCCTGCAACTACCGTTTCTCAGTAAAGTATTATGTTCATCCTTAACCACTGATTCCTCATCTGGTCTCTCCTCTACTCCCGGGTCCAACCTCACCACATCACAGTAAGCTTCTGCCTCAACATGGTCCCAGCAGAGATCACCCAGATCCAGAATGCTAAAACCCACCAAGGAACACCGCTGGCGCGGCAGCAGGAACAACTCTCCCAAATATCGGAGACCCTTCGGGCACTTACAGATTACCTCTTACAGATTACCTGGCCCAACCCAGGAGGAGCCAATGCCCAAGTCTCATCGCCCAGTGCTAAAAGCGTCGCCGTAGTTCCTCCAGAGAACCTGCACCGGGAACCCAAGATCCCAGCCCCCGAATGCTATGGCGGCCAGCCGGGAGGATGCAAGGGGGTTCCTCACTCAGCGCTCTCTGGTGTTCGAGCTATCGTCTCCTCGTTCCACACCGATCGAGCCATGATCTCCTACATCATCACTCTACTCTCGGGCAAGGCCCTTGCGTGGGCAACGGCGATGTGGGAATAGCAGCCACCATCCCACAGTTCCTATATTAGCCTTCACTGCTGAGCTGCGACGAGTCTTCAACCACTCAGTCGGCGGAAGAGAAGCGGCAAGCAGACTGTTCAACCTCCGCCAAGGGTCCAGACAAGTGGCTCACTTCACCATTGAGTTCTTCACCCTCGCCGCAGAGAGTGGGTGGAATACTGAGGCACCAGGGTCTGTCTAACTCCATCAAGGATGAACTGGCCACTCGGGAAGTGGGAGAGGACCTCGACTCCCTGATAATGCTGAACATCAGGATTGACAACTGCATCCGAGAACGTGTGAGACAGCGCCTTTTTGACACCAAATACTCTGGTTTCCGGAGCACCCCAGCCCAGCATTTAGGAGCCCAGGCACCTGGGACGCACAAGTCTGAGCCAACAGGAACGTGACAGGTGCATGCGAGGCGGCTGCTGCCTCTAATGCGAAGGTCTTGGCCATCTCCGTTCTATATGCCCAGAGTTGACGGAAAATGCCGGGGCTCACCAGGACAAGCTGTGCAGTTAGACCCCAGCTACCCGTTCACCGTCCAACACTACCCACAACCCTCCATTGGGACAACCGTCAGCACCACATTCGAACCTTTGTGGACTCCAGGGACGTGGATAATTTCAATGACCAAGACTTCGCCAGATAATTACAAATCCCCTGCGTGAAATCACCCATCCCTCTGTAGATTCAAGACCTCGATGGATGCCCCATCGGCTCCGGCCAGGTGGAATATCAGACCAAGCCCATTCCACCGCAGTTTAGGGTGAACCACTCTAAGACTCTTAGTTTTCTGTTGATTACTGCTCCCGAGAACCCCCTTATCCTAGGGTACCCCTGGCTAGTGCTACATAACCCACTATTCTCCTGGTCAATGGGACACCTACTAGATGCCTAAGACCCCCACCAAGAGCATCGCTGTGTTCCCCGGCATCCATTGAAGACCAAGACTTTTCCCCTCTCCCTCCCGAGGACTTCGACCTCTGGGTGGCCTTCAGTAAGAGGCAATCCACCACCATCCCTCCTCATCCATATTACCTTCCCCGGGGCCGTCTGTAATCCCTCGCGACCCCTGAAGCAACAGTCATGGACAATTACTTCCGGGAGTCGCTGGAGGCAGGTTTCATTTGATCGTCTACATCCCCAGGTGCTGCAGGCTTCTTCTTCGTGGGAAAGGAGAATGGAGTTCTGCGTTCCTGCATCGATTACAGAGGGCTGAACAGGATTATGATTAATCTTGAAACTCTAGGGGCAGTATTTCATTTTTGGATGAAAAACGTTCCCGTTTTAAACAAGATATTTTGTCACGAAAAGATGCTCGACTATGCATATAATTGACAGCTCTGACGTTTCCAAATCTGCAAAGATATTATCTGTGAGTGCCACGTTCTGTTTGAAATTTCATCTTGGTTTCGCCTGTAGCATCAGTTCTTGATGCTACATGCGAAACCAAGATGAAATTTCAAACAGGAAATGCCCCAGATTTTGGAGGCGCTGTGTTCCAATGTCTCCTTATATGGCTGTGAACGCGCAAGGAATGCGCCTAGACTTTCTGTCGTTTCCCCAAGGTGTTTGCAGCACTGTGACGTATTTGTAGCCATATCATTGGAAAATTGACCATAAGAGACTACATTACCAGGTGTCCGCCTGGTGTCCTCCGTCGAAATTGGTGCGCAATCTCCAGCTGCATGCATTTTTCCACGTCGTTCAGAGGAGAAACCAAACTTCCACAAATGATATATCATCAAATAGATATGTGAAAAACACCTTGAGGATTGATTCTAAACAACGTCTGCCATGTTTCTGTCGATATTCATTTGGAAAAAAGTTTGCCGTTATAATAACAGAATTTTCTTTTTTTTTTCTTAGCCAAACGTGATGAACAAAACGGAGCGATTTCTCCTACACAAATAATATTTTGGGAAAAACTGAACATTTGCTATCTAACTGAGAGTCTCCTCATTGAAAACATCCGAAGTTCTTCAAAGGTAAATGATTTTATTTGAATGCTTTTCTTGTTTTTGTGAAAATGTTGCGTGCTGAATGCTAGGCTTAATGCTATGCTAGCTATCAATTCTCTTAATCAAATGCTTGTTTTGCTATGGGATGAGAAGCATATTTTGAAAATATGAGATGACAGTGTTGTTATCAAAAGGCTAAGCTTGAGAGCCAATATATTTATTTCATTTCTTTTGCGATTTTCATGAATAGTTAACGTTGCGTTATGGTAATGAGCTTGAGGCTATAATTACGCTCCCGGATACGGGATTGCTCGTCGCAACAGGTTAAGAATCGTTACCCCCGTCCCCTGATGTCCACCACCTTGGAGTTGGCCTATGGGGCCCAATTCTTCACCAAACTGGACCTCTGCAACTCTTACAATCTGGTGAGAATCAGGGAGGGAGATGGATGAATGGAAGACTGCCTTTAGCACTCCTTGTAGCCACTATGAGTATTTAGTCATGCCATTCAGATTATCGAACTCACAGGCAGTCTTCCAAGCATTGGTCAATGACACGCTTAGGGATATGTTGAATCGGTTCGTCTTTGTTTACCTCGGCGACATCCTGATTTTCTCCAAGATCCTTTCGGAACACATCCTGCACGTCCACCAAGTCCTCCTGCAGAATCAACTATACATCAAATAGAGAAGTGTGAGTTCCATGTATCCAAAGTTTTTTCCTGGGCCACATTATGTCTTCCTCAGGCATCCAAATGGACCCTGTAAAGGTGAGGCGGTCACAGCCTCACTCAAACAAGTTCAGCGATTCCTCTGGTTTGGCGATTTTTACAGGTGTTTTATACGCAACTTTGGTGCGGTGGCAGCGCCTCTCACGGTCCCAACCCGCCAGTCCCAGACCTGTTTTTGTTGAACCCCCGAGGCTGACAGGGCGTTTGGGGAGCCCAAGGGACATTTCACCTCTGGACCCTTCCTCGTCCATCCTGATCCTACCTGTCCCTTCGTGGTAGAGGTGGACACCTCGGATACCGGAACACGGGCGGTCCTTTCACAGCGGAACGAGGAGGACACGAAAGTGTGCCTTTCTCTCCAAGTGGTTCTCTCCAGAGGACGCAACTACGATGTAGGCAACTGGAAGCTCTTGGCAGTTAAGTGGGCCCTTGAGGGGTCTAGACACTGGTTGGAGGTGGCACCTCATCCTTTCGTGATCTGGATGGACCATAAGAACTTGGTCTCCATTCAAGAAGCCAAGAGGTTGAATCGCAGTAATCAAGATTTGAATGTGCACATAAGATCTAGTTGTTTTACCAGAATAGCCTGAAAAATCAGGCTATAAATTCAGCTGTTTGACTCGAAAGGCATAGGCCTACAACACAGTGTTCATCTAAATATTTGTTTAATGTATTCCTTCAGGTTGACAGTGCAGACTGAACCTGTAAGGTCCTGGGTGTCGTGAGGGTGAAATCAGGCGCAGGAAAGCAGAGAGTTCAATAAAGTGCTCCTTTAATGCACACACGGTGAACCACGGCCACCCCACTTTTGGGTGCTCAAACAAAATGCCCCAGACACAGGGAACGAAAACAGTCTAGCACTAGATACACGAACACGTTCGTCTGTAGCAAACACCAGGGTTACAATAATCAATCCCGCACAAAGAAACGGGCGGGCCGGCTGACTAATAAAGCCCAACTAATTACAACCAACTCAAAACAGGTGTTATCAATAGACACATAAGGAGGGGGAGAAAATAATCAGTGGCAGCTAGTAGGCCGGCGACGACGACCGCCGAGCACCACCCGAGCGGGAAGGGGAGCCACCTTCGGTCGGAGTCGTGACAGAACCAAAGTCCCTGAACCGGACAGTTCGTTACAAATACATTCTATGTCCTTTTTTCTATGTTTTGTATTTCTATGTCTTGGCCTGGTATGGTATGGTTCTCAATCAGGGGCAGCTGTCTATCGTTGTTGATGAATTGAGAACCATACTTAGGTACCCCTTTCCCCCACCTGTTTTGTGGGAAGTTAACTTTGTAGTTACATCTCTTAATGGAATTACAGCATAGAGTTGTAGTGAAGGGTGGTGCTGTCTAAAGGAAATACCCACCACAGCGCAAATGCAATTGATCATTACTTGTGTTACCGTAGTGGGTTTGGGAACTTTGCCTGTAAATATAATTGTGGAGGTAAATGGAAATGTAGAGGACTTCATGGTTATTCAGATTCTCTTTCTATCATTTTCTCCTGCTCCCCCCCACCTCACTGTACTTGTGCCTGTGACATTAAACTTGGAATATCATCTTGAGCACCCACTTCTCCCACATGGTGACCTCTGATGTCACCTACTAAAGAAATGGCCTCTATAATGGCATTCATGACAGTTAAATGCAGTCTGGGTGGGGAGCCATGATGACAGGTGTCACAGCTCTCCCTATGTGACTACTGTACCCCAGGTGATATTCAGTAGGACACAATGTTCGAAAACATTTTAAATGGAAAAAGAAAATGACCGTAGCACCACCCCGTTTCACTCTGTTTAATAACGTTTTTTCCTATTGGACACGACCCAGCTGATTCAGTCCGTCTTCCATCCAGGCTTTGCTATAGCGCTCTGTTGGTCCCTCTGATGCACACTTTTTTAGCCCTTCAGCAGTTGGATTTGGCTGTCACATAATATAATCACATCTACGTTTATGAATGACTGATCAATCTATGCTTTGTTATGTCTGATGGGTCGTGCTGACAATCCAATTCGCAGAGGGAAATTGGAGTGTTGGGCTGGATAGCTGGACTTTTTCAGCAGGTGAAGGAATTGAGCAGTAAGCTAAAGGGAATTTTGAATGCTTTTGTCATTAAAGCTAGGTCTATGTGGTCTTTGAATCCCTCTTTTTACCCTTTTCCATTTCTAATGTGATATTGGAAAACAATTGGTGTTCAGTCAGCCGTTGTTCTGTGTGTGTGTGTGCGTGCTGGTGTGCATACTGGCATGTGTGTCCCATGGAATGACAGATCTATACAGGACAGCAGTATCCAGCTCAAAGGGCCAACCTGACACACCCAATTATTGAAAACATGGACAAGGGGTTATCCTTTACTGACATCATGTCACAATCACTAGGGACACAAACTCATTCACTCTCATGGGGGACATGTGCCACTGTAGTCCATCTCTTTCAATTTGCCCACCATCATAAAGTCAGAAGGACCTTTTGGTAAACCGAAAGGAACAATAGTTCATGCCAGGTCCTGAGAGGACCGATTTAATCTTTGAACAGACTTGAACACACACAAACATACACACACACACACAGACACACACACCCAGTGTGAGGAACAATCAGTGTTAATTAGCGTCAACAAAGACTAATGCTAATTCATTCTTTTCCGGACAGATTATACGGCGAGCACAAGAGTGGCCATCATTACATTACATCTAGACTGATGACATTCAAAGGATCTAATCAAGAACCCCTGATTGTGAAATACTTCTTTCACTCTCTCCTCATCTTTCTCTATCTAGATGTCTATCATCTCTCTCTCTCTTCACTCTCTCATACTCTCCTTGCTCTCTGGTTTTTATTACTGTTAAAATGCACTAAAGTGTGAATTTAAACGTTGATATACAGTAGCTCAATTGAGCTTGGTTCTAACTCTTGGTCCCACCCTCTCTCTCCCTCTTTCTGTCTCGCTGTACCTCTCTCTCTCTCCCTTCTCTCTGTCTCCTTAGTGCGTATCGTAAGGAGTAGACAGTGGTGTGAGATGGCACCCTGCTTGGAGGGAGAGATGTGTGGCCTCCTCTTCAACCGCTCTGGTTGGACCTGTACCAAAGGAAGTGGCCACATCAAGACAGTCACGGTAAGACGTAGCCTTACAGAGTCATGTATGGAGTACACATTGAAACATGCAACTGCCATTAGCATTGTAACAGGAATGGAGATTTACATGGATTTTGAATAATGTGGATCTGTAACTGTGCTGTTATCATTGGTTGTAAATAACTTTGAAACACAATTATGATACAATAAGTGAGAGACAGAGAAAGGGAGTGTGTGAATGTGCATGCATAAATAAATAAATAAATCATATTTCTCCTGTTTCCAAGTCCAAAATGTACCTACATTTGGTGTATCATTTTACTGCCTATTCGCTATTCGCACGGGACTAGTTGGTTATGTAGCCTATTTATTGCCCCAGAATGTCTGTTATTCCAGAGGACGATTTGGATGTGACGCATTTTTTCTGCCCCCTGTAATAAAAAAATATATTTTCTAGATGTGAAGATATTTCAACTAGTCCAGATGATAACAGGCTGCACTGATAACATGAGCTTGTTTCCCAAATGTATATACCGTAGTCTTTGGTATAATGTGGCCATAATCATAATCATTTGGATAGTTTAGCGATCCACCGTAGAAGACGTCCCAAAAACATCCAAGATGGCACAGCAGTCAGACGTCTTTGTCCTTCGTCTTGTCGTGTCCCATGTATATATATATATCTTTATGTTTTTCTTCGCATATCTTTTTTATATTTTTCTAAACCTCAACTTCAAAATACTCTCCTGCAACCCACCTCACCTAATGTGGTGTGGATCTGTTTTTTCTAAAGTATTTTTCTTTACCTCGGAACTGGAATCCCCCAACAGAAGCTAGCCAGCTAACTAGCCACTAGCTAGTAGTCAGCTAACCACTGCTAGCGGTCATCAGCTAACCTTTAGCTCAGAAAGCTCTCACCAGTTTGTACAACGCGACTCAAACCAGAGCGTACCAGACCTATTTTCTCTCCATATCCCCAGATTCCCACCGCAAGCTCTGAACCTTTTCACCGGATCATCACAGCTAGCTAGCTGCAATCCGAGTAGCCCAGGAGTGGCTAACCTAGTCTCGAAGCAAGCACCAATTAGCCTGGAGCTAACCCATGCTAGGTCCATTCTCCCGGCTAGCTGAAGAGGCCCATCAGCCGCTCCTGGGCTACAATACCCGGACCCCTTATACTGCCGGTATGAGGCACGGAACCCCGCCGATCCTTCACGACTGGATTAACGACGTAACCTGCTCGAGGGGGTACTGAACTGGCCCCTATGCAGCGACGTCCCCTGAATGCCCATCTGCTATCCACGGCTCGCTAACTGCTCGTCGAGGACCGCTAGCTGTCTAGAGCATATTGGACTGTTAGCTGAATAGATCCATCAGCCAATTTCTTGGGCCACTATACCTATTTTGCCAATTGGACTTGGACCCCTCTGCTACTCGGAACCCTACTAATCCATCACAATTAGTCTATCGATGTCACCACACGCGGAGGCTAAAACAGACTTTCCTCCTTCGCGACGTCCTTCTAAGGCCCTTCTGCTAGCTTGCTGGCCCCGGCCTGCTAGCTGTCTGAATCGCCGTGTCTTCAGCCAGCCCAACCACTCACTGGACCCCTATGATCACTTGGCTACGCATGCCTTTCCCTAATATCAATTTGCCTTCTCCATTACGGTCCTGGTTAGTGATTATGGTCTTATTTCACTGTAGAGCCTCTAGCCCTGCTCAATTTGCCTTAACCAACCATTTAGTTCCACCTTCCACATATATGGTGACATCACCTGGTTTAAATGTCTCTAGAGACAATATCTCTCTCATCATTACTCAATGCCTAGGTTTACCTCTAATGTACTCACATCCTACCATATCTTTGTCTGTACATCATGCCTTATTCTATCGCACCCAGAAACCTGCTCCTTTTGCTCTCTGTTCCGAACGTACTAGACGACCAGTTCTGTTAGCCTTTAGCCGTACACTTATCCTACTCCTCCTCTGTTTCTCTGGTGATGTAGAGGTTAATCCAGGCCCTGCAGTGCCTAGCTCCACCCCTACTCCCCAGGTGCTCTCATTTGTTGACTTCTGTAACCGTAAAAGCCTTGGTTTCATGCATGTTAACATTAGAAGCCTCCTCCCTAAGTTTAATTTATTCACTGCTTTAGCACACTCTGCCAACCTGGATGTCCTAGTCATGTCTAAATCCTGGCTTAGGAAGACCACCAAAAACCCTGAAATTTCCATCCCTAACTACAACATCTTCCGAAAAGATAGAACTGCCAAAGGGGGCGGTGTTGTAATCTACTGCAGAGATAGCCTGCAGAGTTCTGTCATACTATCCAGGTCTGTACCCAAACAATTCGAGCTTCTACTTTTAAAAATCCTCCTTTCCAGAAACAAGTCTCTCACCGTTGCCGCTTGCTATAGACCACCTTCTGCCCCCAGCTGTGCCCTCGACACCATATGTGATTTGATTGTCCCCCATCTATCTTCAGAGCACGTGCTGCTGGGTGACCTAAACTGGGACATGCTTAACACCCCCGGCCATCCTACATCACTATCAAACGCTCCCTGAAACAGTTCAGCGAGCAGGCCTTTCTAACCGACCTGGCCCGGGTTTCCTGGAAGGATATTGACCTCATCCCGTCAGTAGAGGATGCCTGGTTATTCTTTAGAAGTGTCTTTCTTCATCACCATCTTAAATAAGCATGCCCCATTCCAAAAATGTAGAACCAGGAACAGATATAGCACTTGGTTGTCTACAGACTTGACTGCCCTCGACCATCACAAAAACACGCTGTGGCGTGCTGCACTAGCATCGAATAGCCCCAGTTGATATGCAACTTTTCAGGGAAGTAAGGAACCAATTTACACAGGCAGTTGGGAAAGCTAAGACTAGCTTTTTCAAGCAGAAATTTTCATCCTGTAGCACAAACTCAAAATCGTTCTGGAACTCCGTAAATTCCATGGAGAATAAGAGCACCTCCGCCCAGCTGCACTGAGGCTAGGAAACACTGTCACCACCGATAAATCCACTATAATTGAGAATTTCAAGAAGCATTTTTCTACGGCTGGCAATGCTTTCCGCCTGGCTATCCCTACCCCAAACAACAACCCTGCACCCCCCAAATACACCGGGGCCTCACTGCGGTGGCGGTCGGCACTCGCCTTTTGCCTCCGGGCCGTTGTAGCCGCACATGGGCAGCGTTCCATGTCTCCTCCGAGTGCCGAAACCATTCATCCACCGCAGGAGCCTCGATCTGGCTCTGATGCCATTGTGCCAGGACCAGCTGATAACCCAGCACACGCTGAAACTGTGATAGGTTGGTAGAGGAGTGGCGGAGGGAGTTTTTGGCCATCTCCGCCCAGGGGATGTAAACCGCCCACTCCCCCGGCCGGTCCTGGCAATAGGACCGCAGAAACCTACCCACATCCTGGTTGACTCTTTCCACCTGCCCGTTACTCTCGGGGTGGAAACCTGAGGTAAGGCTGACCGAGACCCCCAGGCGTTCCATAAACGCCTTCTAGACTCTAGACGTGAATTGGGGACCCCGATCAGAAACTATATCCTCAGACACCCCGTAGTGCCGGAATACGTGGGTGAACAGGGCCTCCGCAGTTTGTAGAGCCGTAGGGAGACCGGGCAAAGGAAGGAGACGGCAGAACTTAGAAAACCGATCCCAACGACCAGGATCGTGGTGTTACCCCGCGACAGGGGAAGATCCGTCACGAAATCCACCTATAGGTGTGACCACGGTCGTTGTGGAACGGGAAGGGGTTGTAATCTCCCTCTGGGCAGATGTCTAGGTGCATTGCACTGTGTGCATACAGAACAAACAATTTGAGCTTCTACTTCTAAAAATTCACCTTTCCAGAAACAAGTCTCTCACTGTTGCTGCTTGCTATAGACCACCCTCTGCCCCCAGCTGTGCCCTCGACACCATATGTGAATTGATTGCCCCCATCTATCTTCTGAGCTCATGCTACTAGATGACCCTCAATCTCACACAAATTATCAATGAACCTACCAGGTACAACCCCAAATCCGTAAACACGGACACCCTCATAGATATCATCTAACTAACTCGCCCTCCAAATACACCTCTGCTGTTTTCAATCAAGATCTCAGCGATCACTGCCTCATTGCCTGCATCCGTAATGGGTCTGCGACCAAACGACCACCCCTCATCACTATCAAACTAAAACACTTCTGCGAGCAGGCCTTTCTAATCGACCTGGCCGGGGTATCCTGGAATGACATTGACCTCATCCCGTCAGTAGAGGATGCCTGGTTATTCTTTAAAAGTGCCTTCCTCACCATATTACATAAGCATGCCCCATTCAAAAGAAATTAGAACTAGAAATAGATATAGTGCTTCACTCCAGACCTGGCTGCCCTTGACCAGCACAAAAACATCCTGTGGTGTTCTGCATTAGCATTGAATATCCCCCGTGATATGCAACTTTTCAGGGAAGTTAGGAACAAATATACACAGGCGGTTAGGAGAGCTAAGGCTAGCTTTTTCAAGCAGAAATTTGAATCCTGTTGTTCAAACTCAAAAAAGTTCCGGGACACTGTAAAGTCCATGGAGAATAAGAGCACCTACTCCCAGCTGCCCACTGCTCTGAGGCTAGGAAACACTGTTACCACCGATAAATCCACTTGAATTGCTTTCCACCTGGCTAGCCCTACCCCGGTCAACTGCCAGGCACCCTCCACAGCAACTCGCTCAAGCCTCCCCATTTCTCCTTCACCCAAATCCAGATAGCTGATGTTCTGAAAGAAGTGCAAAATCTGGACCCCTACAAATCTGTCGGGCTAGACAATCTGGACCCTCTCTTTCTAAAATGATCTTCCGAAATGGTTGCCCTAACCCCTATTACTACCCTGTTCAACCTCTCTTTCGTATCGTCTGAGATTCCCAAAGATTGGAAAGCTGCCGCGGTCATCCCCCTCTTCAAAGGGGAGACACTCTAGACCCAAACTGTTATAGACCTATATCTATCCTACCCTGCCTTTCTAAGGTCTTCGAAAGCCAAGTTAACAAACAGATTACCGACCATTTTGAATCCCACCGTACCTTCTCTGCTATGCAATCTGGTTTCAGAGCTGGTCATGGGTGCACCTCGGCCACTCTCAAGGTCCTAAACGATATCATATCCGCCATCGATAAGAGACATTACTGTGCAGCCGTATTCATCGACCTGGCCAATGCATTCGACTCTGTCAATCACCACATTCTTATCGGCAGACTCAACAGCCTTGGTTTCTCAAATTATTGCCACGCCTGGTTCACCAACTACTTCAACTATTCCACCTTTATTTAACAAGGTAACCTGCCGAAATGACTACCGACCCGTAGCACTCACGTCTGTAGCCATGAAGTGGTTTGAAAGGTTGGTCATGGCTCACCATTATCTCAGAAACCCTAGTCCCACTCCAATTTGTGTGCGGCCGCAACAGATCCACAGATGATACAGTCTCTATTGCACTCCACACTGCCCTTTCCGACCTGGACAAAAGGAACACCTACGTGAGAATACTATTCATTGATGACAGCTCAGCATTTAACACCATAGTGACCATGAAGCTCATTACTAAGCTAAGGACCCTGGGACTAAACACCTCCCTCTGCAACTGAATCCTGGACTTCCTGACAGGGTTTGGAAAGGTTTGGCATGGAACCTCAGATCCTCAAAATGTTCTACAGCTACAGACATACCCACTCATTCAAGGGTTTTTCTTTATTTTTTACTATGTTCTACATATAATAATAGTAAAGCCATCTAAACTATTAAATAATACATATTGAATCATGTAAACTCGGCAAAAAAAGAAACATCCTCTCACTGTCAACTGCGTTTATTTTCAGAAAACGTAACGTGTTAAAATTTGTGTGAACATAAGATACAACAACTGAGACATAAACTGAACAAGTTCCACAGACATGTGACTAACAGAAATTGAATAATGTGTCCCTGAACAAAGGGTGGGTCAAAAGTAAACATAACAGTCAGTATCTGGTGTGACCACCAGCTGCATTAAGTACTGCAGTGCATCTCCTCCTCATGGGCTTCACCAGTTTTGCCAGTTCTTGCTGTGAGATGTTACCCCACTCTTCCACCAAGGCACCTGCAAGTTCCCGAACATTTACAGTGCCTTGCGAAAGTATTCGGCCCTGTGAAGTTATTTGGATTTTTTCTAATTATCTTTGAAAGACAGGGTCCTGAAAATGGTTTCTTTTTTTTCTGGGTTTATTTTGATTTGTTTAACACTTTTTTGTTTACTGCATGATGCCATATGTGTCATTTCATAGTTTTGATGTCTTCACTGTTATTCTACAATCTAGAAAATAGTAAAAATAAAGAAAAGCCCTGTTATGAGTAACTGTTCCCAAACTTTTGACTGGTACTGTATATATTACCACAGCGTACCGGTGCCCCCGCACATTGACTCTGCATTAAGTACTGCAGTGCATCTCCTCCTCATGGGCTTCACCAGGTTTGCCAGTTCTTGCTGTGAGATGTTACCCCACTCTTCCACCAAGGCACCTGCAAGTTCCCGAACATTTACAGTGCCTTGCGAAAGTATTCGGCCCTGTGAAGTTATTTGGATTTTTTCTAATTATCTTTGAAAGACAGGGTCCTGAAAATGGTTTCTTTTTTTTCTGGGTTTATTTTGATTTGTTTAACACTTTTTTGTTTACTGCATGATGCCATATGTGTCATTTCATAGTTTTGATGTCTTCACTGTTATTCTACAATCTAGAAAATAGTAAAAATAAAGAAAAGCCCTGTTATGAGTAACTGTTCCCAAACTTTTGACTGGTACTGTATATATTACCACAGCGTACCGGTGCCCCCGCACATTGACTCTGTACCGGAACTCCCTGTATAAAGCTCATCGACTGTTATTTTATCGTTGCTCCTTAATTATTTAATATATTCTTTTTTTCTTAAAACTGCATTGTTGGTTGAGGGCTTGTGAGGTAGCATTTCACTGTAAGGTCTACTCTTGTTTATTTCGGTGCACATGATAAATACAATTTGATTTGATTTGAAATGTGTTTCATGATGTTGCAAGGGCTAGGGGAAGCTGCAGTCATAAAAGGTGAGCCCGTAAAAGGTGAGCGCCTTGAAATAGTGGAGGAGTACAAATTCCTTGGACTAGTCATCGACAACAAGCTATCCTGGGATCAGTGCTCTGACGCTTTTTTTAAGAAAGGCCAACAGAGACTGTATTTCCTACGGAAATGGAACTTTTTAAACGTTGATCTAATGGTTGCTTGACCTGCTGGTTTGGGAACATCAAGGTTGCACAGAAAATTAGGTTGGGCAAGATAGTCAGGTCTTGCGGAAAAATCATCTGGCAGCAACAGCAAGAACAGTCATCTCTCTACCTGGGTAGAGCCCTACATGAGGCAAATAAAGTGGCGGTTGACTCTTCCCGTCCACTCCACCCTAAATTCCAGCTTCTTCCCCCTGGACACAGGTACAGACTACCTGAGGTTAAAAATAATAGGACCAAGTTCTATTTTATTCCTAATTCAATTCTGCAACTTAACAAATGTTGGACTAATCGCACTTGCACTCTGAAATTGCACTTTGCCCTGCTGATTTGTTTGTAAATATCCTCTGCTATTTATTGTACATTTTTAGATGTTATATGTTTTATGACTGCTGCAAGATGAATTGCCTCTTTGAGGACATTCTTAATCTGAATCATGCATTTTGATGAATTGCCTCTTTGAGGACATTCTGAATCTGAATCATGCATTTTGATGAATTGCCTCTTTGAGGACATTCTGAATCTGAATCATGCATTTTGATGAATTGCCTCTTTGAGGACATTCTGAATCTGAATCATGCATTTTGATGAATTGCCTCTTTGAGGACATTCTGAATCTGAATCATGCATTTTGATGAATTGCCTTTTTGAGGACATTCTGAATCTGAATCATGCATTTTGATGAATTGCCTTTTTGAGGACATTCTAAATCTGAATCATACATTTTGGCTGAAATCCTTAGCGCTCTATAAACAGAACAGCACACACAGGACGACTCAATGGGTCACAAACAATTGTATTACAATTCAAAAATGTTTCTCCTGCTGCCCTGATGGCTTTCTGCCAACTGTTCCTTCTCCCTCCAAGTTGTTAGCCAACATAAAATGATTGTAGGACCCATTTTCTGGACCCTGGACTAAAAAGCACTTTCAATGAAGAATCTCCATTGAGTATGTTTTTTTTGTCCAGCAGTTGACTTAATCTTGGTCCGCAAAACCAGCCCTATTTTTACAAGCCTATGCATTGAAAAGCATTGCTTTTGAATTTAAGCCTTCGATCAGTTAATCTGACCAACTAAAATACTGAAGTGTTGATAACGGCATCTTGTAAAATATGTTTTACTGTCGCTGACTATGCAAACCAGCGTGCCTAAGTTCTTAATGCCCAAAGTTATTTTGATATCCCCTGCTCAAAGTTGGAGGAGACAGACTTTGAGCCCAGTGCTCAAATGAAGGAAAAAGACCCTGGATTTCCCTTTAGTTTTCATACAGGATGTAATTGATTGTAATGTATTGACCCCCCCCAGTTGTATAAGGAGTAACAAACTATTTAATTATATATATTAAAAAAAGTATGCTTAAATGAGTACACAGAGAGCAAGAGGAATACTGTGTGTTAACAAGGAAAGAAGGATAGGTTTGGTAGGTATGAAACAGTATGGATAGATGGAAAGTATGAAACAGTATGCTATAGATGGAAACAGATGTAGAAAGAAAGATGACTTAAAACGAAAGAATGAAAGCTGACTGCTGAAATAATTTCAATATGATTCCCCTATTTGTTCCCTCTTCTCTTTGACGTTCCAATGGCCTTTATGTTTTTAGCTCCATTTTAAGAGCTAGTGAATTTCATGACTTTATGTCCCTGGGCACAGCCCCTTGTAGGTATAAATACTCCTCTGGTGCTGCCCCACTCTATTAATTCATCTATGTTTTCCTTTTATATTCTCCTCGGTGTATGTTACCCCTCTCTCGTTCTTGTCAGAGCCCCTCTGAACACAGTCTTTTCCCCTGTCACTTAGCGCACTTTTAGCCCGCTTCGCATTTCAACTTCTGTCATTGACTACTTTTTCAACTGACATTTTTGTTTTACACAGCTCTGTTTTTTTTTCCACAAACCATTGTCTGGTGGAAAAAAAAAGAAGACCTGTGTTCTGTTGGGGTGTAACATTCAGAATGTTACATTGCTCTCGATTCCATGTGTAGGGTATCTTCTATACACCTAATTTTTATCGGCAATGGTCTGGATTGTGCTCCCTACTAAGTATGGAATGAGGCACATCAATTAGTTAAAATTAGTAGGTACGTATTGTGGCAGACGGCAGGGAGAGGTGAGGGGTGATTGAAAGAAGATATCGTGCAGCCCGCTGGCTCCACCCCCAAGCCTTATATGGATTTCCTGCCGATGGATCGTTAAGCCATTGCGTGCTTGAGGATAAAAGAGGAAGCGGGCTGCACAAAGAGGGAGAGGGCCGAGAGGGAAACGCGTATTGTGGAGAGTGTGAGAAGCGTGAGAAATATCTGTACCCTTACCCATTGTGAACTGGTTGCTGGATTCCCCCTTTCCCATGTGTGCAAATATCTCTAATAAACTCATTCATAGATGCTACCTTTATTAATGGGAGTATCTTCTGGCTGGGGGATTTTTGTTAAATTATGTTTAATAATAAACTACATTCCTCAATATGACTCCATTATTATGTGAATAAATACTATAGGCCCATAAGCGTATTCGATGGGTATAGTCAAGGTAGCGAGCCTTTTTTCACCACTCAGATTAATATGTGTCCAAGATAAATGTTATGCAATTATTAAGAGGCTGAAAGACAAAGAGCTAATATCTTGCGATCAATGTCCTAGCATAAAATTATTGAGTTAACCTTAGCTCTGAGCTGCAGAGTTAGAGTCCAAGCATAAATGCTTTGTGTGAATAACATTTACCAATAGACCTACTAAATTATGAACGTAAAGTCAATCAAATAATTAGAAGTGCATTTACTCAATTCAACCAGTACGATTTATTAGTCATGAAAGACTTGACAATTACAGTTGTCTTGTCTTTCCCTCCTGGGTGAGGATCAAAGAGAGCCCCT
Source organism: Oncorhynchus mykiss (assembly GCF_057628025.1). NCBI lineage: Eukaryota > Metazoa > Chordata > Actinopteri > Salmoniformes > Salmonidae > Oncorhynchus > Oncorhynchus mykiss. The sequence goes on from NC_143037.1 coordinate 37,767,921, forward strand.
ACCCCCCCTCTCTCTTTCTCTTTCTCTCCCTCTCCCTCTCCCTCTCCCTCTCCCTCTCCCTCCCACCAGAGAGGAAGGGGGGAAAAAATTGGGCCAGTTGATGACTTTAACGACCGGTCGTAAAAAATCTCTCTCTGGCCCTTTGCAGTATGGAATGTCTGAGGGAAATGGTCGGGGGGACTTAAAGAGCAATCATGTCAGATACTTTATTGTTTGGTGATATCATTAAAGGCTTTAAAACGGAAACAATGTAACTTTAAGAGCTTTCACAATGTATATGTCAGAGTTACATCTACATGTTGTAAAACATATAGGAGTAAATATAAAACTATTTGTGAGAAGATTAAATGTGATTTTAGTCTTCTAAATTATAATTGTTTTTCATGTAAAGTTTTACCCAGTCAGTAACCACACCCACGTGAGCACAGACATTATGTGACATTATGCCAAAAGGATGGAACACCCCCTTTGACCAGAGTGCTTAATAAGGACTCCTAACTAAATTTACATCAGACCAGTATACGGACGGTAAGCTGGATGTGACAAATGGTTTAAAACTATAAGACCAGACAATGTGGAGTGGTGGCTACACGTTCAAATGGTTGCGATTTAAAAACTGACCAAAACATGCCGGCTTGCTGCCGGTGTGGAAAGTGGTCTTAGCTGTACCTTGAATAATCAACCACTAGACCAGAAAGCGTGGAGTGGTGGCTACATGTGGAAATGGTTAGACTCCACCAGACCAGAGAATGTGAAGACCAGCTTGACCAACAGCGTGAAGGTGAAGACTAGACATTCACAGTCTACAACCTTGACCAAAGACACGAGGGAGATTCCATAAAATGACCATTGGAACGTCTGAAGGATCCAGTCTAATGGACAACCATAGACTTAAACAAACAGAGACTTTCTGTCGAATTACTTCCCATGTAGACGGACCGGACGATTTCAACAGAGAGATGACAAAGATATCCAGTGGTTGCTCAACTAAAAGTTTTGCGATAAGGCTCCGGGACTTAGAGGTAATTTGTGGTTTAGTAAGGTACCCTGCATCACCACTTCATTGCTCCAGACCATCGCAAGGGGGAGTTAGAGCACTGATTATGCTTTTGGGTCCCAAGGCGCTGGTCTAAGACACTGCATCGCAGTGCAAACTGTGTTGCTACAGATCAATTCAAGTTCAATACCTGTGACTGGGAGACCCATGAGGTGATGGTAGGCTTTTGATTTCTCTCCTTCTAAAACCAGAAATAAATATTTCCAAATAACAAACTTGCTTTATTCACAAATTAGTAACAATGTCTCACCCCATGTTCAAGAAGGGTCTTTTTTCTTGCTCACTTTCCATTATTTGAAAACGAAATCATATCCAAAATATCGTTATTAAAAAAAAGCTATTATTATTATTAGTCATTTAGAATGATATAAAAGCCCCTTAGATATTGTCACAGATATAATATTAACCATGTTTTCCTAGGCGTAGCAGGCTGTGAATTCTGCAAACAACGTTTCTAGCAGGACAATATATATTGAACATATTGGTCATGGCTCGTACAGTGCCTTGCAAAAGTATTTTGTTGCATTACAACCTGTCGTTGAAATTGATTTATATTTGGATTTGATGTAATAGACATACACAACATTTCACAACAAGTGAAATTTAAAAAATTACATATTTAAAAAAAATCTAAAATGGAAAAGTGGTGCTTGCGTATATATTCACCCCCTTTGCTATGAAGCCCCTAAATACGTTCTAGTACCTTCAGAAGTCACATAATTAGTTATATTGCACACAGGTGGACTTTATTTAAGTGTCTCATGATCTCAGTGTATATATACACCTGCACCACCAAGCAAGCGGCACCATGAAGACCAAGGAGCTCGCCAAACAGGGCAAGGATAAAGTTGTGGAGAAGTACAGATCAGGGTTGGGTTATAAAAAAATATCCAAAACTTTTAACATCCACGGAGCACCATTAAATCCATTATTAAAAAATGGAAAGAATATTGCACCACAAAAAATCTACCAAGAGAGGGCCTCCCACCAAAATCTCACAGAACAGGAAAGGAGGGCATTAATCAAAGAGGCAACAGAGAGACCAAAGATAACACTGAAGGAGCTGCAAAGCTCTACAGCAGTGATCGGAGTATCTGTCCATAGGACAACTTTAAGCCGTACACTCCACAGAGCTGGACGTTTGGTGTTCGGCAAAAAGCATGTGGTAGACTCCCCAAACATATGGAAGAAGGTACTCTGGTCAGATGAGACTAAATTTGAGCTGAATGGCCATCAAGGAAAATGCTTTGTCTGGCGCAAACCCAACACCTCTCATCACCCCTAGAACAGCATCCCCACAGTGAAGCATGGTGATGGCAGCATCATGATGTGGGGATATTTTTCATCGGCAGGGACTGGGAAACTGGTCAGAATTGAATAAATGATGGATGGCGCTAAATACAGGGAAATTCTTGAGGGAAACCTGTTTCAGTCTTCCAGAGATTGCAGACTGGGACGAAGCTTCACCTTCCATCAGGACAATGACCCTAAGCATACTGCTAAAGCATCACTTGAGTGGTTTAAGGGGAAACATTTAATTGTCTTGAAATGGCCTAGTCAAAGCCCAGACCTCAGTCCAATTGAGAATCTGTGGTATGACTTAAAGATTTCTTGAAGGAGCTGGAGCAGGTTTACCTTGAAGAATGGGCAAAAATCACAGTGGCTAGATGTGCCAAACTCATAGCGCAAAAGGTGGCTCTACAAAGTATTGACTTTGTGGAGGGGTGAATAGTTATGCACGCTCAAGTTTGATTTATTTATTGTCATATTTCTTGTTTGTTTGTGGTAGGCATGTTGTGTAAATCAAATGATACAAACACCACAAAAATCTATTTTAATTCCAGGTTGTAAGGCAACAACATAGGAAAAATGCCAAAGGGGGTGAATACTCTCGCACTGTATTTGTTGCATTGTTGTATCGTCAATTTATCTAGCTAAAATGTCTTGATGCCCTTGATCAGTTCATCTTTGCTTGTAGGCTTGGCAGAGTTACGGATTAATGTTTTCAGTTGATGCCAAAAAAGTTTGATTGGGTTTAAATCAGGAGACCTACATGTAGAGAATTGAAAACCTTTTTTTTATATAATTTAGGCCTACCGTAGGTGTTGGAGATCTCTTATTTATTTTTATTTTACCTTTATTATACCACATAAAGTTCCACTTACTCTGCTGGCGTCTTGACCCAGTTCATGCCCTCTTTTGCAATGCAAACCCGGGCGGCAGTATGTTTTGTGTCGTTGTCTGCATTTGGAGAAGAAAAAAATCCATTTAGCCTAATATATGTTTTGTTCTTTAGAAATATTGTTTTGGCCTTTATTCAGATTAAAATCGCTCACTTTCATTTAAAAAAAAAAAACTAAATAAACTTAAATATTGTTTTAGATATATATTGTTTTAGATTTTATATATATATATATATATTTATATATATATATATTTATATATATTTATTTATATATATATATATATATATATATATTTTTTTTTTTATATTTATATATATATATATTTTATATATATATATATATAAAAAATCAAGTTCATGGCACTGTCATATAGCCCCGGCACCTGCATAAAGTTGAGTGACTCATTCATCGCTTTGGATGTAAATAAATTAGAACCAACATTCTTTCTGATAGTCTTTAATAAAGAAATGTTTTGGTTATCCTGACCTGGACACCATGTACAGTATTATTAAACCCATTATGACAATTAGCAAGACAATATACCTTTACCAACGACTCTCTGTATTTTAATACTTAGTGCATTGCAATTGAACAGCATAAAAAACATTGTGGATGGGGCCTCCCAAGTGACGCAGTGGTCTAAGACACTGCATCGCAGCGCAAGCTGCATTACTACAGATGTTGGTTTGATAACTGTGCTGGCCGCCACCAGGAGACCCATGAGGTGGCTTTTGGTTTCTCCAGAAATAAATAATTCTAAATAACAAACTGGTTTTATTTACAAATTAGTGAGAATGTCTCATTGCATGTTCAAGAATGGTATTTTTCTTGCTCACTCTAGTTTAAATGAAGACGAAATCATCTCCAATATATTGTTACTTTTAAAACAAAGCAATCATTATTATTATTAATTCATTTCAAATTATATAAAATTAGAACATTTTCCACATTTTCAGATATTCTCACAGATCCTCACGAAAAATTCCCCTTAGATATTAATTTAGAAACCTCCAATCCTCTAAATGTAATTATTGGTGGAGAGTCCCGTCATTTGTCAGCATTAAAAACATTGTGGATTGGGCGTAGAGCCCCGTCATTGATCAGCATTAAAAACATTGTGGATGGGGCGGAGAATCGCGTCATTGATCAGCATTAAAAACATTGTGGATGGGGCGGAGAGTCCCGTCATTGAAAAAAATATCTTTAGATAAAGCATAAGCATATTGAGCAATATCCTACAACTATTTTAGCACCTTTTCGCAGTGCTCTGAGACAAACTCTGCTCTGTGACAAACTCAAGACTGGTCTTGATAAATCAATGAGATTTTTATTTTCACTGAATCACTGTTTTGGTATTGGTTACACTACAATTAGAGTGTGGAAAATGTATACATTAGATACTGATTTAGAATCTTCCAATCCTCTAATGCTGTAACCTACTCCCAACCGTCACGTTGTACAGCGTCTATGGTTGCCTAGATTGGTTCTCAATTAGAGGCAGGTGTTTATCGTTCTCTCTGATTGGGAACCATATTTAGGCAGCCATTCTCTTTGGGTATTTCGTGGGTTATTGTCAGCGAGGTGACAAAGAACCCGATGGTCACTATGACAGAGTTCCTCCCGAGAGATGGAAGAAACTTCCAGAAGAACAACCATCTCTGCAGCACTCCACCAATCAGGCCTTTATGGTAAAGTGGACACCAGCTAGAGTTAGAGTTGTCCAAACCTTTGTCTGAATTCGCAGTTTCAGACCCTTGGAGATTGTTTAATCCATCTGGAAAAGCATACTATTTTTTTGTCATCGGTTCATAGACTACTTCCTTGTAGATGACAGACTTCTCCATTCCATATATTCATGTTCATTTAAACCAATTGTTGTATCTGACCACGCCCCTGTTACTATGGAAGTAGTCTTTCAAACTGTTGACAATCTGTGACGGCCTTGGCAGCTAAATACTCAACTGCTCTGTAATGAACACTTTATCAACTTTGTTTTGCGTCAAGTTGACATTTTCATGAGTACAAATAGAACCCCAAACATCTGTGTCTACTCTCTGTGAAACTTTGACAGCTTAAATCAGAGGTGAAATTATTTCCTACGCCCCACATTTGAACAAACTGAAAAGGGATAGGCTACCTATGTTAACACACTGCATTTCCCAATTAGATTCCATTTCACCATCTCCGGATATTTATAAGGAGCATTTAACTTGGCAAGCAGAATTTGACACATTATTAACAGACCAGGTTACTGAACTGCTTGTCAAGTCTAGGAGCACTTACTATGAACAAGGAGATAAAGCCAGTAAATTATTAGCTCACAAGTTAACTTCATCATCATCATCATTTCAGATTCCTAAAATCCGTACATCGTCTGGGATATCATTAGACCCTAGGGTGATCAATGATGAGTTCAAGAGATTTTACCAGTCTTTATATACTTCTGGAAGTAAAGCTACATTGGAATTGGATGATTTCTTCCACTCACTTGCTGTGCCTTCTGTCAGCCGGGATTTCATAAAGAAAATTAGAGTAGCCGATCACTGTTGAAGAATTGTCTAATGCGGTCAAATCCCTTCAATCCGGTAGAAGCTCAGGGCCAGACGGCTACTCGTCAGAGTTTTGTAAGACGTTTCTCTCCAAAATAGCCCCTATTCTAATTAAAATGTACAATGAAGCATTTGTAAATGGTGCTCTCCCACAGACTCTCAGTCAGGCAATCATTTGTCTTATTCTTTAAAAAAAACAAGACCCTCTTGACTGTGTATCATACCGTCTAATTAGCCTGCTAAATGTTGACTATAAAATTCTACCCAAACTCCTGGCAACGCATCTGGAAACAGTCTTCCCATGAATCATCTCTCTGAATCAAACAGGATTTATTGAAAATAGACACTCATTATTTAATAATATATATAATCCTTCTGTCGCCAATACATCTGAAGCCATTATATCCCTGGATGCGGAGAAAGCGTTTGATCGGGTGGAATGGACATTTTTTACACTCCAAATAAATTCGGCTTTGGATCCAAATTCATTACTTGGATAAGACTTATGTACTCATCCCCTCAAGCCTTTGTCAGGACTAATAAAACTCAAACAGACTGCTTCCTTTGCAACGATCGACACGCCAGGGTTGCCCTTTAAGTCCCTAACTGTTTGCCCTCGCCATAGAACCCCTTGCAATAGCACTTCGCTCCAACCCCCTCATCAAAGGTGTAGTCAGATACGGACACAAACTGTCTTTATACGCAGATTATTTATTATTATATACATCCAACCTTTCTATTTCTGTTCCTGCTGCCCTTGACACTTTCACATCCTTAGGTCACTTATCAGGGTATAAACTGAATCTCAGTAAAAGCGAATTGATGCAGCTTAATATGGCCGCAAAAAATTCCCCTTTACATAACTTGCCATTTAAAATTGACGGATGTAACCCGTCAGAATGCTCTCGATGGTGCATCTCTCTTTTGTTACGTCTCGTGGGTTTCATAATCAAATCTTTACAACAATTCAATAATGATGACCCTCATTATGCGCTGCGGCACAACCCCAATACACAACAATAGCAATTCTAGCAATAGGCCTAGAAGGTGCTATAGTATGTTTCACGGCTGATCTCATCCAACAAATAATGTACAGAGAAATGGGACCAGCAGGCTGTTAGATAGCGACTGTTGTTCATCTTCCTTAGCCATTAGATTGAATGATAATGTGTGTTGCCTGGATAAGTACACAAAATCCCGCCCTGGTCTGATTGCATGCACTTTGGCATGTTGTGTATTCGGGGCTCTGCCGAGGCAGAATAGTAGCAATTCTAGGTGTTGTTAGTGGTTCTGAGCTTGATGAGTCTTTAGATGGTTAACCCCACCCAGCAAAGGCCACCCCAGGATGCTAGCACATTACTGTGCAGTCCTCTTGCGATACAATTTGTATTTTTTTGTCATTGTGCTCGCAGTGTCTACAATGGCTGGGAACTCTGACGGTGAGAATTGGTGTCTTTGTCTGAACTACCGCAAGTGTTAATATAGTGTTGTCTCAACTCCGGTTCAGTGTACAGTATGCAACCAAGCTGCTGGGGTTACTTGAGTAAATCGTTTGTAACAGTGGATTTTATATATGTAGCAATGTTTGTAGAGCTCTTGTTTTAGTGGCACAACTGGGGACTTTTCATTGTACATTGTCAAGTGGGTGGTCATGATGTGTGTTAGTGGTCAGAGGACCACTGGTTCAAGCCCAGTAAAGGGACCGGGACAGTGGAGGAAGCGAGGCTGTTAGCAGCACAGTGAAGCCAGTTACATAGAGACACATTCTTTTTTAGGGTTCGATCAGCACTCCTACTTTAAGAAGCTTGACACATACAGTCTCTGGAGCTCGTGGTCAGGGTTTATGCCTTTCAGTTAAACAAAGAATAGCTAGTTAGTGAAACACTCGATACCTTTGTTGTATCCCTCTTTCTCCATCCCTCTCCCATTCTTTTTTTCTATCTTTCTCTTTGTAGCCTAAGGAGAGGACATAGTCTGCGATGTCCTTAGGTTTCTTGTCCTGTGAACACTAGGCATTACTCAGCTGTTTGTTTGACTGGCAGTGGTACAGGCCACTATGTCTCTCCCACACCTCCTCCGCTCCTCGACCCAACTCACCTTGTTAGTGTCAGCATTTAACAGTGCCACTGCCTCCTCAGCACATTGGCCTGAGTTAGTATCCCCACAATCGATATCTAAGAGAAGTAGCGAGAGAAGGGCACTTAAATGTTGGAGAAGTACTAGCTCAGTCGGGACTCGAATTTGGGGGGGAGAAATCCCTTTTTCTTTGAGAGCGAACGTAGGAAAAGTGCCAAAGTTGGGTATATTCTAAAAGCCAACACTTCCTTTGGCCGCCGTTCCTTCCAGTTCTCTGCTGCCAGTGACTGGAATGAATTGCAAGAATAACTGAAGCTGGAGTCTTATATCTCCATCTCTAACTTTATGTGTCAGCTTTCAGAGCAGTTTACCTATCACTGTACCTGTACACAGCCAATCTGTAAACAGCACACCCAACTACCTCATCCCCATATTTTTATTTATCCTCTTGCTCTTTTGCACCCCAGTATTTCTACTTGCATATCATCATCTGTACATCTTATCACTCCAGTGTTAATGCTAAATTGTAATTATTTCCCCCCTCTATGGCCTATTTATTGCCTTACCTCCCTACTCTTCTACATTTGCACACACTGAACATAGATTTTTCTTTGTTTGTTTATGTGTAACTCTGTGTTGTTGTTTTTGTCACACTGCTTTGCTTTATCTTGGCCAGGTCGCAGTTCTAAATGAGAACTTGTTCTCAACTGGCCTACCTGGTTTAATAAAGGTGAAATAAAAAAGAAATTAAAATATCAATACCTCGCCTTCTACTCAGTTATTGTAGTTTATAATAGATAGCAAGGTCTTGGAACTCTTCTCACACACCACCAGTAGGGAAAGTTCTAGACATTCAGCCTTCAACTGAAGAAAAAAATGAAATCATGAAAACTTGGGCGTGCTCGGAAGATTCTATTGTGGTCATTTAAGATTTCTTATTTTGATATAAAGATGCAGCAGAAGTACTTAGTATTTAGATGGGTGTGGTGTTACAGCACCGCTCCGAGGAGTGTTTCTCTGATAGCGCTTGGTAGGGCACTCGGACAGACAGAACAGACACAGCAGGCAGACAGACAAACAGACAGACCAGGCACCGACAGGACAGACAGACAGACACAACACACAAACGAAAGGACCAGACACAGAAAGACTGGCGGGCGGGGAGACCCAACATACAGAGACACGACTGAACTACCGACTGACCAACAGATGGGTGGGAAGTGGAATACCAAACTGTGCCCGTTGTTGCTGCAGGATCCCCCCGTACAGCAGTGAAGAGGCTCCTGGGAATGCCAATGTGTTTACCATTCCCCACTGTACCATGGCCTTGATTGGCTGCACAGACTATTAGCTTCCTGATTATGAACAGCTTAGACATTAGCTTCATGGAAGTAAGTTATTCATTCCCCACAGCTAGAAAGCACTGGCAGTTGTGTCCGTCCTTCTGGGCAAAAGGCAAACAGTTGTTTTTGATGCCTTACCAGTTTAAATGCCCTGACGAGTTTCTTTGAAAATGTGAGGGAAACAACAGAAAGTGTTCTGGGAAATGAATGAGAAACACAAAATATTAGTGATTATTCACAGAGAATAGATAATGAAGTGGAAATAAAGTATTCCTTTGCTACAACATGCAGCGAGCATATAGTTCAATTTTCACTGGACACACAGTATATTGTAATTGTTCTATTGTGACCCTGGAAGGTAATGCCTCAGGAACCATGGCTGAGTCGCCCATATGGACCCACCTTACCTGCTAGTATTTCCTGGTATTGTATAGTTCAAAGGTCAGAAAAAATGCAACATTTGACAAGTAAGCCTAACTTTACGTTTTGGGCTCCCGAGTGGCACAGCGGTCTAAGGCACTGCATCTAGAAGTGTCACGACAGACCCTGGTTTGATCCCGGGCTGTATCACAACCAGCTGTGATCGGGAGTCCCATAGGGCGACGCACAATTGGCCCAGCATCGTCCTGGTTAGGGGAGGGTTTGGCCGGGGTAGACGTCACTATAACATAAGAATTTGTTCTTAACTGACTTGCCTGGTTAAATATAATAATACGTTTCCATCATCTAGCCCTTAATAAATATAATTGAATGTCTTTCCATCTGTGCTTCAAAAGGAACCTCTGTTATATGCTCCTTGACATTTTGCTGGACTAAAGCGTGATCGTATACTTTGATAGAAGAGAGCTGTGGTCTGTCCTGAAGTTTCTGCCTTTCAATATTGTCTTTTATCTTCTTTCTAGCCTTTGCCTAAGGAACCATCATAAGGAGTTTAGAACACAGTGGGTAGGTGAGTCTGGCTCAATCCATTCTCTCAAAGTGTATGTTTCTTTTTTGCACTGCCAGCTGTCAATCACATTTTTATATACAGTGGCAAGAAAAAGTATGTGAACCCTTTGGAATTACCTGTACTTTTACATCAATTGGTCATATAATTTGATCTGATCTTCATTTAAGTCACAACAATAGACAAACACAGTGTGCTTAAACAAATAGCACACAAACAGAAATATGTCTTCATGTCTTTATTGAACATACCGTGTAAACATTCACAATGCAGGGTGGGAAAAGTATGTGAACACTTGGATTTACTAACTGGTTGACCCTCCTTTGGCAGCAATAACCTCAACCAAACATGTTCTGTAGTTGCAGATCAGACCTGTACAACGGTTAGGAGGAATTTTGGACCATTCCTCTTTACAAAACTGTTTCAGTTCAACAATATTCTTAGGATGTCTGGTGTGAACTGCTCTCGAGTTAGCCTTACATTAATTAAGATAGCCTCCTGCAAAATGTCTTGATAAACTTGGGAATTCATTTTTCCGTCGATGATAGCAAGCTGTCCAGGCCCTGGGGCAGCAAAGCAGCTTCAAACCATGATGCTCCCTCCCTCCACCATTGTTTACAGTTGGGATGAGGTTTTGATGGTGGTGTGCTGTGCCTGTTTTTCTCCACGCATAGTGTTGTGTGTTCCTATTAATCAACTCAACTGTAGTTTCATCCGTCCTCAGAATATTTTGTCAGAAGCGCTGTGGAACATCCAGATGCTCTTTTGCGAACTTCAGATGTGCAGCAATGATTTTTTTGGACAGCAGTGGCTTCTTCCGTGGTGTCCTCCCATGAACACCATTCTTGTTTAGTGTTTAACCTATCACAGACTCATCAACAGAGAGGTTAGCATGTTCCAATAGATTTCTGTAAGTCTTTAGCTGACACTCCAGGATTCTTCTTAACCTCATTGAGCATGCTGCACTGTGCTCTTGCGGTCATCTTTGCAGGACGGCCACTCCTAGGGAGAGTAGCAACAGTGCTGAACTTTCTCCATTTATAGACCATTTGTCTTTCCATGGACTGATGAACATCAAGGCTTTTAGAGATACTTTTGTAACCCTTTCCAGCTGTATGCAAGTCAACAATTCTTAATCTTATATCTTCTGAGATTTATTTGTTCAAGGCGTGGTTCATGTCAGGCAATGCTTCTTGTGAGTGTTTTTTAAAGGGCGGGGCACCTCTAACCAACTTCTCCAATCTCGTCTCAATGTTTGTACTCCAGGTTTGCTGACTCCTGACTGTGTTTGTCTGTTGTGACTTGTGATGAAGATCAGATCTAATTTTACGACAAAGTGTTCACATACTTTTTCTTGACACTGTATTTCTTAATTCCATTATTTTACTTTTAGATGAGTGTGTAATGTGAACCGTTAGATACAACTGCACTCTTGGAGCTCGGAACACACGTTTTTAGCTATACCCTCAATAACATCTGCGAAATATGTGTAAGTATGTGACCAATAACATTTGGTTTGATTTGAGATGAGCAGAAGTGCAGATCTGAGACCATCTTAACATCTACCAATTCTAACATTAATCGTTGGATTTTAAAGGTTAAACTGGCCTCTGCGCTTATATATTGTAAGTGAAACATACACCCATTCAAAGCAAAAATGTTCTCTTTTTCACAGAAAATACATAATTGGTGGTTGCATTTTCCTCTGTGAAAACGGCTTTGATGAAAAAAGTGCATAGGACCAATCTAAAGGCGCTATACTGCTTGAAAATTACTTAATGCAGAGGGTTACAAATTAATAAAACCCTTAAGAGGCTGCTTCAAAGGACCAGGCTACTTCAAATGGCTGTGTTGTTTAAGAAGACTAAGGAAATATACTGTGGTGTTGAGAGAGTGCGCTATGAATAACCAAATTAAGTCAAACCCGCACTGCAGAAAACCGTAAACTCCTTTCTTTATTTCTTATTCACAATTCATTTAGTGAATTTCTGAAGCAATAGGAATATTATTTATCCATAGTGCAGGGCTGTGTGAATCCCAGCCTAGAAAAACTATGACTGTAAAATTGGGTGATATTGCAGAATCTCAATGCCTCCAAGTCTCACAGCCAATGTTGTAAGATTGATTTTCCTTCTTCCACAGAGATAACAAAATGTATTGCATACATACACAAATTACCAGAGATGGGGAGAAAAAGGAAATTGGGTGCGTCGTAAATATTTATTTTCCGGGTAGCCTCAAATTCATGAATTTCTTTGCAGATTTCCAGACTCATATTTAAATGTATGAAAGCTTCATATGAGCCGTCTAGGGTGTCTAATTTGACGATTGTCATGGTGAATAATTTATATATGTGGAAATTCTCCATTGTAATGTATGGCAATTTTTGATATGGTTTTATTATTATTGAACTCAATGAAATGTTAATAAAAAGTAGCTTTAGAATAGTACATAGAATAGTGCATGAAGTATACTATTAAAATAGTATGTTTTATTTAACCTTTATTTATACAGGTTATTCTCATTGAGATAAAATCTCTTACATAGTCCTTAAACTGATAAAATCTCTTAAAAGCCTACATAGTCCTTAAACTGTCATTATACACCACTTGTTGGAATATTAGGAGTGTTTGTATAGTCAAATCAACATGCATTAGTCACATGCGCCGAATGCAGTGAAATGCTTACTTACTAGCCCCTAAACAACAATGCAGTTTCAAAAAATACAGACAAGAATAAGAGGTTAAAGTAACAAGTCAGCTGACTTGGGAAGTTGATTTCATTTTTCCCTTTTATAAAGTTCATAGTTCGCTCAATATGAAGTCATCCTGTATAAATGACAATGAACAACCACGAGTGATGAAATACATTGTTTTCTCGACTCTACTGTTTTCCCCCTTTCTCCCTATCTCTAACCCCCTACCCCCATCCCAGGTTTTTTTGTGCCAATCATGGCAGAAGGGGAACAGAAAGCAATCACCAGGCAAACACATTTTGTGTCGATTCGCCAATTTTTTTCTCAAACCACTACACACCCCCACTCCAAAAATCAGAGGAGCCCTACTATGTGACAGTGCACAGATGTCCGTACTAGCCAATGAAAGCAACACACCACAGCATCATCACCGGGACCCACATGCCACGTCACGGACTGAAATACAAAACCTACTGTATATAGCCTGGGTTGTTTCAGCACGGCAAGCAGGATATCATTGGGAGTCTATGCATGTGTGAGGAACCAATCATTTTTCTACCTATCCCTATGGAAAAAAATCTGAAGGTGTGTGTGTGTGTGTGTGTGTGTGTGTGTGTGTGTGTGTGTGTGTGTGTGTGTGTGTGTGTGTGTGTGTGTGTGTGTGTGTGTGTGTGTGTGTGTGTGTGTGTGTGTGTGTGTGTGTACCTCGTGATATACAATGGGAACAAGTTGACATAACCTTGTTCTTAAGTGTGACACATCCAGTATTGTACTTCTGTTGAGAACTTTGTCACTTTTACCTGAAGCTCACTTTCTTGCAAACTTGTATAATCATGTTTTAGGGGATGATCATGGATTTAAAGCATCATTATAACAGAATCATATCTTTTCAATACATAAATATAAATAGAAAGATCTATGTCACATAAGTTAAAAACAGTAAGTATGTCCGTCAATGTGTAGTATCAATTCATTATTTCAAAGTTATGGTTTGAATTGCCTATGTTTTAATATGAAGCACATTGCAAGTGGCATACCTCCATATACGACATCAAAGTGCTGTTGTTTATATTGGATATAATGTGTACATTCACTGTGTATACTGTTCCGTGAACATTGTCAACTTGAATTTATGTTACAAGAATATAAGAGAGCATCACAGAAAGAGTGAGATCATAAGGATATTGGAAACATATCACCCGAAATGTAGTTATTTTCCTTCGAAACACATGAGGATAAAAAGGCAGCCTCTCATCCCTGGGGCTAATGTGTGTGTGTGTGTGTGTGTGTATTTGTGAATGTAGTCATGTGTGCTTGATGCTTGATTCACAGTGACAACGTTTACATGTGCACAGTATTCCAGATAGTAGCTCATATCCCAGTTTAGGTCTTATTCAGGATAAGATGTTTACATGCACCTTTGATATCCCGCTCACGAGTATCCCTTTATCCACGAATAAACTAAATATTCCGAATTTGCCCGTGGACGGCGGAATGTTTTTTTTGACAGGGGCTGCGAGATATTTTGTTGTTGCCTCACTCAGATAAAAATAAATAATAATCTGACATTAAGTAGGCTATTTGTTTGTTTCTCCAAAATGTGATACATGCTTCTCTTTTGTCATTACTTGATACTCAATAATAATGTCATAAATCCATAGAATGATCATCAACAATCTAGTTGACATCTGTAAAGTATTATCTTTCATTTCTGCTTCTCACACGGAAGCACACAGACGTTTGGGGACCGGGGAGATTTTGCAACATTTCCAAATTACATCAGTTGTTGGCCGGTTTTAAAGGACCCCCCACACCTCTGAAGAATGACGAAGGCTACTTGAAAATATTCACAAATTAGGTGTGGGAATTTCCATGTGGAGTTGATAAGCATCAACATGTAGCTAGCATGCGAACCTGCTAACCTTATCTAACTGACTAGCTAGCAAATGTTATATGTTGTTGCTGTTGATTCTGTTTTTACCTACAACATATTCAAAAGATTAGCTAGCTGGCTCTGTGGCTGGTTATGGATTTGTCATAAGCATTGATTTAAGGAAAACATCCCCACAGATGGAAACCACTTTGGCTTTGCCATCTATTTGTTATCTATTGTTATCGCCAAAGTTTTGTCATTTTACAAAACTTGTGGAGGCGAGTCCGACATATAAATAGTTAGAAAAAATAAGATGAAGCTCCAGTAATATGGGTAACTATTGAAAGAAAGCTGATATGCGTTTTTCTACATTGTAATGGACACGGGGGAACCTTTGGTAGGTAACGTTAACTGGTAGGCCTCGGCTGCGGTAGAGCCAAGCCAGGTCAGCCCTTGCTCATGGTTCTCACAGGGGAAGTGAAATTATAGGCTACATTGACTTTAGTCTTAATCATGCACGCCGCAAATAACATGTAACTATAACATTCATATTCTTTTAATTATCTGGATAGGCACTTGTGGTTTCTAGCTAACGTTACACCAATCAAAGCATTGAAGAAGAAGAAGTTTGCACCTCCTATTCTCATTTTCTCCATGGCTCAGGCGGCCAAGTGGACACAAGGCGGTTGGGCTCATTTTAGTAATTAAGAAGAATAACTTTGCAGCTGTTTCTGATTCATTAACAATACCATGCTGGTGGGTGGTAACATTCAAATAAAACCCAGCCCTGAAACGAAACGTGGGCTGAAAATAATTGGTATGTTATATCATATCAACAGTATCCAAGGACAAGACACCGCATTCAAACAGATTTGCACAAAGTGGGCAGTTCGGATTTGTCACTTCAAGCACAACTATATAATTCTTTGTCTAAAACAAATGATTGTGCAACATCATGGGTTAGCTCTAGCCATCATCTTTCAGGTTGAAAAAGTGGATTGCTACTGATGGGAAAAGCTATAAAAACGATGTAGTATGTTTCAGAAGTATTCAGTCTTGGATACAGTAATCAGTCTTGGATACTCAGTCTTGGATAGTCCGTCTTGGATAAAGTATTCAGTCTTGGATACACAGTCTTGAATACAGTATTCAGTCTTGGATACTCAGTCTTGGATACAGTATTCAGTATTGGATACACAGTCTTGAATAAGGTATTCAGTTTTGGATACTCAGTCTTGGATACAGTATTCAGTCTTGGAATCTCAGTCTTGGATACAGTATTCCGTCTTGGATACAGTATTCAGTCTTGGATACAGTATTCAGTCTTGGATACTCAGTCTTGGATACAGTATTCAGTCTTGGATACAGTATTCAGTCTTGGATACAGTATTCAGTCTTGGATACTCAGTCTTGGATAGAGTATTCAGTCTTGGATTCTCAGTCTTGGATACAGTATTCCGTCTTGGATACAGTATTCAGTCTTGGATACTCAGTCTTGGATACAGTATTCCGTCTTGGATACAGTATTCAGTCTTGGATACAGTTTTCAGTCTTGGATACAGTATTCAGTCTTGGATACTCAGTCTTGGATACAGTATTCGGTCTTGGATACAGTATTCAGTCTTGGATACTCAGTCTTGGATACAGTATTCAGTCTTGGATACAGTATTCAGTCTTCGATAATCCGTCTTGGATACAGTATTCAGTCTTGGATACTCAGTCTTGGATACAGTATTCAGTCTTGGATACTCAGTCTTGGATACTCAGTCTTGGATACTCAGTCTTGGATACTCAGTCTTGGATACAGTATTCAGTCTTGGATACTCAGCCTTGGATACAGTATTCAGTCTTGGATACTCAGTCTTGGATGCATGTTGAGACAGTGAAGTACAATCAGCTTTTATGGTGCGGAAATTTTTCACATTTAGGCTACGGTATATTAAATTTTTTTAAAGATGAAATAAATGCATTAAATTTCACCACACAAAATTAACATTTGGCCTATCAAGAAACACTTAATTCTACAGGAGTTAATATTATAATAGGGTACATGTGAGGTTCTACACTCAGTGTCCAGACTTCAGTTACTATTATAATAGGGTACATGTGAGGCCTACAGTCAGTGTCCAGACTTCAGTTACTATTATAATAGGGTACATGTGAGGCCTACAGTCAGTGTCCAGACTTCAGTTACTATTATAATAGGGTACATGTGAGGCCTTCAGTCAGTGTCCAGACTTCAGTTACTATTATAATAGGGTACATGTGAGGCCTACAGTCAGTGTCCAGACTTCAGTTACTATTCCAACTGTTACTGTTCCCATCTGAACATCAAAGGTGATACTAACAAAAAACCGTACGCAGACCACGAAAAACAATAAACGGGATGAGATGGTTACCCAGTCTAAGATCAGCCTATCCCAGGCATCTTATTTCAGGTTTTTCAATACCGGGATACAGGCTTATTCATGTTATTGTAAATGGCATATAATGTTTATATGTGTCAACTTAAAAACAGAGTACTTGAGTATCCCGAGGAATAATGATATGTTGGTTGGCATGTCAATGTCATCAGTGGTATGTGTGAAAAGAAAACCACAATTCTCACCCTGTTCACACTTACAGTGCCTTGCGAAAGAATTCGGCCCCCTTGAACTTTGCGACCTTTTGCCACATTTCAGGCTTCAAACATAAAGATATAAAACTGTATTTTTTTGTGAAGAATCAACAACAAGTGGGACACAATCATGAAGTGGAACGACATTTATTGGATGTTTCAAACTTTTTTAACAAATCAAAAACGGAAAAATTGGGCGTGCAAAATTATTCAGCCCCTTTAAGTTAATACTTTGTAGCGCCACCTTTTGCTGCGATTACAGCTGTAAGTCGCTTGGGGTATGTCTCTATCAGTTTTGCACATCGAGAGACTGAAATGTTTTCCCATTCCTCCTTGCAAAACAGCTCGAGCTCAGTGAGGTTGGATGGAGAGCATTTGTGAACAGCAGTTTTCAGTTCTTTCCACAGATTCTCGATTGGATTCAGGTCTGGACTTTGACTTGGCCATTCTAACACCTGGATATGTTTATTTTTGAACCATTCCATTGTAGATTTTGCTTTATGTTTTGGATCATTGTCTTGTTGGAAGACAAATCTCCGTCCCAGTCTCAGGTCTTTTGCAGACTCCATCAGGTTTTCTTCCAGAATGGTCCTGTATTTGGCTCCATCCATCTTCCCATCAATTTTAACCATCTTCCCTGTCCCTGCTGAAGAAAAGCAGGCCCAAACCATGATGCTGCCACCACCATGTTTGACAGTGGGGATGGTGTGTTCAGCTGTGTTGCTTTTACGCCAAACATAACGTTTTGCATTGTTGCCAAAAAGTTCCATTTTGGTTTCATCTGACCAGAGCACCTTCTTCCACATGTTCGGTGTGTCTTCCAGGTGGCTTGTGGCAAACTTTAAACGGCACTTTTTATGGATATCTTTAAGAAATGGCTTTCTTTTTGCCACTCTTCCATAAAGGCCAGATTTGTGCAATATACGACTGATTGTTGTCCTATGGACAGAGTCTCCCACCTCAGCTGTAGATCTCTGCAGTTCATCCAGAGTGATCATGGGGCTCTTGGCTGCATCTCTGATCAGTCTTCTCCTTGTATGAGCTCAAAGTTTAGAGGGACGGCCAGGTCTTGGTAGATTTGCAGTGGTCTGATACTCCTTCCATTTCAATATTATCGCTTGCACAGTGCTCCTTGGGATGATTAAAGCTTGGGAAATCTTTTTGTATCCACATCCGGCTTTAAACTTCTTCACAACAGTATCTCGGACCTGCCTGGTTTGTTCCTTGTTCTTCATGATCCTCTCTGCGCTTCTAACGGACCTCTGAGACTATCACAGTGCAGGTGCATTTATACGGAGACTTGATTACACACAGGTGGATTGTATTTATTATCATTAGTCATTTAGGTCAACATTGGATCATTCAGAGATCCTCACTGAACTTCTGGAGAGAGTTTGCTGCACTGAAAGTAAAGGGGCTGAATAATTTTGCACGCCCAATTTTTCAGTTTTTGATTTGTTAAAAAAGTTTGAAATATCCAATAAATGTCGTTCCACTTCATGATTGTGTCCCACTTGTTGTTGATTCATCACAAAAAAATATAAATACAATACAACTTTATGTTTGAAGCCTGAAATGTGGCAAAAAGTCGCAAAGTTCAAGGGGGACGAATACTTTCGCAAGGCACTGTAAATGTTCAGGAACTTGCAGGTGCCTTGGTGGAAGAGTGGGGTAACATCTCACAGCAAGAACTGGCAAACCTGGTGAAGCCCATGAGGAGGAGATGCACTGCAGTACTTAATGCAGCTGGTGGTCACACCAGATACTGACTGTTATGTTTACTTTTGACCCACCCTTTGTTCAGGGACACATTATTCAATTTCTGTTAGTCACATGTCTGTGGAGCTTGTTCAGTTTATGTCTCAGTTGTTGTATCTTATGTTCACACAAATTTTAACATGTTACGTTTTCTGAAAATAAACGCAGTTGACAGTGAGAGGATGTTTCTTTTTTTGCCGAGTTTACATGATTCAATATGTATTATTTAATAGTTTAGATGGCTTTACTATTATTCTATGTAGAACATAGTAAAAAATAAAGAAAAACCCTTGAATGAGTAGGTGTGTCTGTAGCTGTAGAACATTTTGAGGATCTGAGGTTCCATGCCAAACCTTTCCAAACCCCGTCATGAAGTCCAGGATTCAGTTGCAGCGGGAGGTGTTTAGTCCCAGGGTCCTTAGCTTAGTAATGAGCTTCATGGTCACTATGGTGTTAAATGCTGAGCTGTCATCAATGAATAGTATTCTCACGTAGGTGTTCCTTTTGTCCAGGTGGGAAAGGGCAGTGTGGAGTGCAATAGAGACTGTATCATCTGTGGATCTGTTGCGGCCGCACACAAATTGGAGTGGGACTAGGGTTTCTGAGATATTGGTGAGCCATGACCAACCTTTCAAACCACTTCATGGCTACAGACGTGAGTGCTACGGGTCAGTAGTCATTTCGGCAGGTTACCTTGTTAAATAAAGGTGGAATAGTTAAGGGGCTGAATAATTTTGCACGCCCAATTTTTCAGTTTTTGATTTGTTAAAAAAGTTTGAAATATCCAATAAATGTCGTTCCACTTCATGATTGTGTCCCACTTGTTGTTGATTCTTCACAAAAAAATACAGTTTTATATCTTTATGTTTGAAGCCTGAAATGTGACAAAAGGTCGCAAAGTTCAAGGGGGCCGAATACTTTACCTTTGATTCCTCCCAGCTGTACCCATGTCCTTTTCTATCTCTCCTTTGTCTTGTTTGTTTTACCCAACACAAATCAAATGCTCTTGATTGAATCTAATTCCATGGATGAAGCTATGAATCCACATCAGACATATGATAAAATGTAAGTTCTATGATGTCTTGAAGCGCAGATGTGAAGGGTATCAGTCAAAGTTAGAGAACAAGGAAGTGTAAGGAAGTCTTCAGTTCCTCTTTACATGTGGTCTTCTCGGTTACAATCATTTTAAAGGACTGCACTTTGAACAATACAATGGCAAAGGTGCATAAGGATGGTATTCCCCATATACTTACCGCTAATGCCTCATTTGCTAAGTTTGTCGCATTGCACATTACTCTCCGTTATTCCTTTTTTGTATCAGCATTAGCGCAGTATACATGATCCCAATTCTAGCTTCAAGAATTTGAAAAAAAAAGTTGTGCTGAATTACTTGTACAATGAACCATATTGCACACCATAGTTTAAGAACTGTGTGGGTAGTGTTAAAACACAATGACTTAATATCTGAATTCCTCCATCTTTATGCACTTTCGCCATTGGGAAAACTTTTAAAGAATGTATGTGGTCAAACCTTGACCTTTTGACTCAAATGCATATTTTTCCTATGACTCTTCAAATAGCAAAACAGATTTTTAAAGAGATTAATGTCTACAATCAGTGTGAGGCCCCGTTATCTTTAATGGTTGAATCCTGCCACAACACACCTAATACGAGAAACACACTTCAGAGGCCTTGGACTCTCTAAACACAGCATCGTTAAAGAGTGCTGTGGCATAGCAAATTAACTTTATGCCTGCATAAAATACCATTTACTTAGGCATTTATCTTACCATTGTGCTAATGAGAAGCGGTCTTGGTCTCATCTGATCCCATGTGACCCCACAGTCAAGTTGTGCTTTGTTCGCTCTGATGTGGCACTGTGCAGTCACAGAGACGGGTCATTTAGATCCTCTGCTCCCAGGCCAAATTGTTTTCTGCATGACGGGCCACATATCGCACACTCGCTCTCCCAGTCTCATTAATGTGTAAGATACAATGAACTGGTAAAGAAAGGCAATTTAGCCAACTGGGCATCAGTCACGCTTAAGGTCCACCACCAGCCTGTTCTAATGGGAAAGAAAGTATAGCCATTTGATTGAAGCAACATCAGCGTTTTGTCGCTTCAAAACATACAACCAGACCCATTATAGCTATATAAGGGCCTTTCCAATGTGCAGTGAGACAGGGGGAATAGAGAGAAGATAGCGGTGTGAAATTGTCGTTTTGCTTGAGCAACGTGGCTAATTTATAATTCTCCAGGGGTCAGGCGACGCTCCTTGACTCCTTGACTTTTTATAGGTCTTAATGAAGTGCTGCGAGCGTTTATGCACAGCACAACATCCTTCATTCCCTTCACTTAGTGAGGCAAGGAGGGGATGAATTTAGCCATTGTACTGCAGCATCGCAGTACTTCTGAGCATTACACACACAAAATCACACAAATTATGCTTTAAATTAAAAAACATGAACACACACAAATGAATGATGACAATTGGATTTAAAAAAACAGAAGCGCTAGTCTAAAATCCCACACCAGTCATTTAAGAAATGTAAATGTTTGTTTGTAGGTTGCTCACCATGTTAGTTCATTCTCTTGGTATACGTACCTTTGCCATCCCTGCTCCTCATCATGGTAAGTGTCTCATGCCCCCAGAAGCAGTTTCAAGCTGTAATACTTGGAGGTCGACGATGTGATGTACTCACAACATATTGGCAGAAGTGCACCCATTCTCATTTCTTGGTTGTGTTGGGGGGCCTTAAAGGGGCAATCCAAGATTGGTGGGTCCAGTTTGGGACCCAAATCAGTTGCAGGATGACTGCTTTGTTATTCTTTGAATCCCGGATTGTCTCTGTAATGGGAGAAGCTCCATCGGTACGAGGTAAGAGTCTGCCGCATAAGAGTCTGCCGCATAATGCAACAAAGTTCCAATCTAAAAGTGGTGTGATTTTCAGAGACCCGGCCAGTAGCTAAACAACATGTGTTAGTACTCTCATGTTAGTACTGTGGTACTCTCCAATGCCACCTCAAATATCCCTCATAGGTCTTCAAAAAAAAACAAGCTCAATGGAAAATCTCCAATGAAAGTGCTTTTTAAGTCCAGGGGCTAGGCATTCCTGTCCCTGTGGCCCATACTGTATGGGAACGCTGTGACATTGGTTTATGGAAGTGACTCTGATGATGTCTGAATATCTGTGTCGGACTATTCACTGTATTTTAGGTTGAGTGGCACCATTTAAAACTCAGGTCAATACATGACATGGTTGTTTCTTCGTGTGTCTATCCATCTGACATCTGTCGGTCTCTTTCACAGACACCGACAGAGATGTGTTTTTTTTTTAAATTATTAACAGACGTTTTATTCCCTCAAGGTTGTCTTAAAGGTCCTGTACAGTCATCCTATTTCCCAAATAAAAATATACTTTGAATGACCAAAACATCACCTATAATATTTTTACCCTGTTAAACTGCTCTGAATTGAAGAAATGGTACCCTTTCTCTCAACTTTAAATATCAGGAAGACTGAAAGAGTGGCGGATAGGGCATTGAGCTAATATTCATGATTTCACCTTGACTGACAGCACTTTGAAACACCAGTGTGGTTGTTGCCAGGTAACAAGATAAACAATGGGCCACATGTCATTGATGACAAAGTAAACAATGTGCCACATGTCTTGCCGAGCCAAAATAGTACTCCTCAACCCATTTTATTTGCAAAATGCTCTCATGGTCAACAGATCTGATATCAGATCAACCGTTAGATATCAGACGAACAGCAGCAATATACAATTGCATTTCTCTTGTTCCGTAACTAGATACAGAATACAGTTCACAGAGACACTTCTTCACAATAATTACTTACACCTTAGTCACATTAGAAGCTTAGGCATAAGGGAAAGTACATGACAACGTCATGCAATAAGTGTACAGGACAATTTATTGGTGCGTCTGCATTAGCATTATGCATGACAATATCTTCTGAATTGCATGACATTTATTTGATCATTTACAACATGCCAGCATAGCCAAAATATTTGTTCAACATTAAAACTCATGAGAAATAATGGTGAGACATCGATTTGACATAAATAATTAGAGCCGTAAACCTAATATAGACACCCGGCCGCCCTACAGTGTGCAGGAACCATTGAATTGATTTGTGTGTAACGATGTGCGCTGAGAGTCAGGAAGCAAGTTCAGGGAGTGAGTGTTTTAATAAAGTAAACGGAACATAATACGAACCTCGAACAACGCATAGACATGAAACAGAAACATTGACGCCTGGGGAAGGAACCAAAGGGAGTGACATATATAGGGCAGGTAATCAAGGAAGTGAGGGAGTCCAGGTGAGTCTGACGATGCGCAGGTGCACGTAATGATGGTGACAGGTGTACGCCATAACGAGCACCCTGGTGACCTAGAGGCCGGAGAGGGAGCACATGTGACATTGTGCAATTTATAACACTCATCTCCCGTCCAAATGCTTGAAAAAAACAATTCCAAATAAATAACAAAATGTGATATAATTAATTTTTAGGCTTTAGGAAACCGAGATGAGAGGGAGAGGAGGGGCACCCATGTACCCCGCTTCAATCAAGCAGGCCAGTCACCCACTTGGCTTCAGTCAGCCCCAAAATTGAAGCAGGACAAATCCATCTATGGCCTCCTAATCAAGACTCTCACACTGGGCAGACAGGGGTCCTGGGATGGACAGCTCGCACAGCTTTCCCACATACAGCGCTGGATCAAGGGTGATCTCATTGAAGAAGAGATCCAGCAGCCTGTAATGTCTTTGAAAAAATGGAAATGTTTTTTAAATGGGAAGTGAATTTCATTCAATTGTATTTACTGTTATGATGCTATCAATTTGTTGATGATGTGCTCTACTCATTCTCCAATGTGTTTTCTGGTGTTTTTGAAGAATTCCATTTTAAAATATGCAATATTTGATTGTGCACATCGGTGAAACTTTTTAATGTTTCTATTTGGAATTTGTGTGTGCTTGAAATGCTCACCTGATGCAGATTTGAAATTAATAACTGACAGTAGGGGCACAACTTTTGTTTTAGAAGTGGGGGGGGACATATTTAAATTTTATTTTAATCCAGAAGGATAAACACTCCAAACAGTCTACTTGACGCTCGGTGGTGTCCGCATGGTCCTAAAGCACACCGTTGCCTCGTTTTGTATCACATTCCAATGATAAAACATGTCCCCCCCCCCCCCCCCGTCCCCGTCCCCAGTGAAATTTGCACCCTTAACTTACAGTATATCCCCCTTCTTTGCCTGGGGAAAGGTGATTTTTGAATCACAGCATTTCTGCTGCGGTGGTTGCCTTGGAAGCCCTCCCACCAACAACTGTAAGACAACAACCCACACAATGTCACGTTTTCTCCTGCTTCTCCCCTCCGACGTCGCCGGAGTAATCACCACTGGTCCTGGGATTCATCATTAAACACACCTGGCACTCATCATTACGCTCACCTGTGAATCATTACGATTCACACCTGGACTCCATTACCTTCAAAATATGGAAGCAGCAGGACAACCGGACATCTCCCAGACAATCAATGAACAAGGTGACCTTCTTCATCAACACCATGATCAGCTGGCTGAACTGGGGACGGCCATAGAAGAGGTTCTCCGCAGTCTACTACGTCTCAACAGCGGAGGATATTCTAGAGCCAGCC
This sequence comes from Oncorhynchus mykiss, assembly GCF_057628025.1. Taxonomy (NCBI): domain Eukaryota; kingdom Metazoa; phylum Chordata; class Actinopteri; order Salmoniformes; family Salmonidae; genus Oncorhynchus; species Oncorhynchus mykiss. Next base: position 37,792,709 of record NC_143037.1, read on the forward strand.
TACCCAACGAGTCAGCACACCAGCCCATCCAGCAACCCACTCAGGTCAGTGATACCCGTCTATCCCTCCCGGAGAAATATGACGGGACACCATCCAAATGCCGTGGTTTTCTCCTTCAGTGCTCCCTCTATTTCGCACATCAGCTGGGAGCCCCCACCACCAACAAGAGGTCTAAGGTTGCCATGGTTATTTCTCTGCAGACTGGGCGTGCAATGGAATGGGCTACGGCCGTCTGGGAGGGAGGAACTCGAGACTTATGAGGGGTTCATGGCTCTGTTGAAATGTATTTTCGATCATCCTGCAGAGGGCAGAGAGGGAGTTGAGGTCAGCTCCAGCAGGAGAGTTAGACAGCTGCTGAGTAGCAGCTTCCAGTGGATGAAATGAGCCGGGGCTCATCAAGTTATTCCGAAGAGGTCTGAGGGAGAAGGTCCAGACGGAACTGGCCTTCTGACAACCTCACCCTGGAAGCACTCATTGGGATGACAGCCTCACCCTGGAAGCACTCATTGGGATGACAGCCTCACCCTGGAAGCACTCATTGGGATGGCAGCCTCACCCTGGAAGCACTCATTGGGATGACAGCCTCACCCTGGAAGCACTCATTGGGATGACAGCCTCACCCTGGAAGCACTCATTGGGATGACAGCCTCACACCTGGAAGCACTCATTGGGATGACAGCCTCACCCTGGAAGCACTCATTGGGATGACAGCCTCACCCTGGAAGCACCCATTGGGATGACAGCCTCACCCTGGAAGTACTCATTGGGATGACAGCCTCACCCTGGAAGCAATCATTGGGATGACAGCCTCACCCTGGAAGCAATCATTGGGATGACAGCCTCACCCTGGAAGCACTCATTGGTATGACAGCCTCACCCTGGAAGTACTCATTGGGATGAGTGTGTTTTTGGTTTCTAGCCGGCCATGGCCCGTGGACCCAGGGCCAGACCATGGCTCCTGCGATAGGTGAGTGTTTCGTCAGAAGGAACAGGCAGACCATCACCGCAGTGAGACGCCTGTGTTCCATCCTGGGGATCGCATATGGCATCTGGCTCTCTACCAGGAACCTCCCACACCACCTGCCTTGCAAGAAACTGAGCCCCCGGTTTGTGGGGCCATTCAAGGTTCTACGGAGGTTCAATGAGGTGACATACAGGATACAATTACCCAGTCACTACCATATCTCACCCTCTTCATGTCTCCCTTCTGCTCCTCCCCTCGTCAGAGTACTAACCACTGGTCTTGGGATTTGTCATTACACGCACCTGTTAATCATTATGATTCACACCTGGACTCCGTTACCTTAATCTCCTCCCCTTTTTCACTCTCCCATGTTCACTCATTTGTTGGTATTGTTCTTGTGTATCGGCGTTCTGCCTTATATTAGTGTTGTTTTCTTGGTTTTATTAAAACATTTCACTTGCTTTCGACTCACTGCCCCATCATCGTGCACAATGGAATGGCTAAATATGATTTTCAGAGTTCAATTTCAATACTATAAACACCGTAAGTCCTTTTGTGGACAACATTCCTTTGTGCTGGCAGTTCTAAGACTCAATTTAAGGGTGCTTAGGGATGGAAGAACAGTCACTATATGGTTCGGGTGTTACATAAAATATACTGTTCCCAAGTCAAAGCAGCCACAGTTGCACTAATGTTGGCTTCTGTGTCAAACTCTGATACTTTTTGGGCAGCACTTGCAGGAGCCACTGTCAGTGAAGGTACAGCATCTGTCTTCAGGATTCGCTTCCTGGCAAGACCCATCTAATGTTCTCCCCAATTGATTAAGCGTCTTCACTCAATGTGCACTGCACACACGTGACATGGTCGTAATGTCCGGCGCAGCCTGTCCACCCAAAATGAAAAGCACTGCCACTGCTGTCAGATGTCATTCTTCCAAGATAGTGGACGATTCATTTTACACTAGCATCCAGTCACAACACAGAGTGCTTTTGCTGGTAAGTAGCTTGCTAACAGTCACACCACAGATGAAAGGTTACCAGTATCTTTGGTCATACGTTCTGTTTGCGCTAGCTACTAGTACCTAGCTTACGGGTTGTAAACAAAGCCAAAGCAAGGTGTAGGTGCACATTTTTACGGCGGTACATATTTTCAATTAGATGTATAAAGCTGGATGTAAATCCTTGGCAATGCCTCCTGAATCCAGGTGTTTGACAATGGGTGGAGGGGACCAGCAACTTCATGATCAAACTTGACCAATGTACCAACTACAGCCATTGTTCGTACTTGGGTCACCCTACTTTGAACTGGTTTTCACCAAATATAATCAAATTGATAAACATTTTCACTGTTTGGGACTTTTAACACTAGGGCCAGAGTTCAGACTGGAAATGCACATTTGTTTATGCATTTATTAGAAAACTAGAAAAATAGGTGGCAATGCAGACAATTCATAAGGCCTTGGTTGTCTCTGCTCGTTCAGGGTAGCTCACTGCCATAGTGTCAATTATTACCATTATTAATAAACTACAGGCATTGAGCGAGCTATAACCCCCAGACAGTAACAAAAAGCAGAACCAAATAAGTGGAGGGCTGCGGTGAGGGTGGGCTAGTAGAAAACAAATGCAGCAGCGATGTTACAGCAGCCGTAATAATAAGCAGCAAAGAAAAGCCAATTGCATAGCAGAGGATGGGAGTACAGAAATCAAAATCAAAAGTTTATTACACTGATTTTATTTTTACACTTAGCAGACACTCTTATCCAAAGCAATTAGGGTTATTTGACTTATTCAAGGGCAAAATGACAGATTTATCACCTAGTCGGCTCTGGGATTTGAACCATATACTTTTCAGTTACTGGCCCAATGCACTTAACCGCTATGCTACCTGCCACAGGTATAGCAGAATGCTTGTGTTTCTAACAGTGCACTAGTAATGCCTAGCAATTCAAAACAATACTCACATAATTCAAAAAGTAAAAAGAAAGAAAGAAATATCACAAAAAGTCCGGAAGTGAGAGAGAGTGTGTGTGTGTGTGCATGCGGGACAGTATATGAATAGAAAAGGTGTGTACAGCAGTAGTTATATAGGATGAACCATGACTAGAATACAGTATATACATATGAAGTGGACAGCAGGATGAACCATGACTAGAATACAGTAATAACATATGAAGTGGACAGCAGGATGAACCATGACTAGAATACAGTATATACATATGAAGTGGACAGCAGTAGTTATATAGGATGAGCCATCACTAGAATACAGTATATACATATGAAGTGGACAACAGTAGTTATATAGGATGAGCCATCATTAGAATACAGTATATACATATGAAGTGGACAGCAGTAGTTATATAGGATGAGCCACCACTAGAATACAGTATATACATGTGAAGTGGACAGCAGTAGTTATTTAGTTTGAACTAGAATACAGTATATACATGTGAAGTGGACAGCAGTAGTTATTTAGTTTGAACTAGAATACAGTATATACATATGAAGTGGACAACAGTAGTTATATAGGATGAGCCATCACTAGAATACAGTATTTACATATGAAGTGGACAGCAGTAGTTATATAGGATGAACAATGACTAGAATACAGTATATACATATGAAGTGGACAGCAGTAATTATATAGGATGAACCATGACTAGAATACAGTATATACATATGAAGTGGACAGTAGTAGTTATATGGGATGAACCATGACTAGAATACAGTATGTACATATAAAGTGGACAGTAGTAGTTATATAGGATGAACCATCACTAGAATACAGTATATACATATGAAGTGGACAGTAGTAGTTATATAGGATGAACCATCACTAGAATACAGTATATACATATGAAGTGGACAGCAGTAGTTATATGGGATGAACCATCACTAGAATCCTGTATATACATATGAAGTGGGTTAAACAGTGTCGTGTCTTCAGCTTATCGTTAAATGAGAATACGTATTTTATTAAATCAATTATCTTTAATTATTACATGATTAAACTAATCATGTACATTTAATTAACTAGGAAGTTAGGCACCAAGGAAAATCTTCAGATTACAAAGTTATAATTTTGCTAATACAACTCTTCAGATATTTGAATATCTGATTAATTAGCCTTCTATTAATTAATTATTCTTTACCTCACGTCAGTCTCATTCCAAACATCGTAAATCGTTGGTTATCTGCACGAACCCAGCCTAAACTATGAATCATCCACACACCAATCATTGATTTACTAACTAACGTAATAATCACAGAAATGCATTAACAAACAGTAGATATTGGTTACTAACGATGATAGTGAAGATTCCCTAGTGGGCTAAACTGATTTGACGGCTTGGTGGACAAAGGGAATGACAGCAGAAGGGTCTGATGACAGCAGTCTTAAATGCAGGTGGGACACTGCCAGATTGGAGGGGGTGGTTCAAAATCTGGGTTATCAGAGTGCAGGGTTGCATGATTTGAGCAGGGCTGTTGGAATATGATGCAAGGTACAGGAGGTGGTTTTAATTATGGACATAGTTTTCTCAATACCTCCCTGGGTGACTTCTGTAGGAGAGAGGCTGAGGTGGCGTTGGTGGATGATTGAAGGCGGGAGGAGACAGAGTAGTAGAGCTGGACATGAGAGATCTGATGTTGCTGACCTTTGTTTTTAAGAAGTCAATGAAGCTGTTGCACTACTCTTCCGTTGTCTCAATTGGGGACAGGGACTGGAGTTTCAAAAGATAGTTTTGGTGAAAAACAGGTGCTTTGAGTTTCCAGGATTTCTATTGATGAGGTTGGAGCAGAACATCGACTGTGCCTTTCTCAGGGCCTTGGAATAGGGCCTTTGGTGATCTTGAGGGCTAGTTTGTGCATGGTGTGGCCTGAGTTTCTGAGATGCCACTCCAGGATGCGTCTAGTGGATTTCATGTTCCTCCATTTTGGAGTAAATCAGGTAGCTGAGGGAGCGAATTCAACGTCCAATGTTCTTATGGGGGCATGGAGGTCAAGCACACTGCTCAGGGATTAGTGTCATGAACTCCACCATTTCATCCACTGACAGGAAAACTGAAAGTAACCAATTATGGAATTATTTAAAGGGCAGAAGTCTCAAAGGTGCAGGGTAGTAAAAGGCTAAGCCAATATATGGAATTGTTTTAAGATGGTCATACCATGGATCATTTAGAATTTTAGGACCCCTTTAGGTATTAAAAGGGATACTATTGCCCATAGAAACGCATTGAATAACACATGAATGGAAAAAAATACCATAAGGAATAAGGTTTTGAAGTGTCTGCCATCTATAGGAAATATTCAGTATTCACATCTAGGAGATATAATGAAGCTCAGGAAATATTTTTGTTTTTTGGACACATATTTGGAAAGAGGGCACCAACAGACATGGCAGCTCTGCTTCTAGCTCCGAAGAAACTTTGCAGTATTATTTTTTTGTGTGTGTTATTTCTTACATTAATAGCCCAGAAAGTTTTTTGTGTTTTTACATACAGCCGGAAATAACGCTTGGATATCAGAGCGGCGGTACGTTCCCGAATTGGATCCTTTGTTCGTACCCCCCAGGGCAATTGAACTTATACCAAAAGATGCTCCAAGATGTCGCCTGCGGAGAAGAGGTATTCGGAGTGGACTCAGGAGGGGTGCACACCATCCACTGTTCCCGAGTATATTACATGCTAATTTTCAGTCCCTGGACAAAAAAGTAGATGAGCTCAGATTGAGGCTCTCCTTCCAGAAAGACCCCAGGGACTGTAACACTGTTTCACAGAATCATGGCTCTCTCTGGATTTACTATCCTCGTACATACAGCCAGCAGGGTTCTCAGTACATTGCGCAGACAGGAATAAAGAACTCTACGGGAAGAAGAAAGGCTGATTAACTACTCATGATGTGATTGTGATAAAGTACAGGAAATCAAGAACTTTTGTTCACCCGACTTAGAATACCTAAAAATGAAATGCCTACCGTATTACTTCCCAAGAGCATTCTCTTTGGTTATAGCCACAGCCGTGTATATTCTCCCTCAAGCCATGATGGCCCTCAACGAACTACACTTTGTGCAAACTGGAAAACCACATATCCTGAGGCCACATTTATTGTAGCTGGGTATTTCAACAAAGAAAATTTGAGAAAAACACTAAAGAAGTTCTACCAACACATTGCCTGTAGAATTCAGCTTCAAAACCTCTCTCCCTTCCAGGATGGCTACAAGCCCAACCCCCCCCCCCCCCCCTTTGGAAAATCAGATCACAAATCCATTCTGCTCCTCCCTTCTTATAGGCAGTAACAGAAGTACCCGTGCCAAGGTCTATAAAAAGCTGGTCTGAACAATCGGAATCCATGCTTCAAGATTGTTTTGATCACACGGACTGGGATATGTTCTGGGTAGCCTCTGAGAATAACATTGACATATAAACGGACATGGTGACTGAGGATGTTGTTCCCACTGTGACTAAAACCCACCCAAACTAAAAAGGTGGATAGATGGCAGCATTCGTGGAAAACTGAAAGCGCGAACACCAGCATTTAACCATGGAAAGGTGACTGGGAATATGGTTGAATACAAACAGTGTAATTATTCCCTTCGTAAGGCACTAAAACAGGCAAAACTTCAATACAGAGACAAAGTGGAGTCGCAATTCAATGGCTCAAACACGATACGTATGTGGCAGGGTCTACAGACAATCACAGATTATAAAGGGAAAACCAGACACGTCGTGGACACTGACGTCTTGCTCCCGGACAAGCTAAACACTTTCTTTGCCCGCTTTGAGTACAACACAGTGCCACCGACGCGGCCCGCTCCCAAGGACTGTGGGCTGTCATTCTCCTTGGTCGACGTGAGTAAGTCATTTAAGTGTGTTAACCTTCGCAAGGTTGCAGGCCCAGACGGAATCCCTACCCGCGTCCTCAGAGTATGCGCAGACCAGCTGGCTTGAGTTTTTACTGACATATTCAATCTCTCCCTATCCCAGTCTGCTGTTCCCGCTTCCTTCAAGATGAACACCATTGTTCCTGTACCCAAGAAAGCAAAAGCAACTGAACTAAATGAGCATTTCTTCTTATCTTTTCACCAATATAGTCCATCCACCTGACAGGTGCAGCACATCAATAAGCTGATTAAACAGAATGATCATTACAAAATGTGCAGTTTTGTCACACAACACAATACCACAGAATTCAAGTTGAGGGAGCTTGCAATTGGCATGCTGACTACAGGAATGTCCACCAGAACAGTTGCCAGAGAATTCAATGTTCATTTCTCTACCATAAGCCACCTCCAATATAATTTTAGAGTATTTGATAGTATGTCAAACCGGGCCTCACGATCACACAACACATGCCCAGGACCTCCACATCCGGCTTCTTCACCTGCGGGATCATCTGAGACCAGCCACCTGGACAGCTGATGAAATTGTGGAGTAGCACAACCAAAGAATTTCTGCACAAACTGTCAGAAACCGTCTCAGGGAAGCTCATCCGATTGCTCGTCGTCCTCACCAGGGTCTTGACCTGACTGCAGTTAGACATCGTAACCATCTTCAGTGGGCAAATGCTCACCTTCGATGGCAACTGGCACGCTGGAGAAGTGTGTTCTTCACAGTTTCAACTGTAGCCGGTCAGATGGCAGACAGCGTGTATGGCATCGTGTGGGTGAGCAGTTTGCTGATGTCAACGTTGTGAACAGAGTGCCCCATGGTGGGGTTATGGTATAGGCAGGCATAAGCATCGGACAATGAACACAGTTACATTTTCTCGATGGCAATTTGAATGCACAGAGATACCGTGATGAGATCCTGATCCTGAACCTGATTGTCGTGCCATTCATCCACCGCCATAACCTCATGTTTCAGCATGATAGTGCACGGCCCGCCCCCATTCCGCAAGGATCTGAAACTCAGCTGAAACTGTTGCAGTTCTTCCATGGCCTGCATACTCACCAGACATGTCACCCATTGAGCATACTTGGATGCTTTGGATTGACGTGTACAACAGCATATTTCAGTTCCCGCCAATATCCAGCAACTTCGCAGAGCCATTGAAGAAGAGTGGGAAAACATTCCACAGGCCACAATCAACAGCCTAATCAACTCTATGCAAAGGAGATGTGTCACGCTGCATTAGGCAAATGATGGTCACACCAGATACTGACTAGTTTTCTGATCCTTACCCTTTTTTAAGGTATCTTTCACCAACAAATGCATATCTGTATTCCCAGTCATGCGAAACCAAAGGTTTAGGACCTAATGAATGTATTTAAATGGACTGATTTCCTAATATTTGAAATTGCTGCATGTTGCGTAGATTTTTTTTCAAGGTTGGTAGACTTTTTAGAAAAGCAAGCAATTACTAAATGTACTGAATTCCTTTCAATCTTTGACCCAGATTTTAGCGGAGATGCAGAGAAGAATATCTTGTTTCTTTAAAAAAAAAAACACACAGATCAGGAGGATACAGACAGGGCAAAAGGTATGCTTAGATATGCAGAAAAATATGTTTTACATAGAGTTAAGCATAATGATTATGTCTGTAGATTGCAGGAAAAAGCTGTTTCAGCGGTTTGAAAAATGCCGTCTCCAACTTCCAGATGGGGGAGCCTAGTCCCCCTGGGGACCGCCCCCTGGTATCCTCACGTATTTTGTGCCCCCTCACATTTTGCGTTGCATGACGCCCCTGCTTGCCCTCTGGGACATTGTTTTTTCCTGTGCCTTAAACCCAAATCAAATAGATATCCTCCACTTTAAAATGTCTGAAAAGTAAACAAAGTTACTATTCCAGGCGATTTGACATAGCCTATCTCGATTAGCTCAACTCTCAGTTCCATGCTGTCCCAGCAGTCTGAGTTGCTGGTCCCTTGTGTTTCGACTGTGACAGATTGAGGGTGTCAAGAGTGTGGATGGGGGCACTCACTGACTACTGAGGCGGGAGCCCGTCTGCGAATCTCAAGTCTCCCACCTTCTCCTATCAATACCGTTAAAGGGCCTCAACAGCAACACAATTGACCGAGAGAGTGATGGCGAGAGAGTGACAGAAGATGCTGAGAAAGGGACAGAGAAAGAAAGAGGGAGACAGACAGAGTGAGATCGAAAGAGAGCGGTGGAGAGAAAGACAGAGAAGGAGAGAGGGCCAACATGAGTTGGCCTCTGTCCTCAGGGTGAGTTCTGTCCAGATGGCTCACTGGAAAGCAGTTATCATCTCATCCAGCAGAAAGCTGAATCTCATGCACCATTGAGGATTAGTTAGACGACAGAGCTGTCTACTCATTGGTCTGGAGATGGATGACAGTTTTTAGTCTCTAATGGTCTCTAATGGTGGTTATGTGTTAGACTGGCAGGCTAATAGGGTTTGGATTGGGCGATTGTGGTAGAATTAAGATTATTAAGGGATGACATAAACATGATTTATTTTTTGTACAATGGATTAAAGTGAGCCAAAATAAATCACTCTGCTTTTTGTTTCTGCCTCGAGTTAGTCCTTCTGGAAGTTTTTTTTGGTAAGCCGTCTTCTGATTTTTTGTTGTTTTTGTATTACTTCAAAACTGAAGTAAGACAGACGTCTGGATGAATAGAATGACTGACACACTTGTTACCTTTACTATCACCTTATAGAACACAAACATGTAAAACATGTTCTAATCAATACATTATCAAGAAACAAAAGGAGCCGGTACAAAAATGATTAGCTGTAGTCAGAGATAGGTCTACTAGTTAATTATCATACCTTTCATTGAAATATTTCCTCTGTGAAGGGACGGAAAAAAAACAGCCTCCATTCTTGGTATAGTGTAAATGTTATATTTGTTACAGCCTTCACTGAGTTCTTATAGGGCAATTATTCCACATTCAAATGAATGCTAAAAAAAGTATGGATAGAAATTTCCCATGTGTGAGTGTTCAGAAATCCACAAAGATCCATGCCACTACTTGATCAGTGTAATTCACTATGAAATATCCCCTTTACGCCTCAGTGGTCGCATCTGGCCCAGCAATTCATTTTAGTTAGCCATTCCAATGTAGCAATAAAAATGAATTAGCATGACAAGTTTATCTCTGAAAAGCCTCACAGACCAAAGTTGTATAAATTAATTTCAATAAGAACTAGACGGTGGTCTTTTCAAAATGTCTGCCGCACTCTCCCACTTGACCTTCAAGTGCCCATTGTTCTCAGAGTAAGTACCTCCATGAAAGTCCATATCTGCAATCATTTTATATCACCATGTCCCAATTTAATAGATGCTGGAGTAGAAATTCAACCACTAAGCAGGATAAAAATATAATGAGAAAATTCAAGTGCAGCCGATGTGGAATGGCTTGCAAGTTAGCTGTGTGCACTAGTAGCGTCCAGACGGTGAAGTCACCTTCTTTGAGACCAAGAAGTAGTTGTTACCCTTGCGGCGGGTAACGCTGCATAGAGTGCCGAGGTATTGTTGGGAAGAGGAGATTTCTGGTTCAAGCTCAGTGAGGGACGAACATGATCCAACCTGTTACACAGGTATAGATTGATTTATCAAAACCCCAGTGTTGACATGTTTTCGGTTGTTGATTGTGTGGGCTTTGTTGAAAAAAAAAACTAACTATTATTTGGATGGTATCTTCCTTCCATATGCATGTTCTTGGTCATGAAGGCCAGTTGTTGCTTTTGATCCACCTCGGGTAATTTGCAGTTATCTGGGCTGAGCAGTGAGATGGTGATGAGCACCATTAACAATCCCTTCAGGAGATTCACTGTCGAGAAAAGAGATTGTGTCTGATCTCTGTGGTATAGAGAGGGAGTCACTGAGGGGGTCTGAGCCATCACAGAGTTGCCATAGCAGGGTGGAAAGGAGAGACGGCCATGATATGAACAGGGGTTGCTGGGTAATTGAGACCGCAGGGAGTCCATTTTGTGTCTGAGGAGATCTCACCGTCCTTCCACATCATGTCATCAAAGCTTCTGCAGTCCAAGGCACGTTCTCTTTATCAGCTCACCCACTCCCCAGTGGGATCCAGACACTGACAGGGTCAGATCATTACCAAAGAGGAACAGATAGAAGCTTTGGGTTTTTGACATGGTGGTGACAACATTTAGTGGCAACTTTTCAAGGTGATACAGACATTTCTTCTCATTATCACACACAAATCTGGAAGATCTATTACAAAAAAGGTACTATGTTGAGCCATCAAGGATTTTTAAGCTGTCCCTGTAGGATAACCCTTTCTGGTTCCAGGTAGAACCCTTTTAACCAAATAAGTTTATCCTACATAGGGACAGTTCATCATCATCCATCTGTCCATCACTTGACTCTATTTCCTGACAGTCATGAGTCATGATCATTGCAAGGATGTGTAGAAGCATATAAAGGCCCCTCGTTGGATTAGCTTTGGGATTAGCATCATTGACAGCAACTTGCTCCAAAGATGTTAATTCAGAATTACATTAGAATTCCTCCATACTCAGTCAACATCAAGAGGAAGCCCTTGGCATTTCTCTTTTTCTCCCTCTTCCCACTTTCTTTGTCTGCCTGTCTTTCCGTCTCTCTTTCGCTCTCTCCCTTTCTCCTTCTGACGAGGGATAGGATAGCATCATGTGGTCGGCAGCAGGCACTGATTAAAAGCTAAAAAGTGTGGCTGTATTGATATTGTATTCCTACTCAGACTTTTGGAACGCTTGCTCTTAGAAAAAAATGTTTTTTTCGGCAGTCCCTATAAGAGATTCCTTTTTGGTTCCAGGCATAACACTTTTGGGATACGTGTAGAACCCTCTATTGCCAATGTTTGTCTATGGAGATTGCATGGCTGCGTGTTTGATTTTATACACCTGTCAGCAATGGGTGTGGCTGACCTTTGACCTCTCACTCACCCTCGGTTGAACGAGGAATGAGGAAAGCTTGGTTTATTGTTTGTTGTTTTGAAAGTGTATTGGAAAGTTCTTAGTAGCTAGCTAACTTTTTAGTTTGGATCCCACGATGCATTTGGCATCAGTTACTGGGACTGCTAGTCTCTATCCAGTGATCTTGCCAACCAAAGACCGTTCTATTTGGATTTGCAGATAGCCTAGCTGCTAGCTATATACATACCAAGCTAGCTGGAATTTCTTGAGGCCTTGAACGCAGCCCGCAACACGGTGAGCCATTGTGGCTGGGACCACGGATTTTCCTGGGTTTGTGGCTGTCTAGATCCCTGCTGTTTGTTGTTTTCAATCTTCCCCGTGACCTGCCCTGTTTGGAACTGTGAGGAGTAACAACGTAACCTACGTTGCTAGCTACCATGACAGAGATCAGGGGTGTCTATCTATCACGCCTGAAGGATATTTTAAACAAGCAAAAATAGTTCTACAAGCAGTTGTTATGACAAGAAAAGTGTTTTGTCCAAATACTGGTGGATTCAACAAATAAAAGAATGGACGATCTGACCAGAGAGGTCCAGGACCTGAAGAACAGGTTGCAGTTCTCCCAGGGTCAGCTCGATTAGTTAAAACAGGAGAACGGCAAGATGACAGCAATCTGTAAGTCATTGCGAGAGTACATCAATTCTATATGTGAATCCATGATAACAATGACAGATAAATCTCGTGGGACAATCAATGCGGAACAACATGGTTGTGGACGGAATTGCAGAATCTTTACATGAGACCTGGACGGACTCTGAGGACAAAGTGAGGAAATTATCTCTGAGAAATTGAAGATGGGTCACAGGTAGACTGAGGTGGAGCGTGCCCACAGGACTGGAAAACAAACCACCGGCCCAGTTGACAGGCCCAGGCCAATAGTGGTCAAGATCCTGAGGTTCATGGACCCCGGTAGCTGTTATGTAAATAGCCTAAAACTTAAGGGGAACGTATATCTTCCTCAACGAGGACTATCCTGAAGCTGTGCGCCGGAAGAGGAAAGAACTGATCCCACTCATGAAAAGCTGCGAGAGCGCATGGGGACATTGCTTACATCTGCTATGACAGGCTCATTGTCCGGAGGGAGGGCGGACCATTTGTTGGTCTGATGTGATTAATGAGGAGCATTCTGAGCATTTATGAAATTGCTTCAATTATTGATAAACATGCACCTGTTAAGAAAATGACTTTTAGAACTGTTAAGGCTCTGTGAATTGAAGAGGAATTGAAAAAGTGTATGGTTGAAAGAGATGGAGCAAAATGAGTGGTTAATGAATCTGGCTGCACATCTGACTGGCTGACTGCAAATTGAGAAATGATGTGACTAAACTGAACAAAAAGAAGAATAAACTATTATGAAGCCAAAATCTATGACACAGAGAAATTATGGGCAGAAAGACAAATTACATCAAATCAGATGGCTTATTCATCACAAAACCATTTAATGTTGCCAATTATTTGAGTGATTACTTCATTGGCAAAGTGGGAAAATTTAGGCAGAAAATGCCAACAACGAACAGTGAGCCATCGTATTCATGCATAAAAAACGAATAATGAAAGAAAAGCATTGGGAAAGTGAAAGGGGGGATACCTACAGAAGGCAGTTGTACAACTGAATGCATCCATTACAAGTTTGAATCCTGTAAGGTTAGTGTGGGAGAGGTGGAAAATTAGAGAGAGGTGGCTTTGACAACTTAGATGGAAAGCTACTGAGGATGGTAGCTTACTATATAGTCACTCCTATCTGTCATATCTTTAATCTGAGCCTCAAGGAAAGTTGTTGACTTCAGGCCTGGAGGGAAGCCAATGTAATTCCACCACCCAAGAGTGGTAAAGCGGCCTTTACTGGTTTTAACAGCAGACCTATAAGCTTGCTGCCAGCTCTTAGCAAACTATTGGAAAAAACTGTTTGACCAAATACAATGCTATTTATTTTTAAACAAATTAACAACAGACTTTCAGCATGCTTGTGGAGAAGTGCACTCAGTGACAGGAACTGACATAAATGACTGATGATTGGTTGAAATAAATTGATAATAGGAAGATTGTAAGAGCTTTACTGTTAGATTTCAGTGCAGGCTTTGATATTATTGACTTTATCCTGTATGTGCTATGGCTTTTCAACTTCTGTCATATGGTGGATTCAGAGCTATCTATTAGAACTCAAAGGATTTTCTTTAATGGAAGCTTCTCCAATGTCAAACATGTATAGTGTGGTGTACTGCAGGGCAGCTCTCTAGGCCCTCTACTCTTGTCTATTTTTACCAATGACCCATCATTGGCATTAAACAAAGCATGTGTCCATGTATGCTGATGATTCAACCATATACGCATCAGCAAGCATAGCTAATGAAGTCACTGAAACCCTTAACAAAGAGTTGCATTATGTTTTGGAATAGGTGGCCAGTAATAAACTGGTCCTGAACATCTCTAAAACTAAGATCATTGTATTTGGTACAAATCATTCCCTAAGTTCTAGACCTCAGCTGAATCTGGTAATGAATGGTGTGGCTGTTGAACAAGTTGAGGAGACTAAATTACTTGCCGGTACCTTAGATTGTAATCTGTCATAGTCAATAAACATATAGATTCAATGATTCTAAAGATAGGGAGAGGTCTGTCCGTAATAAACAGATGCTCTGCTTTTTTGACACCACACTCCAAAAATCAAGTTCTGCAGGCTCTAGTTTTGTTTAATCTTGATTATTGTCCAGTCATGAGGTCCAGTGCTGCAAGGAAAGACCTAGTTAAGCTGCAGCTGGCCCAGAACAGAGTAGCAAGTCTTGCTCTTCATTGTAATCAGAGGGCTAATATAAATACTATTCATGCCAGTCTTTCTTGGCTAAGAGTTGAGGACAGACTGACTGCATCACTTCTTCTTTTTATAAGACACATTGTGTTGAAATCTCCAAATTGTTTGCATAGTCAACACACAGCTCTGACACACACACACTTACTCCACCAGACATGCCACCGGGGGTATTTTCACTGTCCCCAAATCCATAGCAAACTGAAGAAAGTATTTTATAGAGCCATTACTGCATGGAACTCTGTTCCATCTCATATTGCTCACTTAAACATCACACCTGGTTTCAAAAAACAGATATAGCAACACCTCACGGCACAACGCCTCTCCCCTATTTGACCTAGAAAGTTTGTGTGTATGCATTGATATGTAGGGTACGTGTGCCTTTTTAAATGTAGTTCTGTCATTGAGCTGTTCATGTCTATTAATGTTCTGTATTATGTCATGTTTTATGTTTTGTGTGGACCCCAGGAAGAGTAACTACAGCTAACGGGGATCCTAAAATACCTCTGTAGAAAGGGCTGTACATGGAACCCAAAAGGGTTCTACCTAGAATCAAAAGGTTCTTGAAATGGTTATCCTATGGGGACAGCCGAATAACCCTTTTAGGTTCTAGATTGCACCTTTTTTTCCTGAGAGTGTACATTGTGGTGGTTCATTTTTATACTATCAAATGAGGAGAGACAAACTTATCACACAAGTCAGAGTTATACTTAAACTAAATCTTTAATAATGAGAGCTTTGCAATAGCAATGACTTGTCAACGATTCATCATTTCTAATGATCCGTTGAGAGTGGCGAGACAAAAGTACAAAGGTCTTTTATAGCCAAGATACACCCCATTTCAACCTACATGATGAACAACAGATACATAGAATGGGTCACAAGGTGAGACTTTTTAAATGAGAAAGGAGTATCCCGTAGCCAGATAGCATTCGCTATGAATTATTGTTCAGTTTGGTCCCTAAGAAGAGGTTCCTATCTCGTTCCTGGTACTTCATAGCACAAAAACACCAACTCGACCAATGGCAGAAATGATTTGTCAACTCCAGACACTACCACACACATCCCCCAAGGCCAAAGGAGGGAGTGACTGGCACACAAACATTGCGGAAACCAGTAATTGGTTCCCCATTAATCACACCATCCCTTCACATGGTTTAGAATAGGTAAAGACACATTCACATATGAAGACAATGTTCCCTCCTGTCCTCTTCCCTTTCTGATATTCTGCATTGCACCAGAGACATGTGAAAGACAAGCCTGACCTCTCCCCTCTCTGGGCCCCGGGTGACTGAGCCCCAGCTGAGGGAAGAAGTGCAACTGCCAACAACAGTCCAAAGGGATACATTCTACTAACAAGTATATCACATAAGCATATTATGCAGATAAGAGATCTTAATTATCTATGTTACACAACTAATTCTGATTCATCCGCCACAACATGCAAAATGTACCCTTGCCAGCATGTGAACCTCATTACGCTCTTGCGTTCTTCATGTTCTTTTTGTGCTCTTGAATAAAATTAATGTTGAACAAAAAGAGGTGTGTGTGTCCGTGTGTGCGAGAGAGAGACAGAGTATATGATTACTTCATTGAGTGAGTGAGTTCGACTGCAAGTGAGTTTGAAAGAGTGCACACTTACAGACCCTAATAAAATATTAGTGGGATAAGCAATTTGCAACTAAGCCAAGCTCCTGCATTAAATGGAGGACATTTACATTAATGAGGGAAGTACAGAGGCCATATAGTAATGAACTCTTATCTCCAGTAACAACCTTGACTCAGACTTAACATAGTAAACGTAAATTCGGGACACTCCAATTAACTGGATGTTATGTATTAATTTGCGGATATCCATCATCCATGATATGTTACGGATTGCAATTCTCTCTTTCTCTCCCTCTCTCTTTTTTCTGTCCTCCCATTCCCTAATCACTCTATCTTTACACATCACCCTCTCTCCCTCTCCCTTGTTCTCGCTCTCCCCCCCTGTGTCTCGGTGTGAAGCGTGCAGCTCATTAGTTTGCTTCCTGCGCTCCCCTTCAGTCCGTCCTTCACATCTCGCTGCACTCCTAAGAAGTAATTTATGCCACCCGATCCCCATATGCTTTCATCACCATTCTACAACAGCAGCACAGGTGCTCGTAAAAATATGAATACATCTCTGAGGCTGTCTGCTTTGTAAAAATGGCATTATCCCGTGTAATGATGCAGCTCTTTGATAGCTGAGGAAGAAGAGAAAGGGCGTAATAAAGCAGGTCGCGTCTGGAATCTTGTAAATGCAAAATAATAAAATGAGTATTTGTCATTCATGGGAGAGAATGGGATATCAGTGGATAATCTTGACTGGGTTCTGCCTGCTGCTCACATGTTATTGCAGGGGTCTGGGTTTTTGAAGTTGCTACTGTGTGGAGCAAGGTGAGGGTGTGCTGCATGTGTGTCATTTGTTGATGCACTGTTGTATAGATCAGTACAATGAGATATTTGCATACCTTCATTATGCTGGATAAAGATTTTTCATCATCAACACATGTAATGTGATTGTATGGTTCAGTATATGTTCTGTATTTCAATTATTAGTCTACCTTTCACATGAGTTTGAGGAAACCCGGTATATAATATATATATTAATGTATATAAAATGGTAAGAAAAAGTATGTGAACACTTTGGAATTACCTGGAGTTCTGCATAAATTGGTCATCAAATTTGATCTGATCTTCATCTAAGTCACAACAATAAACAAACAGTGTGCTTAAATTAATAGCATTATTGTATTTGTCTTGTCTATATTGAATACATCATTTAAATATTCACAGTGTAGGTTGGAAAAAGTATGTGAACCCCTAGGCTATTGACTTGAACTCAGGAGTCAGCTAACCTGGAGTCCAGTCAATGAGACGAGATTGGAGATGTTGGTTAGGGCTGCCTTGCGCTATAAAAAAAACACTCACAAAAGTTGAGTTTGTTATTCACAAGAAGCATTGTTTGATGTGAACTATGCCTCGAACAAAAGAGATCTCAGAAGACCTAAGATTAAGAATTGTTGACTTGCATAAAGCTGGAAAGGGTTACAAAAGTATCTCTAAAAGCCTTGATGTTCATCAGTCCACAGTAAGACAAATTGTCTATTAATAGAGAAAGTTCAGCACTGTTTCTACTCTCCCTAGGAGTGGCCGTCCTGCAAAGATGACTGTATGAGCGCAGAATGCTCAATGAGGTTAAGAAGAATCCTAGACTGTCAGCTAAAGACTTACAGAAATCTCTGGAACATGCTAACATCTCTGTTGACGAGTCTACAATACGTAACACACTAAACAAGAATGGTGTTCATGGGAGGACACCACGGAAGAAGCCACTGCTGTCCTAAAAAGCATTTCTGCATGTCTGAAGTTTGCAAAAGTGCACCTGGATGTTCCACAGCGCTTCTGGCAAAATATTCTGTGGACAGATAAACTACAGTTGAGTTGTTTAGAATGAACACACAACACTATGTGTGGAGAAAGAAATGCACAGCAAACCAACATCAAAACCTCACCCCAACTGTAAAGTATGGTGGCGGGAGCATCATGGTCTGGGGCTGCTTTGCTGCCTCAGGGCCTGGACAGCTTGCTACCATCGACTGAAAAATGAATTCCCAACTTTATCAACACATTTTGCAGGAGAATGTAAGGCTATCTGTCCGCAAATTGAAGCTCAACAGAAATTGGATGATGCAACAGGACAGCGACCCAAAACACAGAAGCAAATCAACAAGAGAATGGCTTCAACAGAAGAAAATACGCCTTCTGGAGTGGCCCAGTCAAAGTCCTTGTTTACAAACAAACGGTTACTACATGATTCCATATGTGTTATTTTATAGTGTTGATGTATTCACTATTATTCTGCAATGTAGAAAATAGTACAAATAAAGAAACCCTTGAATGAGTAGGTGTGTCCAGACTTTTGACTGGTACCGTAAGTATTCAGACCCTTTATTCAGTACTTTGTTGTAGCACCTTTGGCAGCTATTCCAGCATCGAGTCTACTTGGGTATGATGGTACAAGCTTGGCACACTTGTATTTGGGGAGTTTCTCCCATTCTTCTCTGAAAATCCTCTCAAGCTTTGTCAAGTTGGATGGGGCGCGTTGCTGCACAACTACTTTCAGGTCTCTCCAGAGATGTTTGATCACGTTCAAGTCCGGGCTCTGGGTGGGCCACTCAAGGGCATTCAGAGACTTCTCCTGTAGTCACTCCTACGTTGTCTTGGCTGTGTGCTTAGGGTCATTGTCCTGTTGGAAGGTGAACCTTCCTCCCAGTCTGAGGACCTTAGCGCTCTGGAGCAGGTTTCCATCAACAATCTCTCTGTACATTGCTCCGTTCATCTTTGCTTTGATCCTGACAAGACTCCCAGTCCCTGCCGCTGAAAAATATCCCAACAACATGATGCTGCCACCCCCATCTTTCACTGTAGGGATGGTGCTTGGTTTCGTCATGACCTCTCATGGTCTGAGAGTCTTTAGGTGTGTTTTGGCAAACTACAAGTGGGTGTTTACTGAGGAGCAGCTTCCGTCTGGCCACTCTAGCATAAAGGCCTGATTGGTGGAGTGCTGCAGAGATGGTTGTCCTTCTGGAAGTTTCTCCCATCTTTTAGAGGAACTTCTCCCCCGATTGCTCAGTTTGGACGGACGGACAGCTTTAGGAACAGTCTGGTGGTTCCAAACTTCTTCCATGTAAGAATGATGGAGGCCACTGTGTTCTAGTGGACCTTCAATGCTGCAGAAATGTTTTGGTGCCCTTCCCCAGATCTCTGCCTCCATCTGTTCCCCGGACAATTCCTTTGACCTCATGGGCTGTTTTTCTTGAAAGTTAATTAATGTTGATAGTGGAGTAGAGCCCGAACACAGCAGCACATATTTTAGACCACACAACCGATTAGTTGTGGGCATATCCCCGAAAAAACAAGCAGTGGTAAGCCTCGAGCTGTGTCCGCGACAGGTGTGGGCCTTTCCAAATAATGTCCAATCAAAAATGGATTGGACATTCGGAAAGTATTCAGACCCCGTCCCTTTTTCCACATTTTGTTACATTACAGCCTTATTCTAAAATGGATTAAATAAAATAATTTCCTCACCAACGTACACAATACCCCATAATAACAAAGCAAAAATAGGTTGTTAGAAATGTTTGCAAATTTATAAAAAAAAAAACAGAACATTAAAATACCGTATTTAAAGTATTCAGACCCTTTGATATGAGACTCAACATTGAGCTCATGTGTATCCTGTTTCCATTGATCATCCTTGAGATGTTTCTACAACTTGATTGGAGTCCACCTGTGGTAAATTCAATTGATTGGACATGATTTGGAAAGGCACACACCTGTCTATATAAGGTCCCACAGCTGACAGTGCATGTCAGAGCAAAAACCAAGCAATGAGTTCGAAGGAAATGTCCGTAGAGCTCCGAGACAGGATTGTGTTGAGGGACAGATCTGGGGAAGGGAAGTACACATTTCTGTAGCATTGAAGGTCCCCAAGAGGTCCCCATTCACTTTACAGTTGAATGCATTCAGTTGTACAATTGACTAGGTGTCCCCTTTCCCCAACAGGAGAACAACACTAAGGACATAGCCAAGATAATGCAAGTTTTTTGGGGTTTTTTGATTTTTTTTGGGACAAGTCTCAACGTCCTTGAGTGACCCAGCCAGAGACTGGACCTGTTCGGACATCTCTGGAGAGACCTGAAAACTTGACAGAGCTTGAGAGGAATTGGAGAAACTACCAAAATACAGGTGTGCCCAGCTTGTAGAGTCATACCCAACAAGACTCAAGGCTGTAATCTCTGCCAAAGGTGCTTCAAGAAAGTACTGAGTAAAGGATCTGAATGCTTATGTTTCTCGTTTTCTTCCTGGGTTCCGTCCTTTCTAGGGAGTTGTTCTTTGCCACCGTGCTCCTACACCCGCATTGCTTGCTGTTTGGGATTTTAGGCTGGGTTTATGTACAGCAATTTGTGACATAGGCTGATGTAAAAATGGCTTTATAAATACATTTGATCGATTGGTTATTTAAATGTGATATTGAAGTTTTTTATTTATGAATACATTTGCAAAAATGTCTATACCTGTTTTTGCTTTGTTAATATGGGGTATTGTGTGTAGATTGAGGGGAAAAAATATTTAATCAATTTTAGAATAATTTTAGAATAAGTCAAGGGGTCTGAATACTCTCTGAAAGCAGGTAGGTTGGTAGGTGGGTGGGTAGGTAGGACTGGGTTCTGCACGGAGAGGTCAGCGCTTCTGCTCTGTTCTATAACCTGTAGTGCCGACGACAAACTTTGGGACTGGTAGGGTTTCATGCCCTCTTCCATCCCTCTTCTCCGTGTATTGGTCTGGTGAAGGTCAGGTTTGGCAAGGTACAATTGGGGGGGGGGGGGGGGGGGTGTTCTCTTTTTCTGTTGTTGATTTGATTGAACCAAACTTTAATGGATTTAAAGTGCAGTAAAACTGGCATTTAGGTTGTTAAAATGTTAGCTTCTATTGCAGTGCCTAAAAGTAGACAAAAGCATGTTTTTTAAAGTGGTTTAAAAGTGATATGTGCTCAATATTTAAGAAGCACGGAGAGGGGGGTGTTGCATAAAACCTGGGCGAGTCAGCTTGTTCCTCCCGAATCAAGAGGGGTTTCAGAGAGGGATTGTTCACTGATCTGAGGGTAAACATGCGCCCCAGAACAGCCATCCTCTCCTCTTGTCAGTCCTGAAAGTTCATGTACGTAGTGTGTGTGGGAAGACTGACTTGATGGCAAGGCTTTGAATGGTCTGACGTTTCCTGACATGAGACCTCCCCACCTTACACCAGACTTGTGTAGCGGCTGGATGTAGTCTCTGGTACACTCTGATGGCTGTTCCGGGGGTGGTTCCTTCTTTTCTTCTGCAGAGCAGCCTCATGTAGTTCAGTCGCTTCCTTCCCTCCTTCTCCAGGCACTGTATGTGGGCACTCTAGGATGTGTTTTATTGAAATGTGACCCCAAGGATCTTAGCCGTTGGGGTCATCTGTCCATACAGTTTAAGGTGCACTTGCTTGGTTCTTTTGGGGTTTCTGGAGAAGAGGACGTATCTTTAGGGAACATAATATATAATATATGTATACTTGGCATGTCGGTTTCTCACTTACGTCTGGCACAAATTAGGATTTGGGAGAGGGAAATAAGCAGGGTATATACAAATTAAATATTGTAGTATTTACTGAAGTTTAAAATATGTAGATGTTTTTACGAACTGTAGTGTTTTTGCTGACATTTCTGTAGTATTTACTACAGTGTTGTGGATAATACTGTACTATTTCCTATAATATTCTACAGTATACTACAACATTCTCTATTAAGTACTTCACATAATTGAAGGATACTACATTGCGTAGTATAGTATACTACAGAATTCTATGGTGTAGTATAATGTTGGATTCTAAATTTTGAACATTGCGATATTTTAAAGACATGATAGATCAGACACACAGTATGTAAAGGAGTGAGATCTGTAAAAAGGTCAAAATAGTTTTTTTAAGATGAGAGTTCTAGAAGATAGTTAAAAAACACTAAAAAGAAAGAATAGGATATTCGAACACTGTTTGATTTACGTGGCGTAGCAGTATCAATACGGAGAGAGGTTGCTTTATGCCCTATGGGGAGAGGGAGCCATGAGAGATGATGTGGGTTATCAATAATAGTGATATTTGAAGAAGTACTGGAATAGGGCACGCAGTCCTCTCCGTATTCTCCAGTAATAAATTGGAATGGATTCTAAAGGTAACACATTTAAATGACTCCTTGCAAATGCAGAAGGCCTTAAGGGTTGTTTAAATCATGAGACATTTTATGAGACATTTTATGTGGTTTAATTTTAAATAAATTTACATTTTATGTTGTCTTATTCTGGAATGGAATTCTAGAATGGATGAAAGGGTGGAGTGGTCACGAGAAATTAGTATAGGGGTTACCTAACCTGAAACGAACTGGGGTCATGAGGAATTGGTATAGGGGTTACCTAACCTAAAACTAACTGGGGTCGTGAGGAATTGGTATAGGGGTTACCTAACCTAAAACGAACTGGGGTCATGAGGAATTAGTATAGGGGTTACCTAACATAAAACAAACTTGGGTCATGAGGAATTAGTGTAGGGGTTACCTAACCTAAAACGAACTGGGGTCACGAGGAATTAGAAAAGGGGTTACCCCTACCCATTCCGGATCCGGGAGAATTGTCATCAACTACACTAATTAGCATAGCGCAACGGTCAAAAAATATTACTAGAAAATATTCATATTCATGAAATCACAAGTGAAATATAGTGAAACACACCTTAGCCTTTTGTTAATCACCCTGTCATCTCAGATTTTGAAATTATGCTTTACAGCCAAAGCAAGACAAGCGTTTGTGTAAGTTTATCGATAGCCTAGCATAGCATTATGTCCAGCTAGCAGCAGGAAGCTTGGTCACGAAAATCAGAAAAGCAATCAAATTATCCGTTTACCTATGATGAGCTTCCTATGTTTTTACTCACGAGACTCCCAGTTAGAGAGCAAATGTTCCTTTTGTTCCATAAAGATTATTTTTAGACCCAAAATACCTCCATTTGTTGGTCACATTATGTTCAGAAATCCATCGGAAATAGCGGTCACAACAGCGCCAAAAAAATTCAAAATGATATCCATAATATTGACAGAAACATGGCAAACATTTATTATAATCAATCCTCAAGGTGTTTTTCAAATATCTATTTGATAATATATCAACCGGGACAATTGACTCTCTGTCTTTTATGCAAAAATCACTTTGAGAGCCCTCAGCTGGCCACTTACGCAATGTAGTCGTTTATGCTCATTCTTCAACATAAAGGCGTGAAACTATGTCAAAATGCTGTAGACACCTTAGGGAATACGTAGAAAAAGGAATCTGGTTGATATCCCTTTCAATGGCCAATAGGGGTGCATAGGAACCCAACGGTTTCAAAATAAGAGGCACTTCCTGATTGGATTTTCCTCATGGTTTCGCCTGCAATATCAGTTCTGTTATACTTAGACAATATTTTTACAATTTTGGAAACTTTAGAGTGTTTTCTATCCTAAACTGTCAATTATATGCATATTCTAGCATCTGGTCCTGAGAAATAGGCGGTTTACTTTGGGAACGTTATTTTTCCAAAAATAAAAATAGTGCCCCCTAGTTTCAAGAGGTTAATTAACCTAAAACGAACTGGGGTCACGAGGAATTAGTATAGGGATTACCTAACAATCTTAATGGTTGTACAGTCGTCTCAATTAAAACTGTGAAGGACCTCGGCGTTACTCTGGACCCTGATCTCTCTGACGAACATATCAAGACTGTTTCAAGGACAGCTTTTTTCCATCTACGTAACATTGTAAAAATCTGAAACATTCTGTCCAAAAATGATGCCGAAAAATGTATCCATGCTTTTGTTACTTCTAGGTTGCAATGCTCTACTTTCCGGCTACCCGGATAAAGCACTAAATAAACTTCAGTTAGTGCTAAATACGGCTGTCAGAATCCTGACTAGAACCAAAATGTTTTATCATATTACTCCAGTGCTAGCCTCCCTACACTGGCTTCCTGTCAAGGCAAGGGCTGATTTTCAAGGTTTTACTGCTAACCTACAAAGCATTACATGGGCTTGCTCCTACCTATCTCTCTGATTTGGTACTGCCGTACATACCTACAAGTACGCTACGGTCACAAGACGCAGGCCTCCTAATTGTCCCTAGAATTTCTAAGCAAACAGCTGGAGGCAGGGCTTTCTCCTATAGAGCTCCATTTTTATGCAATGGTCTGCCTACCCATGTGAGAGACGCAAACTCGGTCTCAACCTTTAAGTCTTTACTGAAGACTCATCTTATCAGTGGGTCATATGATTGAGTGTAGTCTGGCCCAGGAGTTTGAAGGTGAACGGAAAGGCTCTGGAGCAACGAACTGCCCTTGCTGTCTCTGCCTGGTCGGTTCCCCTCTTTCCACTGGGATTCTCTGCCTCTAACCCTATTACAGGGGCTGAGTCACTGGCTTACTGGTGCTCTTTCATGCCGTCCCTAGGAGGGGTGCATCACTTGAGTGGGTTGAGTCACCCTTGGGTTGCGCCGTGGCGGAGATCTTTGTGGGCTATACTCGGCCTTGTCTCTGGATGGTAAGTTGGTGGTTGAAGATATCCCTCTAGTGGTGTGGGGGCTGTGCTTTGGCAAAGTGGGTGGGGTTATATCCTTCCTGTTTGGCCCTGTCTGGGGGTATCATCGGATGGGGCCACAGTGTCTCCTGACCCCTCCTGTCTCAGCCTCCAGTATTTATGCTGCAGTAGTTTATGTGTCGGGGAGCTAGAGTGAGTTTGTTATATCTGGAGTACTTCTCCTGTCTTATCCGGTGTCCTGTGTGAATTTAAGTATGCTCTCTCTAATTCTCTCTTTCCCTCTTTCTTTCTCTCTCTTGGAAGACCTGAGCCCTAGGACAATGCCTCAGGACTACCTGACATGATGACTCCTTGCTCTTCCCAGTCCACCTGGCCGTGCTGCTGCTCCAGTTTCAACTGTTCTGCCTGTGACTATTGTTTGCCATGCTGGTCATTTATGAACATTTGAAATTCTTGGCCATGTTCTGTTTTCTCCACCCGGCACAGCCAGAAGAGTACTGGCCACCCCTCATAGCCTGGTTCCTCTCTCTAGGTTTCTTCCTAGGTTTTGGCCTTTCTAGGGAGCTTTTCCTAGCCACCGTGCTTCTACACCTGCATTGCTTGCTGTTTGGGGTTTTAGGCTGGGTTTCTGTACATCACTTTGAGATATACGAAGGGCTATATAAATACATTTAAATTGATTTTGACCTAAACTAAAACGAACTGGGGTCATGAGGAATTGGTATAGGGGTTTCCTAACCTAAAACTAACTGGGGTCGTGAGGAGTTGGTATAGGGGTGACCTAACCTAAAACGAACTGGGGTCAAAAGGAATTGGTATAGGGGTTACCTAACCTACAACGAACTGAGGTCATGAGGAATTTGTATAGGGGTGACCTAACATAAAACGAACTGGGGTGGCGAGGAATTAGTATAGGGGTTATCTAACCTAAAATTAACTTTACATTTTTTGATGTAGTGTGGTGGTTATGGAGAAACATGGGGAAAAGGAGACCAGTGAATTGTTAGACTCAGTGGAGAGATAATGTCGCCATGTTGTGGGATTTATTGGGTAGGTTATTTTCAATTCAGTTGAAATGGGTATGCAATGTTTTGAAGAGGTATTTAAATAGTTTCTGGAGGACAGGGAAAGAAAGGGAGAGGAAACATTTTAATAGTGTCGAAAGCCCTGTAAACTAAAATTCCTAATGAGGAATGAACGGAACAGGGGGATTTAATAAAAAAAATAATGAGAAACACCATTCTCTATTCAACGTGTACCATTACTTTAGGAGATTATTATTATTTCCGTAGTGAGTTATGAAGAGTTGTAATTCTAAGTTGATTAGTTATTCGAATGTGTTTATTTTTTATTTAACGTGTTTTTTTTTACCACGTGTTTGAAAGGGGAAAATGACCAGTTCCCTGTGGTCCTGGTCTTTGGGTACACTATATAGTGGTACTGTGTCAGGCTGCATGTAGAAAGTGGTCCTGGTCTTTGGGTACACTATACAGTGGAACTGTGTTCAGGCTGCATGTAGAAAGTGGTCCTGGTCTTTGGGTACACTATACAGTGGTACTGTGTTCAGGCTGCATGTAGAAAGTGGTCCTGGCCTTTGGGTACACTATACAGTGGTACTGTGTTCAGGCTGCATGTAGAAAGTGGTCCTGGTCTTTGCGTGCACTATACAGTGGTACTGTGTTCAGGCTGCATGTAGAAAGTGGTCCTGGTCTTTGGTTGCACTATACAGTGGTACTGTGTTCAGGCTGCATGTAGAAAGTGGTCCTGGCCTTTGGGTACACTATACAGTGGTACTGTGTTCAGGCTGCATGTAGAAAGTGGTCCTGGCCTTTGGGTACACTATACAGTGGTACTGTGTTCAGGCTGCATGTAGAAAGTGGTCCTGGTCTTTGGGTACACTATACAGTGGTACTGTGTTCAGGCTGCATGTTGAACGTGGTCCTGGTCTTTTGGTACACTATACAGTGGTACTGTGTTCAGGCTGCATGTAGAAAGGAAATTATATGTTAATAAGGGATGACACTTGTGATGGATTGTGATCTATGTATTGCTGATTTCATTTAGTGTTTTTGTTTCGATACAAATTTCAGCAGATTGGGATCCTGGAGTGGGAATTCTGCGAGGGGCTAGAGAGTTGACAGAGAAAGAGAGTTGACAATACTTTTTATTTTACTTAGACCAAAAAGATATCCCATACTGCCCAAGATTTTATTTTGTGCTTTGTCTCCATCTTGTGGTCCATATCTGAACTATTTCAAAAGAGGAGACCGAACTCTTGTGGCATCCACTCAGAACAAGTGCTGGCTGTGTACTATGTTCTTCATATCATGTCATGTAGTACCACCAGCTAGATGTATGTATCTATATGTTATTTCATATATAATCAGTTAAATCGACTGCACTAAACCATTGCTGACAAGTCTCATGTGTTGTGACTGATTGTCTGCCAGCCACAACTATGACCAATCACAATAAATAACTTGTTGCTTGACAGTTTAGAATTGTCCTCCAGTCAACTGTAGAGAACAGGGCAGCTTTTCATAAACTTCTCGGAGTAGGGGTGCTGATCTAGGATCAGGTCATACCTGTCCATGTAGTCTTATTCATTATGAACTAAAAGGTATCATACAGGCCTATCAGCACGCCTACTCTTGTCTTTGTGAATTCAGGCCCAGGGTAGATAGAGGTTGGAGACCAGAAACAATCCTAAATCAAGATCTTGGATTGGTGTAAGCAATATGATTTAGCTTAACCTTTTTGTCTCTGATTAAATCATATTGACCAATCAGCGCTCTCATATTCACTGAAAGGTGAGATTGTTCAAATTTGCCCCTTTATACAGTAGCATTACCCAAATAATACAATGACTTTAAATCAGATCAAGCAAATAGGCTTAATTTTTTTACTAGAATAAATGCATTTTGGGAACAACATTAACTACATATTAAACCTGAAAAAAATAATATATTTTCCCCTTTCGCATAAATCCCTTTTATTATTGTCAATTTTGGTCTGATATGGAGACTATTTATCTTCAAGCCTGTCACAGACAATATGGAAGCTGTCTGAATATGATTCTAACATATACTTGTTATAAAATCAACATTTCCCTAATGATCATGTGTCCCCCAAACCAATTAAATTATGATAAATATTAAATGTATGTAAAATCTCAGAAAGGTGCTATATTAAACCCTGAAATAGACACATTCTGTGTCAGCGGGCTCATCGTTATTTAAAAAAAAAAATGCTTTCAATTCAGAATTTTTACATAAATCTAATCTTCTTGGAATTGTCCTTAACATTTCAGACTGAGCGTGGGAAACAATTTCTGTCTTTGCCTAATTCCAATACTTCCTCTATACAGCGAATAAGGGCATTATTGTCACTATAAAAGGTGAATGATGGGTGTTTTACAGGCAGGTTTATAATGCTCGTTCACAACAAGTCTGATTTATAACAGGAAACATGCATATTTCAGACTGAGCTCAGAAAACATCATTCATATTTATTCAAAAAATATTGTCATGTGACGGGGTTGAGACTATGGTGACAGGGTTGAATACTGAAGAGACATCGGTTTCCAGTGTTAGGTTCTCATATTTCAGAGTAAATAACTCAAGGACACTAGAGAAGCTTTAACCAAGTTTAATTCTTCCCAGAGGTTCTGCACAGGAGTAATCAGACAGCAAAACATTTCTCACATCAGTTATATACCTACTACTTAAGACACTCCCTCTCTCCAATCCTTAGTTTGTGGTTTAACAGGAAAAGAGTAGCAAGATACCAAACACTTATTACTCCCTTCAGGTGACCTATCCACACCTCCGGACCTCAACCCCTCATTCACCTAATCCACAGATTACAGGGGAGACAGATGGACATCTGTCTCCCCTGTATCAACACGATGCTCTGCTCCCGCCCCCCAACACATTCCACAGCTATCTGTCCTTCTACAGAGACATACAACTCAGTCTCTTTCATTTCCTATCATTAATTTACTACCTCAATGAAGTTTAGCCGATTCCAACACATTATAAACTAGTCTAGTTTACTATCAAAATCCCTCCAAGATTTACCCCAAAACATTGCATGTCATTGTATGCAACCATGTAATAAGTACATTAGATATATTTAGAATAATCAGGGTTTTCTTAACCAAATGTCAGTAAATACCAAAACAAAAAAAAACACATCAGGCATTAGGGTAATTAATAACATTCAACAGGTTTCATCAGAAAAGTTCAGCATGTCATCAAACTGTAGGAACATTTTTCCAAGGGCGTTTCAAATGCTAGAACAGCTGTAACTACAGCACTGTCAGCCTGACTATCCTTATTCTCAGGAGAACCTTATTCATTCATGGTTTTCTTCCTGAGAGTCTGGCCCACACATTTCTCTCAACCACTACGTGGCGGGATGTCACATGCTGTGGGGGTGGAATCATCTCAAGGACTTCATCAAACTGATACCAGTGGATGTTGTCTCGAGAAGTCCATAAAAATCTGTTTGGTCTAACACGATGCATACATTTCACTTGTACACTCATTTCATCCATGCCGAAGATGATGCCTGGATAAAGGTCATTATCATATTCCTCTACACACCACTGACCAAGAAGACCTGGATTTCCTAACTGGATTTCATCCACAGGTTGTGTTTTTTCCTCATTGGCTGGCTGTTCTGGAGCAGCCAGGCCCTTCTGCCTGAACCTGAAGTGCTGTGTGTTAAAGCATGTACAGTTTAGGTCCTTCGTTGTTGAACAAAAGCAGCTGACATCACGAGATATCAGCTCACCAGGAGCAAGGGTGATGACCGGGTGTATTCTCATGGAGGAGGGCACTGCTTTTATTGGGCTTTGGCATCATATCCATCGCAAGTTCAACATCAGCACACTTCACAAAGAACAGCTTCACTGACGTGTTTGTCTCACTTTGTAAAGCTCCTGTGCGTCACTGATATCACGGCCCTCAGCCAGTCTGCCGTTCTCTTCAATGTTCCTCCCATACCACCAGGAGCCCCTTTTCCATGGCTTGACTCAAAAACGTTCCATGCACCAACTTTCAATCCACGGCTATGTAATTCTGTTGTGAAAAGCAGGACGTTGCCTCTCTTCTTATACTGTGTGCTAGGCCCATCAGTAAAAAGTACAATACAGACATTTGGGGATCTAGAGCAACTTAAAGGAACAACTGAAGTTAAGAGCCTTGCCCAACCTCCTACCACTAGGCTTAAAATATATTTTTTGTTCACATGGAACAGATTACAGCATGTTTCATAACTGAATTTAAACAATATATAATGTATAATATATTAAATTATTTTTAGATGCAATATTCATAAATAAAGTAAATAACTCAACCATGTCACAAATGTACAACCCCGTTACATGTGACAGGGTTGAGATTTTTTTGCCTCAAAATGGCCTGAAGGGCAGGAGAACACATGTTGTGGTCTCCTTAATAGATTGTATACTTTTGATAAGTACTAGTTTTCCATCTTTATTTCATGTGACAGGGTTGAGTTGGTCAGCTCGACGATCCCCACCTGACTATAAAAAATAAATAAAGTTCAGATATAAAAGAATGTGATTACTTGCCTGTTTCTGTACCATGCAGTTGAAAATTGTTGAATGATGTCACTTCCTGATGGCATATAAGGGTGGACTGACCATTTTTATTTCCTGAGTTTTGTTGACGTGATGGAGTTGAGTATTGACTGAGGGACAGAGCTAAATTGCGTGATTTTAATCAATAATCATGCATTTATTTGATAAAAATACTTTCTCAACAAAAGAACACAAATATGTGTTTGCTTTAATGGCAAACATTTTTTTAATCATGTGCACATTTTAATATTAATTTCCCAAGTAAAAATTAAGTGAAAAGACTGGGGGACATGACACAATTCTTATTGTCAGTGACTAGGGGGCAGTATTTTCATTTTTGGAAAAAAAACGTTCCCGTAGTAAATGGGATATTTTGTCAGGACAAGTTGCTAGAATATGCATATAATTGACAGCTTAGGATAGAAAACACTCTAAAGTTTCCAAAACTGTAAAAACATTGTCCGTGAGTATAACAGAACTGATGTTGCAGGCGAAAGCCTGAGAAGAATCCAATCCGGAAGTGCCACATGTTTTGAAAGCGCTGCGTTCCAATGAGTCCCTATTGAGCAGTGAATGGGCTATCAACCAGATTACTCTTTCTCCGTATTCCCGAAGGTGTCTACAGCATTGTGACGTAGTTTTACGCATTTATGTTGAAGAATACCCGTAAACGGTGTAGCGGTATTTATTAGAGAGGGGTAAAGAAAGATTTTGTTCGGGCGCCAGGCAGGTATTAACCATGCCGAAAGGAAAAGAGTAGAATAGAGAGTACCACTACCAGACCCACACACATTAGCAGAAGAGACTGCCTAGAGGGTAGCCTGTTTACCAGATAGCCAGTGGAGAGAAAAAAGAATACACACCATATAAAACCCACATCACAGCACAGGGGTAACCCAAACAAGAATACCTCATACAATAATAGTAATACTAATAATGGCAGAGCAATTCAACAGCAACTTCATACAAGAACGAACCCAGTCATCAACATAGGATTTGCAATAATCTGTATTATTTTCTAGTGGATGAGTGCAGAGGGTATGAATGTGGGGGGTGTTCATCGACACAACAAAGGCCTTAAAAATGTCCACAGTCTTCTCGGCCACATGTCATTAGTACACCTCAATACAGTTCACATAACAATACACAACTTGCAAGCAACCTCCCTTTTAACTAAAATGTCCAAATACTTCTGGCAGGGCAATAATAGTCCAGCTCTAATGAACTTCAATGGGAAGTGCATTGGAAAAATAGAGAGTCTGTTGCAGGGTAAAGCACTGGAACGATAGAGGGAAGAGAAAAAGAGAACGTGAACAAGAGAGATCTTAGCTGTGGTCTTCAGGCGTGCAGGTGTACTGTCTGACTGTCCGATGGTTTGTTGGTTTGTATGTTAAAGCTTCGCAACAATGTTGCTACTAATCCATGCGATCCATAACGGGCGTGGTCCCAAACGAAAACAACCACGACCTAGAGCGATTACACCAATGATTGAGTTAAATACTCTATAAACTACACACGCTGAAAACAAACAAAACTTCTGCAGCACAGCACACACAATCAAACTGTCGCGCCACCAAAGAGCTCCTCCCCAAAGACCTGAATGAGCTCTCTTCATTTCTCCTTCCTTACTGCTCATGCGCTCTTAAAGTGGCAGTGCACGGTGAAGGCTCCATGCAGATTTCGCCACAGCGGCTACCTTGCGCAAGTGGTCACCTGATGCTGCCGGAGAGATTCTCGAGTAAAATACAGAGGTAGCCATTACTCCAATCGGTCCTAATGAAAAACGAATTGTCCCGAGGGATATATTATCGAATAGATATTTGAAAAACACCTTGAGGATTGATTATAAACAACGTTTGGCATGTTTCTGTTGATATTATGGAGCTAATTTGGAATATTTTTCGCCGTTTTCGTGACTGCAATTTCCGGGCGATTTCTCAGCCAAACGTGAAGAACAAACGGGGCTATTTCACCTACAAAAATAATATTTTTGGAAAAAAGGAACTTTTGCTATCTAACTGGGAGTCTCGTGAGTGAAAACATCCGAAGCTCATCAAAGGTAAACGATTTAATTTGATTGCTTTTCTGATTTCCGTGACCAAGTTACCTGTTGCTAGCTGGACAAAATGCTATGCTAGGCTATCGATAAACTTACACAAATGCTTGTCTAGCTTTGGCTGTAAAGCATATTTTGAAAATCTGAGATGACAAGCTGTGTCTCAATATATTTAATTTGTGATTTTCATGAATAGGAATATTTTCTAGGGATATTTATGTCCGTTGCGTTATGCTAATTAGTGTCAGGCGATGATTACGCTCCCGCATGCGGGATGGGGAGTCACTAGAGGTTAACCTCTTGGTGATAGTGAGACGCTAGCGTCTCAAGTGGCCAATAGCCTTGGGAAGTGCAGAGCGCCAAATTCAAATAAAACGCTATAAAACTTAAACTTTCATTAAATCACACATGCAGGATACTCAATTAAAGCTACACTCGTTGTGAATCCAGCCAACATGTCAGATTTTAAAAATGCTTTTTGGCGAAAGCATGAGAAGCTATTATCTGATTGCATGCACCCACCTGAACCAGTTGTAAACAAAAGAACTAGCGTAGCAGGCGCTACACAAAACGCTGAAATAAAATATGCATTACCTTTGACGAGCTTCTTTGTTGGCACTCCAATATGTCCCATAAACATCACAATTGGTCCTTTTTTTTCTCGATTAATTCCATCCATGTATACCCAAAATGTCCATTTATAAAGCAGGTTTGATCCGGGAAAAAAGCTGCTTGCCAAAACACAACGTCACTACAAAACGTTTCAAAAGTTGCCCATAAACTTTGCCAAAATATTTCAAACTGCTTTTGTAATACAACTTTAGGAATTTTTAAACGTTAATAATCGATCAAATTGTAGACGGGGCAATCTGTATTCAATAGAGCAAGTAAACAAAACATGCACCTTTTTCCCTCTTGCGTAACTCTCAACAGTGTAACGTTGCTCCAGGATGTGCCTCTTCTTCGTTGCACCAATGGTTAACTTCAAACCAATTCCAAAGACTGTTGACATCCTGTGGAAGTCGTAGGAACTGTAAAATGGTCGCTATCAAATATCTCTTGGCAAAGACAACTGAGGGAACGGTCAGAGGCAAAAAAATAATAATTCTGAACAGTTTTTCCTCTGGGTTTTGCCTACTACATAAATGCTGTTATAGTTACAGACATGATTGAACCAGTTTTAGAAACTTCGGAGTGTTTTCTATCCACACCTACTTATCAAATGCATATAATATATTCCTGGCATGAGTAGCAGGAAGTTGAAATTGTGCACGCTATTTATCCAAAAGTGGAAATGCTGCCCCCTATCCTTAAGCCATTTTGCCACTACTTTGGAAGTATGCTAGGGGTGAATGTCCATTTGGAAGACCCATTTGCGACCAAGATTTAACTTCCTGACTGATGTCTTAAGATGTTGCTTCAATATATCCACATAAATTTCTGTCCTCATGATGCCATCTATTTTGTGAAGTGCACCAGTCCCTCCTGCAGCAAAGCACCCCCACAACATGATGCTGCCACCCCTGTGCTACATGGTTGGGATGGTGTTCTTCGGCTTGCAAGCCCCCCCCCCCCCCCCCCCCCTTTTCCTCCAAACATAACAATAGTCATTATGGTCCAAAAGCTCTGTTTTCGTTTTATCAGACCAGAGGGCATTTCTCCAAAAAGTACGATCTTTGTCCCCATGTGCAGTTGCAAGCCGTAGTCTGGCTTTTTTATGGTGGTTTTGGAGCAGATGCTTCTTCCTTGCTGAGCGGCCTTTCAGGTTATGTCGATATAGGACTCGTTTTACCGTGAATATAGACACTTTTGTACCTGTTTCCTCCAGCATCTTCACAAGGTCCTTTGCTGTTGTTCTAGGATTGATTTGCACTTTTCGCACCAAAGTACGTTCACCTCTAGGAGACAGAACGCGTCTCCTTCCTGAGCGGTATGGCGGCTGTGTGGTCCCATGATGTTTACACTTGCGTACTATTGTTTTTACAGATGAACGTGGTACCTTCAGGGGTTTGGAAATTGCTCCCAAGGATGAACCAGACTTTTCTGAGGTCTTGGCTGACTTCTTTGATTTCCCCATGATGTCAAGCAAAGAGGCACTGAGTTTGAAGGTAGGCCTTGAAATACATACTGTCGTGGAATAATCAGAATTTGTTGGTAACATATGTAAGATGTTTTATATTTATCATATGTTTGTAAATTACTTCTCATCAAGAATGTTATTTTTGTATAATACTGTGGCAGGGTTGCAGTATCTGTTCTATGTCAAGACTAAGTTGCATGGGCCGCAGAGAGGGGAGAGGTCAAAGTATCATCATGTGTAAACATATCTCTTGGCTCCACAATGTCTGTGTGCCAGTCAGGGTGTCTCTGTGATCTTGTCAAGATAGGATTGGTTGTATTTAGAGTTGGTTGTATCTAAATTACAATTTGATATATGCCTGTTGATATGGAGGGTTGGTTTATGGTTCTGGGGTTTGAGTAAGGAGACAAAGCTGAACTATTTTTTATGTCTATGCTGTCTGACTATGTGTGTTTTTTGCTATTAAAGGAACTCAGCTGCAATGAAGGGGGGCTCTCAGAGAATTCATGGTTAGACACTGAATTGCCTGAGAGTCACAGGATTGTGATAGAGCTGATATAATTAAAGATGGACTTTGATAACTAACTCTGACTTGTGTGTGGTTTGCTCCCATGATTTGGTAAATAGAGGAAATTTCCACGACAATACACAGGTACACCTCAAATTGACTCAAATTATGTCAATTAGCCTGTCAGAAACTTCTAAAGCCATGACATCATTCTCTGGAATTTTCCAAGCTGTTTAATAGCACAGTCAGCTCAGTGTTTGTACACTTCTGACCCATTGGAATTGTGATACAGTGAATTATAAGTGAAATAATCTGTTTGTTAACAATTGTTGGAAAAATTACTTGTGTCATGCACAAGGTAGATGTCCTAACCGACCTGCCAAAACTATAGTTTGTTAACAAAAAATTTGTGGAGTGGTTGAAAAATGAGTTTTAATGACTCCAGCCTAAGTGTATGTAAACTTTTGACTTCAACTGTATGTGCGAAGTTTATGAATCTCAATGTTTTTGTGCGTGAGCCGTCTTTTCAGAAATTACGCATGTAGATATTTAGTGCAAAATTTAAGCAACAGTTGCGTCATTCTTGGGCTCGGGTAATATTTCAGTCCCTCTGACTTACATTTGGTCACCAAAATGAAACAAAAGATTTTGTATAGAAATTGATATGTCCAGTATAACCAATTCAAACAAATATAGCATTAATTAAACTTTATAATTAAAAAATCATATTTTTTAAGGACAACAAAGTCAAGGTATTGGAGTGGACATCACAAAGTCCTGACCTCAATCCAATAGAACATTTGTGGGCAGAACTGAAAAAGTGCGTGCGAGCAAGGAGGCCTACAAACCTGACTCAGTTACACCAGCTCTGGCTGGAGGAATGGGCCAAAAGTCACCCAACTTATTGTGGGAAGCTTGTGGAAGGCTGCCCGAAACGCATAATCCAAGTTAAACAATTTAAAGGCAATGCTACCAAATACTAATTGAGTGTATGTAAACTTTTGACCCACTGGGAATGTGATGAAATAAATAAAAGCTGAAATAAATCATTCTCTCTACTATTATTCTGACACTTCACATTCTTAAAATAAAGTGGTGATCTGAACTGACGTAAGACAGGGAATTTTTATTCTGATTAAATGTCAGGAATTGTGAAAAACTGAGTTTAAAAGTATTTGGCTAAGGTGTATGTAGACTTCCGACTTCAACTGTATGTGTCTCTTCAACCCCGTTACAGTATTCAACACTGTCACCCTAGTCTCAACTCTGTCACATGACAATATTTGTTAAATAAAATGGCAAAGATGAATAAATATGAATTTTAGGTTTTCTGAGCTCAGTCTGAAATATGGATGTTTCCTGTTATAAATCAGACTTGTTGTAAAACTGTGCGTGTGAACGAGCATTATAAACCTGCCTGTAAAACACCCACCATTCACCTTTTATAGTGACAATAATGCCCTTATTCGCTGTATACTTGATAGGTGAAGTATTGGAATTAGGCTAAGACAGCATCTTAAGGAAGTAGCAAATGTGAACTTAATCAAATGTCTTTGGAAGTGTTGGTAGAATGTTTTCTTTTGCAGCTGTAGCCTGTCTGTCTGGTTTATTACTGCAGTTACTATACTGCTATACTTACAGTGGTGGCCTACACACTTCAATACAAAAGAGAAACTGTCTGTTCACCTGTTAAATTCGACTGTGTGTTATTAACCGTGCTCCCTTTCGGAGAGCAAGGAGAGGAAAAACTGTACATTTATAATATCTAATAGGCCTAATTAAATGAGATGTGCATGATCATTTGTTGGAATTTATTAGGAAATTATTCTGACCCCGTACCTTTTTCCTCATTTTGTTACATTAAAGCCTTATTCTAAAATTGATTAAATAAAAAAAACAGCAATCTACACACCATAATGACAAAGCGCAAATAGGTTTTTAGACATTTTTGCAAATGTATTCAAAATAAAAAACAGAAATACCTTAATCCAGGCTATATCACATCCGGTCGTGATTGGGAGTCCCATTGGCTAGTGCACAGTTGGCCCAGCATCGTCTGAGTTTGGCTGGGATGGGCCGTCATTGTAAATAAGAATTTGTTCTTAACTGACTTGCCTAGTTAAATAAAGGTTCAATAAATAAAAATAAAAAATAAATGTACTGGGAACTGGGATTCCTGGGAGTGCATTCTGATGAAGATCATCAAAGGTAAGTGAATATTTATGATGCTATTTCTGACTTTGTTGACTCCACAACATGGTGGATATCTGTGTGGTATTCAGTCCCTTTGCTATGAGACTCGAAATTGAGCTCATGTGCATCCTGTTTCCATTGATCATCCTTGAGATGTTTCTACAACTTGATTGGAGTCCACCTGTGGTAAATTCAATTTATTGGACATGATTTGGAAAGACACACACCTGTCTATATAATGTCCCATAGTTGACAGTGCATGTCAGAGCAAAAACCAAGCCATGAGGTTGAAGGAATTGTCCGTAGAGCTCCGAGACAGGATTGTGTCGAGGCACAGATCTGGGGAAGTGTGCAAAGTGGCAAAGAGTGGCTACTTTGAAGAATCTCAAATATAAAATATATAACACTTTTTTTGGTTGCTACATGATTCCATATGTGGTATTTCATAGTTTTGATTTCTTCTCTATTATTCTACAATGTAGAAAATAGTTTTTTTTTTTTATTGAATGAGTAGGTGTGTCCAAACTCTTGACTGGTATTGTAGATATGTATTTAACGGTAAGCAAAAACATAGAATTTTATCATTCATTCATTCATTCATTCAAACTGTTTTAGAAACTTCAGTGTTTTCTATCCAAATCCACCAATAATATGCATATATTAGCAACTGGGCCTGAGTAGCAAGGTGCTCATCCAAGCTGCTCAATACTGCCCCAGCTATAAGAAGTTAAATGTGTTAGTTAATTTTCATAGCTAGTTAGGCTCCCTTAGGACGCAGTGTTCAGGATATGGTGTGTAGCTTTTCTTACAATGACTTGTTGCATTGCTTAAGTGAATATGTTGCGGTACAATACATAATCTTTGCTATTCATCTCAATCTGTCACTTTGATTCAGTAGCCCTATAACCTTATTATTTATTAACAATCCTTCTTATAAGGGATGCAGCCACATTTTTCTTGAGATGTTTTGTTATGCAATAACAGTATTTTTTTCTGCCTCAGCTCAGTAATAAAAGTAAAGACCAATGAGGAAGTGGCCATCAAGAAGCTTCACCGGCCCTTCAAGTCCGAGATTTTTTCCAAGAGGGCCTATCACGAGCTTTGACTGCTCAAGCACATGAAACATGAAAATGTGAGTATGTACACATCTTGGCACTATCGTTGTCTTTGATCCCTCCAGACTCTTTGACTTACACATCTTCCAACCCACAATGTGATGCTCTTCCCAGATTTGAGGTGTTAGCCTGCACTGAAACAAACTGATTCGACGCACTTCCACAGAAATCTCACATACAGTTTCACAAATTCAGTCTAATAGCTACTGTATAGCTGGCATGTTGGGAGCCATTTCTCTCCCTCCCTCTCATGGGACCTATTCCTTAACTTGTTTTTTTTTCTCCTGTGCAAACTCCCTCCAGGTGAAAGAGCTTCTGGATGTGTTTACTCCTGCTGCTGGGCTCAAGGACTTCACATATTTGTGAGTATTTACCGCAGTGATATCAGACACAGAACCAACTCAACCCCTGGGAGTACTGATTCCTATTTAGATAATACAACAATAGGATGGGCATTCCTAGGACAAATATGAACAGGGACTATAGGGTAATCTACATTTGCCATCCAGTGAAATATTTGTCTCAATTTTCAGGACAGAGCCAACCCAAACACACTATAGACCAGATAAACCTGTGAGGCACTAACTTCCCAATTAGAAGAACCCTAAGGACTTTACAAGCATCCATATTTCCCACTGACTGAGATTGACTCCCTGGCCTATGAATTTACCCCAACGTAAAGGAGGGAGCAGCGTATTGAAAGTTGCAGTTAGAATTGTCTTGAATAGAGCTGACTTGACCTGACCCTCTTTAACACCACAGATGAATATCTGTTCTAATACTATATTTCTGTTGGGACATTCTCTAACGTTGGACCCCTCTGAACGCGACCCAGGTGTCATTATTCACATTATCGATGATGGGACATTCGATTGATGGAGTGATGTTTCTGTCCACAGCTACATGGTGATGCCTTACATGTTCACAGACCTCTCCAGTCAAAGGGCTTCTCTCTGAAGACCATGTGCAGTTCCTTGTCTATTAGATTATATGTAGACTAAGGGTGAGATTGTTTGTGCACAATGTGCAATCAGACCAAATATATTGTATTTATATCAGATGTTAATACAATGTTACGCTTAGTTAATCATCATTGCTATGCTTAATCACGGCAATTAACAATAATTATGTCTTCTCTGTTTTTTCTGACCTTCACAGTACATTCACAAAGCTGGTATCATCCATAGGGTAAGTTTGCTGCGCCATTGGAAACACCTAGCCGCAGCATCTGAAACCAGCGCTATTTCTATTGGGGCGTATGAGAATGTTATTTTAAATCAGTTATGTTAATCCTGCAATTGTTCAGACACGCCCTGCACTATGCTGTTGCTCTGTGGAACAGCACTCGTGCATACTAATATCTGTGTTCATTTGGAATGTGTGGTGAATTGAAGGGGTTTGCTTGTTGAAAGAGTGGATTACTGAGATCATTGGCGTCAGCTAAACTGAGTTTTTTTAGATATAAAGAAGGACTTTATCGACCAAAACAACCATTCATTGTGTAGCTGGGACCCTTGGGATTGCAAACAGAGGAAGATCTTCAAAGATAAGTGATTTATTTCATCGCTATTTGTGATTTTGTTACCCCTGTGCTGGTTGAAAAAGTATTTTGATGTGGGGCGCAGTCCTCAGATAATC
Source organism: Oncorhynchus mykiss (assembly GCF_057628025.1). Classification (NCBI taxonomy): domain Eukaryota; kingdom Metazoa; phylum Chordata; class Actinopteri; order Salmoniformes; family Salmonidae; genus Oncorhynchus; species Oncorhynchus mykiss. The sequence goes on from NC_143037.1 coordinate 37,832,715, forward strand.
GCATGGTATGCTTTCGCCATAAAGCCTTTCTTGAAATCAGACAATGCGGTTGGATTAACAAGACGTTACGCTTTTAAATTATGTATGACCTTGTATTTTCATTCATGTTTAATATTCAGATTTTTTTATTTGAATTTCGCACTCTCCAATTTCACCGGATGCTGTCAACTAGTGTCCCGATAACGGGACGCCTATCCCAGAGTTACCCCACTGTTCCCCGGGTGCTGAAGACATGGATGTCGACTATGGCAGATAAGACAGGAGAATTTCACCAGATATAACAGATTGACCCTAATCCTAGTCCCCCCAGCATATAGACTATTGCAGCATAAATACTGGAGGCTGAGACGAGGGGGGCCCGTCCAACAACACCCCTGGACAGGGCAGGATATAACCCCACAGACTTTGCCAAAGCACAGCCCCAACACCACTAGAGGGATATCAACAGACCCCCGACTTACTACCCAGAGACAAGCCTGAGAATAGCCTCCACACCACTAGAGGGATATCTACCACCCTACTACCTTGAGACAAAGCTGAGTATAGCCCCCACACCACTAGAGGGATATCAACAGACCCCCGATTTACTACCCTGAGACAAGGCTGAGTATAGCCCCCACACCACTAGAGAGATATCAACAGACCCCCGACTTACTACCCAGAGACAAGCCTGAGAATAGCCTCCACACCACTAGAGGGATATCTACCACCCTACTACCCTGAGACAAGGCTGAGTATAGCCCCCTCACCACTAGAGAGATATCAACAGACCCCTGACTTACTACCCAGAGACAAGCCTGAGAATAGCCTCCACACCACTAGAGGGATATCTACCACCCTACTACCCTGAGACAAGGCTGAGTAAAGCCCCCACACCACTAGAGGGATATCTACCACCCTACTACCTTGAGACAAGGCTGAGTATAGCCCCCACACCACTAGAGGGATATCAACAGACCCCCAAATTACTACCCAGAGACAAGCCTGAGAATAGCCTCCACACCACTAGAGGGAGATCTACCACCCTACTACCCTGAGACAAGGCTGAGTATAGCCCCCACACCACTAGAGGGATATCTACCACCCTACTACCCTGAGACAAGGCTGAGTATAGCCCCCACACCAATAGAGAGATATCAACAGACCCCCAAATTACTACCCAGAGACAAGCCTAAGAATAGCCTCCACACCACTAGAGGGATATCTACCACCCTACTACCCTGAGACAAGGCTGAGTATAGCCCCCACACCACTAGAGGGATATCTACCACCCTACTACCCTGAGACAAGGCTGAGTATAGCCCCCACACCAATAGAGGTATATCAACAGACCACCAAATTACTACCCTGAGATAAGGCTGAGTATATCCCCCACACCACTAGAGGGATATTAACAGACCACCAACTTACTACCCTGAGACAAGGCTGAGTATAGCCCCCACACCACTAGTGGGATATCAACAGACCCCCGACTTACTACCCTGAGACAAGGCTGAGTATAGCCCCCACACCACTAGAAGGATATCAACAGACCACCGACTTACTACCCTGAGACAAGGCTGAGTATAGCCCCCACACCACTAGAAGGATATCAACAGACCACCGACTTACTACCCTGAGACAAGGCTGAGTATAGCCCCACACCACTAGATGGATATCAACAGACTTACTTCCCTGAGACAAGGCTGAGTATATCCCCCACACCACTAGAGGGATATCAACAGACTTACTTCCCTGAGACAAGGCTGAGTATATCCCCCACACCACTAGAGGGATATCAACAGACTTACTACCCTGAGACAAGGCTGAGTATAGCCCCCACACCACTAGATGGATATCAACAGACTTACTTCCCTGAGACAAGGCTGAGTATATCCCCCACACCACTAGAGGGATATCAACAGACTTACTACCCTGAGACAAGGCTGAGTATATAAAGATCTCCTCCACTACACGACCCAGAGGAAGCACAAAACCGGACAGGAAGATCACGTCTGTGACTCATTCAAGTGATGCACCCCTCTTAGGGACTGCATGAAAGAGCACTGGTTAGCCAGAGGCAAAGAATCCCAGTGGAGAGAAGGTTGCCGGCCAGGCAGAGACAGCAAGGGTGGTTCGTTGCTCCAGTGCTTTGCTGTTCACCTTTGCACCCCTGGGCCAGACTACACTCAATCATAGGACCTACTGAAGAGATGAGTCTTCAGTAAAGACTTAAAGGTTGAGACCATTCCATAAAATTTGAGCTCAATAGGAGAAAGCCCTGCCTCCAGCTGTTTGCTTAGAAATTCTAGGGACAATAAGGAGGCCTGCGTCTTGTGACGTAGCGTAAGTGTAGGTATGTACGGCAGGACCAAATCAGAGAGAAAGGTAGCCTTAACAGGAAGCTAGGTAGAGAGGCTATTGACTGAGGCTATCTAACCTGTCCAGCTACCCACACAGATTTCACTAATCTTTCAGTAGCATTTGGATGCATTTTAATAATGTAGACAATGTTATAGCACAGTGTAGAATTTGCAAAAACAAAATCTCATGTAAAGCCGGTTCTACGGACAACCTACACCGGCATATGTGAACTGTGCACCCAACTGTGTAGCTAGCTGTATCGGAGCTTAGAGAAACTAGCGGGCATGCTAGTGATAGTGGTGGAGCCAGAGCCTCCACATGTGGAGATGTATCCACTCAGTCAAGTAGGCCTACTCCGCGCCCCACAGCAACGCAGTCTTCTATGGACCAGTTTATGCCAAAGTCTATCTGTAGCAAAACAAGACCAAGTTGATATTGTATTGGCTAAAATGTTTGCCACCGATTTCCAGCCATTTTTGATCGTGGAGGACAGAGGTTTTAGAAATTATAGCAATAGTCTAAATCCAATGTACACAATTCCAAGCAGGAAAACCCTTTCAAAATCACTTATTCTACAACTGTACGAGAGCACACAGGCTTCAGTGCGGGAAAGAGTCCAAAAAGCTACTGCAGTTTGCCTTACCACTGAATGCTGAATAACCAAAGCCTTGAAAATGTTTAAATTGACCCATCATCCATGTCTTGCCCACACAATCAACCTGAATGTAGAGATGCTCTGAAAGTGATGAAGCCCACTGTGGACAAAGTGAAAGCAGCTGTGGACTACTTCCACAGGAGAACAGTAGGTGCTGAAAAACTAAAGTCTACACAACGCCAGATGGGGATGCCTGAGCTGAGGCCTAAACAAGACTACACTACAAGGGGAAATTCAACATTTTATATGTTGAAGCGGTTTCTTGAGTCAAAGGATGCCATCATCTCTACCCTGGCCATTGTCAATGCACCTGTTGATGCTCTGACCCAAGAGGAATGGGAGGTGGTGGAGGAGGTGTGCAGAGTCCTGGAACCCTTTGAACAGGTCACTGTGGAGATCAGTGGAGAGAGGTACCGTAAGCAGTTATTACTACATCATTATTTAATACAGTATTATATATGTATATGAGCAGTAGATGAGAATGTAGTATCAGTAGACAAAACATGAACCTGAAATAATAAGTTACTGTTCTCTCTTTTCAGCTATGTGACAGCCTCAAAAATGATACTCATGTGGAAGGGTCTGCAGCAAATCACAGCCAGCCACCAGAGAGAAGCAAATGTAACCAGAGGACATGTGACAGAGTTGATGGACACCCTATGTTCATCAATGGACAGAAAGATGCACAGAATGCATATAATCACGTGCTATCAGAAACCGCTGCACTTGACCCCAGGTTTAAGAAGTTAGCCTTTAGTGATGCCAGAGGGATTGATGAGGCTCTGGTGCCTGAGCCAGCAGTCAGCTGGCTCAGGCACCAGGGCAACAGGAAGAAGAGGGATCAGATGGAGCAGAAGCACCATCAGTAAATACTATCCAAGATGGCGTAGCAGTCAGACGTCTTTGTCCTGTCGTGTCCCTTGTATATATCGTTTTACAGCTTTTTCTTCGCATATCTTTTAAAATATTTTGCTAAACCTCAACTTTTAAATACTCTCGCTTCACCCAATGTGGCGTGGATCGGCTTTTTTTTCTAAAGTATTTATATTTTACTTCGGATCTGGAATCCCTCAACTGAAGCTAGCCAGCTAACTACCAGCTATCAGTCAGAAAACCATTGCCAGCGGTCATCAGCTAACCTTCAGCTCGGAAAGCTCTTGTCAGTTCGAACAACGTGACTCTAACCAGAGCATAACGGACCTGTTATTTTTATCCCCGGATTCCTACCGCAAACTGAACATTTTCATCTGGATCTTCACAACTAGCTAACCGCAATCCTGGATGACTACTCCTGGCTAGCGTTTCCATCCCAGAGCAAGCACCAATTAGCTTGAAGCTAGCCCGGCCAGGGCTCCTGTGCTACCACGGAAGTATACTCCTGGGCTACAATATCCAAACCCCTTCTACAGCCGGTACGGGGCATGGAACCCCGCAGATCCCCTACGACTGGAATACCAACAGAATCTGCCCAAGGACACCAACAGGCCCCTCAGGCGGGACGCCCGCTGAAGGCCCATTATGCTAACCAGCTAGGCCTGCTAGCTACCTAGAGCTACTTGGAACCCTACTAATTCCACGACTAATTCCTCTTCCACGAAGAGGCAAAAACAGACTCAACCCCATTGCGACATCCCCCAAAGTCTAATTTTCTAGCCCCTGCTAACTGCTTGCTTGCTAACCCGGTCTGCTAACTCTTGCTAACTGCTTGCTTGCTAACCCGGTCTGCTAACTGCTTGCTAACCCAGCCTGCTAACTGCTAGCCTGCCCCGGTCTACAAACTGCTAGCTGCCGGCTCCGGCCTGCTAACTGCTAGCTTACCTGCCCGGTCTGTAACTGCTAGCCCATGCTAACTGCTTGCTTGCTAACCGGGCCTGCTAACTGCTAGCTTGCCCCGGTCTACTAGCTGCTAGCTTCTCTAGCCCTGGCCTACTAACTGTTAGCTTGTTAGCCTGCTAACTGTCTGAATCGCCATGTTCCCAGCCAGCCCAACCACTCACTGGACCCATATGTTCACTTGGCTATTCATGCCTCTCACTAATGTCTATATTCCTTGTCCATTACTGTCCTGGTTAGTGATTACTGTCTTATTTCACTGTAGAGCCTCTATTCCTGCTCAATATGCCTTAACCAACCATGTTGTTCCACCTCCTACATATGTGTTGACATCACCTGGTTTAAACATCTCTAGAGACTATATCTCTCTCTTCATTACTCAATGCCTAGGTTAACCTCCAATGTACTCACATCCTACCTTACCTTTGTCTGTATACTATGCCTTGAATCTATGCTATCGTGCCCAGAAACCTGCTCCTTTTACTCTCTGTTCTGAACGTGCTAGACGGCCAGTTCGTATAGCCTTTAGCCGTACCCTTATCCTACTTCTCCTCTGTTCCTCTGGTGATGTGGAGGTTAATCCAGGTCCTGCAGTGCCTAGTTCCACTCCCACCCCCCAGGTGCTCTCATTTGTTGACTTCTGTAAACGTAAAAGCTTTGGTTTCATGCATGTTAACATTAGAAGCCTCGTCTGTCCGGAGCTGCCAGAGTCTCCCGTCTGTCCGGAGCTGCCAGAGTCCCCCGTCTGTCCGGAGCTGCCAGAGTCTCCCGTCTGTCCGGAGCTGCCAGAGTCTCCCGTCTGTCCGGAGCTGCCAGAGTCTCCCGTCTGTCCGGAGCTGCCAGAGCCGCCAGTCTGTCATGAGCCGCCAGAGCCGCCAGTCTGTCATGAGCCGCCAGAGCCGCCAGTCTGTCATGAGCCGCCAGAGCCGCCAGTCAGCATGGAGCCGCCAGTCAGCATGGAGCCGCCAGTCAGCATGGAGCCGCCAGACAGCATGGAGCCGCCAGTCAGCTTGGAGCCGCCAGTCAGCTTGGAGCCGCCAGAGCCGCCAGTCAGCTTGGAGCCGCCAGAGCCGCCAGTTAGCTTGGAGCCGCCAGAGCCGCCAGTCAGCATGGAGCCGCCAGAGCCGCCAGTCAGCACGGAGCCGCCAGAGCCGCCAGTCAGCATGGAGCCGCCAGAGCCGCCAGTCAGCATGGAGCCGCCAGAGATGCCAGTCAACATGGAGCCGCAAGAGACGCCAGTCAGCCTGGAGCCGACAGAGCCGCCAGTCAGCCTGGAGCCGCCAGTCAGCCTGGAGCCGCCAGAGCCGTCAGTCAGTCAGGAGCTGCCAGAGCCATCAACCAGCCTGAGCTATCTCTCAGTCCTGAGCTACCCCTCAGTCCGGAGCTGCCCCTCAGTCCGGGGGAGTTTGTTTAGTCCAGTGGGGCCCTTTAGTAGGGTTGCCAATCCTAGGTGGGTGGTGAGGGTCGCCGTTCCTAGGAGGAGACTAAAGCGGACAAAGACTATGGTGGAGTGGGGTCCACGTCCTGCGCCAGAGCCGCCACCACGGACAGATGCCCACCCAGACCCTCCCCTATAGGTTCAGGTTTTGGGGGAGGGGGGGGGTGCTGTCACGTTCTGACCATAGTTCTTTTGTGTTTTCTTTGTTTTAGTGTTGGTCAGGACGTGAGCTGAGTGGGCATTCTATGTTGTATGTCTAGTTTGTCTATTTCTATGTTTGGCCTGATATGGTTCTCAATCAGAGGCAGGTGTTAGTCATTGTCTCTGATTGGGAACCATATTTAGGTAGCCTGTTTTGTGTTGGGTTTTGTGGGTGGTTGTCTTCTGTCTTTGTTTCATTGCACCAGATAGGACTGTTTCGGTTTTCACATTTGTTGTTTTGTATTTTGTAGTGTTCTCGTTTATCGTCTATATATCGTCTAGATGTTGAACACTAACCACGGTGCATTTTGGTCCTCCTCTCCTTCAACAGAAGAAAACCGGTACAATATGCCCTTTGTTTATATACATAAAAAAGTTATACTTTAAATGCAAATGTTTAAAAGCATAATTTTTCATAACAAACCAATACATTTTTAAATACATTGCGGTTAAGGTAGAGTATGATTTAATAATTTAATTAGAATGGTTTTAACACCAATCATAGTCAAACTATCGCCAACTGTTTGCCTTGAAAAAATACAAAGCATCTTTTTTTAAAGAGCCGTAAAGGAAGCCAAAAGAGCCGGCTCATTTTGGTGCGCTGAGCCGAACAAGCCGGCTCACTGAAAGGAGCCGGAATACCCATCGCTATTGGTGGCAATGATTTTGCCATGGCGTAGCGCCACAGCTAAATGACTGCAGTGGAATGATTGGTCAGTCACACTGCGAGCGCACACACATGCACATACATACAATTCCAACTCCATCCCTCTTTTGGTCGTATGGCTCTGTGTTTGCATTGGGTTGTGCCAAGCGCTTTATACTTTGCTGCTTCTGTATTGTATATATTTTTTTGTACAATTCAGCTCTTAGTAATTTTATAAAGTATAGTTACAAAGCCATTCATCAAATAAAATGTGTAGACCTGCATGCAGTGACTGTCGTAATTTGTCTTGTTAATCAATAATGTAAAAAGATCAAGTTAACAGTGCATTATTAAAGCAGTGTTAATGAGGAACAACAAAGTGTGTACGGAGAAGGTGTTCAAATTTTATTTTGTGCAATCTTTTGAGTTAAGGGAACCTGCCTTATGATAAATCAGAGACTTTGATTTAACATTAGTTCCAGCTCAGGGGAGCATAATTGAATGTATAGTTGAAGTCGTAAGTTTACATACACTTATGTTGGAGTCGTTAAAACTCGTTTTTCAACCACTTCACAAATAGATTTTGCAAGTCGGTTAGGACATCTACTTTTTGCATGACACAAGTCATTTTCCCAACAATTGATTACAGACAGATTATTTCTCTTAGAATTCACTGTATCACAATTCCAGTGTGTCAGAAGTTTACATACACAAAGTTGACTATGCCTTTAAACAGCTTGAAAAATTCCTGAAAATAATGGCATTGCTTTTGAACCTTCTGATAGGCTAATTGACATATTTTGAGTTAATTTAGAGAGGTACTTGTGGATGTATTTCAAGGCCTACCTTCAAACTCAGTGCCTCTTTGCTTGACATCATGGGAAAATCTAAAGAAATCAGCCAAGACCTCAGAAAAAAAACTGTAGACCTCCACAAGTCTGGTTCATTCTTGGGAGCAATTTCCAAACACCTGAAGGTGCCAAGTTCATCTGTACAAACAATAGTACGCAAGTATAAACACCATGGGACCACACAGCCGTCATACCGCTCAGGAAGGAGACTCGTTCTGAAATAATTTGGTGCGAAAAGTGCAAATCAATCCCAGAACAACAGCAAAGGACCATGTGAATATGCTGGAGGAAACAGGTACAGGGTATCTATATCCACAGAAAAACTAGTCCTATATCGACATAACCTGAAAGGCCGCTCAGCAAGGAAGACGCCTTTGCTCTAAAAATAGCCATAAAAAAGCCAGACTACGGTTTGCAACTGCACATGGGTAAAATGATCGTACTTTTTGGACAAAGGTCCTCTGGTCTGATGATGGCCAAACAGTTCTATTTTTGTTTCATTATGTTTGAAGGAAAAAGGGGGATGCTTACAAGCTGAAGAACACCATCCCAACCATGAAGCATGGGGGTGGCAGCATAGTGTTGTGGGGGTGCTTTACTGCAGGAGGGACTGGTGCACTTCATAAAATAGATGCCATCGTGAGGGAGGAAAATTATGTGGATATGAGGATGCTTGCAAGCCGAAGTACACCATCCCAACAGTGAAGCACGGGAGTGGCAGCATCATGTTGTGTGGGTGCTTTGCTGCAAGAGGGACTGGTGCACTTCACAAAATAGATGGCATCATGAGGTTGGACAATTATGTGGATATATTGAAGCAACATCTCAAGACATCAGTTAAAGCTTGGTCGCAAATGGGTCTTCCAAATGGACAATGACCCCAAGCATACTTCCAAAGTTGTGGCAAAATGGGTTAAGGACAACAAAGTCAAGGTATTGGATTGGCCATTACAAAGCCGTGACCTCAATCCTATAGAAAATGTGTGGGTAGAACTGAAAAAGCGTGTGTGAGCAAGGAGGCCTACAAACCTGACTCAGTTACACCAGCTCTGTCAGGAGGAATGGGCCAAAATTCACCCAACTTATTGTGGTAAGCTTGTAGAAGGCTACCCAAAACGTTTGACCCAAGTTAAACAATTTAAAGGCAATGCTACCAAACACTAATTGAGTGTATGTAAACTTCTGACCCACTGGGAATGTGATGAATGAAATAAAAGCTGAAATAAATCATTCTCTCTATTATTATTCTGACATTTCACATTCTTAAAATGAAGTGGTTATCCTAAATGACGTAAGACAGGGAATTTTTACTAGGATTAAATGTCATGAATTGTGAAAAACTGAGTTAAAATGTATTGGCTAAGGTGTATGTAAACTTCCGACTTCAATTGTATATAGAAGAGTTTCTTAATTAACCAAGTGTATAATTTTAGGATACCAGGTAGAATATTCTGTGCTGTGAGTATATGTACACTTATTTTCCACCATAATTTGCAAAAATCCTACAATGTGATTTTCTGGATTTCTTTCTCTCATTTTGTCTGTCATAGTCAAAGTGTACCTATGATGAAAATTACAGGTCTCTCTCATCTTTTTAAGTTGGAGAACTTGCACAATTGGTGGCTAACTAAATACTTTTTTCCCCACTGTATATTGTAAGACTGACTGGCCATTCACTTGAGCACCTAATAAGTGAATGTGACATTTGTCTCGTCAAACCTCATGTTAGCTGTCACTTTGGAGAATCTGTTAATTGGTGTAATGTTTAATTCAAACAGAATGTAATGTACACTGTCTACTTCACTGCTTCCCAGCCATGGGTATTAAGACACCTGGGGGTACTTGAGAACCCTCATGATACCACATGTTTAGTGGTAAAATGCACATAAGTGTGTGCTCCTGGGGCACTCCGGGCTGAGCAAAATTCTGTTGGTGGTACAGTACTAGTCTACTTCACCTTTAAAGTATATCGAGCCAAGTAAGCAAAGCACTCCAAGGTTGTGGCATCAGTTATCCAAGGTTGGCAACAACAGAGCATTTTTTTTCTTGGTGTCATAACCCTAATTATTGTTCTGCCTATTAATTGAAATGCTCCTATTTAAAACCATGATGTTCCACTGTTCAAACAGTAATTAAGTCAGTAATGAACAGAGGCCTTTACGAGCCCCAGACTCATTTGCATGTTAAGTATCATTAACAGTGGGGGAAACACTAAATTAGCAAATTCGTCATTCTTTCCACCAACATTTGCAGTTAGCCCCGGGAATATATTTAAGTAAGATTGGGGTTTTATGACCTTGGTTGTCTTTGTTTTGGGTGGCTCAAAAGTCAACATTATTACATGCAAGTCATTTCCCCATTATTCATTCTCTATGATTTACAGTATATCTCCTAAATGTGTTTTTCAGTAAGCAGCCTTTAATGTAACTTAATGACAGTTCTCTGCTGCCAATAACTGGAACGAATTGCAAAAATCACTGAAGCTGGAGACTCATATCTCCCTCACTAACTTTAAGCATCAGATGTCAGAGCAGCTTACAGATCATTGCACCTGTACATAGCCCATCTGTAAATAGCCCATCCAACTACCTCATCTCCATATTATTATTTTTTGCTCCTTTGTACCCCAGTTTCTCTACTTCCACATTCATCTTCTGCACATCTATCACTCCAGTGTTAATGTTAAATTGTAATTACTTTGTCACAAAGGCCTATTTATTGCCTTACCTCCCTAATCTTACCTCATTTGCGCACACTGTATATAGACTTTTATATTGTGTTATTGACTGTACGCCTGTTTATTCCATGTGTAACTCTGTGTTGTTGTTTGTGTCGCACTGCTTTGCTTTATCTTGGCCAGGTCACAGTGGTACATGAGAACTTGTTCTAAGCTGAACTACCTGGTTGAATAAAGGTGAAGTAAAATGTGTTTTAAAAGTTTGAGAATAAGAATACATACTCTATATCGAAGCCATCATGGTCTGATAAGTTAAAAAAACTTATCAACTTAATTTTTCTACCAAAAACTTTTTTTAAATGTCTGTATATGATATGTAAAATAATATGAATTTTACAGTAGCCTACTGTACGGCCTTTCAGTTTCTGTCTCGATTTTTTATTTCTTTTAGAAGTTTGTTGGGGGTAGTGGTTCACTCTCTTACCAGAGGAGGGCGACAAAATCTAGTTTTTGGACACCCTGATGTCCTCCATTGGTAAAGAAGCTAAACGTGTCCAACACAAGCCTGCTTTTTAAGATGATGGACTTTCATCTAAATATCATATTTTGATCATTTTAATCATGGTAGGCTTCAATGTAACATTTGATTAGGGCAGGCTACTCTTTTTTAGGATTAAAGCTTAATTTTCTAATCACAGACATTTCAAATAACTTAAAGGACAATTCCACAACTTTTGAACCTCATATTCATTGTTTCCAGCAACATACCAGTGTGTACGTATGTGAAAACAGTGCGTTTCTATGCTTCTCTGTAGTCATTTCTCCATCCACAGTTTTTATTTTGTTAAAGTAATACAGAATCTAATAAAATCATGACAGCTGTGATGGAAACAAGTAGTGTCGGTACAATTTTAGAAATGCCGACAGATAATTTGTTCGTTCAACATGGTGTGTCTGTAAAATGAATGGTGGTGGAAATGCCTTTATGCACAAATATTAATATTTTAACCAAATTGGAACCAGCAATGTCAGAGTTCGTAATATAACTTTCAGCTCATAAAAGTAGAAGACTGATCAGAGATGCAGCCAAGAGGCCCATGATCACTCTGGATGAACTGCAGAGATCTACAGCTGAGGTGGGAGACTCTGTCCATAGGACAACAATCAGTCGTATATTGCACAAATCTGGCCTTTATGGAAGAGTGGCAAGAAGAAAGCCATTTCTTAAAGATATCCATAAAAAGTGTAGTTTAAAGTTTGCCACAAGCCACCTGGGAGACACACCAAACATGTGGAAGAAGGTGCTCTGGTCAGATGAAACCAAAATTGAACTTTTTGGCAACAATGCAAAACTTTATGTTTGGCGTAAAAGCAACACAGCTGAACACACCATCCCCACTGTCAAACATGGTGGTGGCAGCATCATGGTTTGGGCCTGCTTTTCTTCAGCAGGGACAGGGAAGATGGTTAAATTGATGGGAAGATGGATGGAGCCAAATACAGGACAATTCTGGAAGAAAACCTGATGGAGTCTGCAAAAGACCTGAGACTGGGACGGAGATTTGTCTTCCAACAAGACAATGATCCAAAACATAAAGCAAAATCTACAATGGAATGGTTCAAAAATAAACATATCCAGGTGTTAGAATGGCCAAGTCAAAGTCCAGACCTGAATCCAATCGAGAATCTGTGGAAAGAACTGAAAACTGCTGTTCACAAATGCTCTCCATCCAACCTCACTGAGCTCGAGCTGTTTTGCAAGGAGGAATGGGAAAAAATGTCAGTCTCTCGATGTGCAAAACTGATAGAGACATACCCCAAGCGACTTACAGCTGTAATCGCAGCAAAAGGTGGCGCTACAAAGTATTAACTTAAGGGGGCTGATTTTGCACGCCCAATTTTTCAGTTTTTGATTTGTTAAAAAATGTTTGAAATATCCAATAAATGTCGTTCCACTTCATGATTGTGCCCCACTTGTTGTTGATTCTTCACAAAAAAATACAGTTTTATATCTTTATGTTTGAAGCCTGAAATGTGGCAAAAGGTCACAAAGTTCAAGGGGGCCGAATACTATAGCCCTGGGAAAAATGAAGAGACCACTGCAAAAGTATCAGTTTCTCTGGTTTTACTATTTATAGGTATGTGTTTGGGTAAAATTAACAACTTGATTGACGTGGCTGTGTGGCATGGTGGAAAAACCAATCCTCAGAGTTGGCGAACATTGTCAGAGCAGGAGTAAGCAAGTTTTCAGCAAGGCTGGAATCGGGCAGATTTGTCTATGTGAAGGAGACATGAATCAGGCCACATACAAGGTTGTCCTGGAAGGAAACGTGTTTCCTCTGATCTATTAGGAGGGGTTCTGAAAGACACTCATGGGGTGTCCGCTGAAAGTTGCATAGCAGCAACAACTGGGATCTAAAAGATCAAGCATGAGCGCCCACTTAAGAGACAAACAAAAGGTAAAACCCACACCAAACTTAAAGACCGGAAGCAGAACAAAAACAGGGAAGAACAGCCAAAGGAATGTTTTTCTAGAAATCAAATATGCAGTGTCAACTAAAGGTGTTGACCCTCCACTCTCAAGACAACTGTAACACTCTTAAATATCACAACACCTTCGCCTTAAGACAAAAAATGTATCCAACATTTGTTGGACAAGTTTGCTCACAACCAATAGAAGAAAAATTCCATCTCACAAGACGATCAACTTAAATCTGTTGCCTTCTCCAATATAAACATTGTGTCTATTGGCTGGCAACAATTAAATACTAGACAGAACAGCCACGTTTTTTGTTCTTGTCAATTGGTATTTTAATTTATTTTAGTCACAAGTTTTGAGAAACGTGTTAAATCACGTACGTTTCTAAAACTCTAGAAAAGGACTGAAATATTGCAGTAGGAGGAGACTTCTCTGGATTGCTTTTTGCTTAGGGATAACTACTGAGTGCTTAGGGATAACTACTGGGTTCTTAAGGGATAACTACTGAGTGCTTAGGGATAACTACTGGGTGCTTAGGGATAACTGTTGAGTGCTTAGGGATAACTACTGAGTGCTTAGGGATAACTACTGAGTGCTTTGTTTGTGAAAGTAGTTTAATGTGTCAACACAAACTCATCTGCAAGGAATGCAGCTTTCTCAAGAATGAGCTCCTTGTGATCATACATGGAGGCAGCAACCCTTTCTTGAAGCTGTTCTTGAACTGCTCGAGATGTAAGAGTGTCTTTAAATCCTCAAGGTCCTTGACCTCTTGAGAACCACACCACCAATCAAAAATACATGCATGTTCCCTTTGCGAACTCAACATGGCTTTGTGATTCTGTCTTTCGTCATTTACGGAACTGTGTGCATCTGGGTCCAACTCGTAAGCTCAAAGATACTAGTTTAACAGTGTCGTAATCTGAGCTCTGGTCATGAGATAAAGCTGTGCACATTTTCTTAGCGTTTCCAACAAGAACGCTTTGGAGGAGCAGTGACCAAATATCTCGTGGCCATTTTAGGGATGTGGCAATCCACTCAAACATAGTAAAATATACATCCACCTCCCTTTTGTTGAAAGCAGGTACAATTCAGCTGTTGTGACCAAGAACAAACTCTGTTGAGGGTGCAGCCTAACTGGATTGGGAGCACTTCCAGATCCATTTCTCTTAACCAAATGGCACATGTTCTTCTTGTTCTAGTCTGGCTGCACATTATCTTTCCCTTTCCTTGTGCTCGAGCTCTAATTGATGTTCCCCTTTTGCATTTAGTTCTAACTCTCCCCGTTGCACATCTACGGGACTCACCCTACAACCCGTAGTACCATTGTCATCAACCTTCCTCTCCAGAAGGATTTCCTCGTCCACCTAAGCAGTACCGATCAACTCTTTGACTACTGCTTTTGGATCGCCAGATACACCCTTGATGTCATAATACTTTGCAATGACGAGGAGATTCACCTTTGTACATTTATCTAGTAACTCCCAAGTAGGGTTATCCACAAATGCTTCAAAATTAAGGTCCATGGCTTTCATTTTATCAGCCTGTGTGTTCATGCAACTTTCAAATTGATTCCACCGATCTTATAAACCCCCAGGGTTATGTTAGTGACCGAAACTCGACACAAAAGTGTCTTTTGAACTTCCAGACTGAGTTGGCGTGTCGCGATGACAATTTATCCTTGGACACACTCATCACGATGGCCATTCGTCTGGATAACCTTCTTTGGGAGCTCCGGTGCCCACCTTCCCACTCGCCTCCCTTTGGCTGTCCTGAGGCAGAGTCTGAACCCATTGAGGTAAGGGCCACACACCTCTCTGTGGCATCGCCGGAGACAGCTGGGGCTCTGTCCCTGTTGCTGCCAGGAGGGGACCGCACCACCATGCATCCTAACCTGGGGTCCACTAGAGCAGAGGGGCGGCCCTGTGATTTTCCGTCTCCCATGGTAGGTGTGAGTATTCCATTGTTTTCCTCCAAACCCTTTCTGGTTCACATTTCGCTGGCCGTCCCTCAGGTGTTGTCTCTACAGCTCCACTCTACTCACCCTTTTATTTAGCCCTCAGTTGACATCAGTCATTAGCTAGTATTGTTTTCTCTCACATTTCTGTACACTTCTCATGTTTGGTCATCTCTATCCTTCTGCACCTGCTTCCTGACTCCCAGTGTATTACGTTACAGAACTGAGCATTGGCCTGTCATGTGACTGGGCAGGGATGCTGCTGGAAAATGAAGTGGAGATGTGATGCTGTTAGGCTACAGCAGCTGTGTCAATGCATTTGAACAATTATTTTTGAGCCATGGAGGGGTGCTGAGAAACATGACTTGGGTCCCAACAGTAGTGACATGCCAGACCTCATCCTCCAGCTCCCTTGCCTTTGCCCCTGCACCACTGGGTGTGCTAGTCACACACTCTAATTATCTCATTCACTTAACACCTTTTTGAATGAATGGAGCCACATTGGTCATGTTTTGCTAGTCACATTGAACACATTCACTTGTTTCTTGACTTTGTACTGTATATGGCTGAGATCCTATTGTTATAATTTGTCATTCCCATTGAAGTTTTATTAGTTTCAGTCCAGAGCACTTGGCTCTCTGCAGCATTCTGCTGTTCTCACTTTTATCTTCTTATCCATCAGTCATAGAGCAGGGATCGGGTAGCTGTGCTCAGTCATTTCTACAACCAGGACCTGGTGCAACAGGGGCTGAAGGCAGCACGCACTTCCCACAGGCACACAGAAGGTCATACACAGGAGGAGGCAGGTAGCTGGGTCCAGGGGCAGGGTAGAAGGTAATACACAGGAGGAGGCAGGGAGCTGGGTCCAGGGGCAGGGTAGAAGGTCATACACAGGAGGAGGCAGGGAGCTGGGTCCAGGGGCAGGGTAGAAGTTCATACACAGGAGGAGGCAGGTAGCTGGGTCCAGGGGCAGGAGGAAGGTCATACACAGGAGGAGGTGGCAGGTAGCTGGGTCCAGGGGCAGGCAGATGGTCATACACAGGAGGAGGCAGGTAGCTGGGTCAAGGGGCACGCAGAAGGTCATATACAGGAGGAGGCAGGTAGCTGGGTCCAGGGGCAGGGTAGAAGGTAATACACAGGAGGAGGCAGGGAGCTGGGTCGAGGGGCACACAGAAGGTCATACAAAGGAGGGGGCAGGGAGCTGGGTCCAGGGGCAGGGTGGAAGGTCATACACAGGAGGAGGCAGGTAGCTGGGTCCAGGGGCACACAGAAGGTCATACACAGGAGGAGGCAGGTAGCTGGGTCCAGGGGCAGGGTAGAAGGTCATACACAGGAGGAGGCAGGTAGCTGGGTCCAGGGACAGGCAGAAGGTCATACACAGGAGGAGGCAGGTAGCTGGGTCCAGGGGCAGGGTAGAAGGTCATACACAAGAGGAGGCAGGTAGCTGGGTCCAGGGGCAGGCAGAAGGTCATACACAGGAGGTGGCAGGTAGCTGGGTCCAGGGGCAGGGTAGAAGGTAATACACAGGAGGAGGCAGGGAGCTGGGTCCAGGGGCAGGGTAGAAGGTCATACACAGGAGGAGGCAGGGAGCTGGGTCCAGGGGCAGGGTAGAAGTTCATACACAGGAGGAGGCAGGTAGCTGGGTCCAGGGGCAGGAGGAAGGTCATACACAGTAGGAGGTGGCAGGTAGCTGGGTCCAGGGGCAGGCAGAGGGTCATACACAGGAGGAGGCAGGTAGCTGGGTCAAGGGGCACGCAGAAGGTCATATACAGGAGGAGGCAGGTTGCTGGGTCCAGGGGCAGGGTAGAAGGTAATACACAGGAGGAGGCAGGGAGCTGGGTCCAGGGGCACACAGAAGGTAATACACAGGAGGAGGCAGGTAGCTGGGTCCAGGGGCAGGGTAGAAGGTCATACAAAGGAGGAGGCAGGTAGCTGGGTCCAGGGGCAGGCAGAAGGTCATGCACAGGAGGAGGCAGGTAGCTGGGTCCAGGGGCAGGCAGAAGGTCATGCACAGGAGGAGGCAGGTAGCTGGGTCCAGGGGCAGGCAGAAGGTCATACACAGGAGGAGGCAGGTAGCTGGGTCCAGGGACAGGCAGAAGGTCATACACAGGAGGAGGCAGGTAGCTGGGTCCAGGGGCACGCAGAAGGTCATATACAGGAGGATGCAGGTAGCTGGGTCCAGGGTCAGGGTAGAAGGTCATACACAGGAGGAGGCAGGGAGCTGGGTCCAGGGGCAGGGAAGAAGGTCATTCACACGAGGAGGCAGGGAGCTGGGTCCAGGGGCACGCAGAAGGTCATACACAGGAGGAGGCAGGTAGCTGGGTCCAGGGGCAGGGTAGAAGGTCATACACAGGAGGAGGCAGGTAGCTGGGTCCAGGGGCAGGCAGAAGATCATACACAGGAGGTGGCAGGTAGCTGGGTCCAGCGGCACGCATAAGGTCATACACAGGAGGAGGCAGGGAGCTGGGTGCAGGGGCAAGAATAATTTTATACACAAGAGGAGGCAGGTAGCCGGGTCCAGGGACACGCAGCAGGTCATACACAGGAGGAATCAGGTAGCTGGGACCAGGGGCACGCAGAAGGTCATACACAGGAGGAGGCAGGGAGCTGGATCCAGGGACAGGTAGAAGGTCAAACATAGGAGGAGGCAGGTAGCTGTTTCCAGGGGAGGGCAGAAGGTCATACACAGGAGGAGGCAGGTAGCTGGGTCCAGGGGAAGGCAGAAGGTCATACACAGGAGGCGGCAGGGAGCTGGGTCCAGGGGCAGGCAGAAGGTCATACACAGGAGGCGGCAGGTAGCTGGGTCCAGGGGCAGGTAGCTTGGTCCAGGGGCAGGTAGCTGGGACCAGGAGGAGGCAGGTAGCGGGGTCCAGGGACAGGCAGAAGGTCATACACAGGAGGAGGTAGGTAGCTGGGTCCAGGGGCACGCAGGTCATACACAGGAGGAGGCAGGTAGCTGGGTCCAGGGCAGTCAGAAGGGGTGTTTTGACTGTACTATGTGGGAGGTATTTGGTCTCCAGGGGTGTTTTGACTGTACAATGTGGGAGGTAGGCTTTAACAGGCTTTAAGAGATGTACAACGTGAGATCAGTTCATGCTGAGGGTGATAGGCTTTGAGAGACGTACAACGTGAGATCAAAAGACGAAAACTGGTGGACAAGGAGGCATACAAGCAAAGGGAGGAGAGGACCCTCTCCTCAGGAAACGCAAGGGTGGCCTGGCAAGGGATTAAATCCATGGCTAGTGCCCCCCACATAGGCAGGGGAACACCAGAGCTGACCTTGGGAGACATGAGGGCCAGAACATGGCTAATGAACTGAATGTTTCTTCTCAAGATTTGAATCAGACAACTTTGTGTCAGAGGTAAAACAAATGGAAGCATCATTATTTTTACAGACAATACTCACTAAACCAGCAACATGTGCCAGTATTGTGGAAAAACTCAATAATTATACCAATTCCTAAAGCGTATAATCCCTCTGTGATGAATGACTACCACCCTGTCGCCTTGACATCCTTAGTAATGAAATGCCTTGAGAAATTTGTGAAAAGTCATATTCTCAGTGTCACCCAGAAGCTCCTCGATCCATTTCAGTTTGCCTATCAGCCCAGCAGAGGAGTTGATGATGCCATTCTTACCCTCCTTAACATGGTGTATAGACATGTAGAGGGTGCCAATTCCCATGTCAGGGTTCTGTTTGTTGACTTTTCTTCTGCCTTCAACACAATCCAGTCTTACATTCTGGCACAGAGACTCATTCGGGAATTCTCCTTAGATGGGTGAGGGGGCTGGTTTTGTGGCTGTTAGACTTCCTGAGCCAACGCTCACAGCGAGTCAAAATAGGTCCCCACGTGTCAGATATACGCAATACCAACACAGGCTCTCCTCAGGGATGTGTTTTGTCCCCACTCCTGTACATCTTGTTTACTAATAGTTGTACTAGTTCCCATACTGACAAACACCTCGTTAAGATTGCTGATGACACTGCCTTGATCAGCCTGTTGCATGATGATGAGGAACATCATGGCCCGGTCCTAGATGACTGAGTGAGTTTACAAGTTGATCAACTTTCAAAGCAAAATCACTTTCCCATTGTTCCTCAACTGCTGTGTATGATATACCATTTTGTAGCTCTGAGTCTCTACTTTTATCCAACGCAAAAAACACAATATCACATATTGATACATAAGACTGATTTGAGTCGGTCAGTCACATATGTCAATATTAAACTTTAGATATTAGCATGACATTTAGCCAATTAATATAATGCAACTTGGGGATTTTACCTTGTCTCAAAAGCGAATGGTTTAAACCCCTCCAACTCAAATCTGGACCTCGAAGCCAGTTCCACTAGTTTTTTAATTGTTCCCCACTAACTAGGGACTGAGACACCAGGTGTGTGCAGTTAATTATCAGGTAGAACAGAAAACCAGCAGGCTCCGGACCTCGTAGGGTTGAATACTATACTTGCATGCCCCTGATCACTCTAATGAAGCAAAATAACATTGACTTTCAATATAAAACTCAGGTGAAATGGTTTAAAAGGCAGATTTTTTTGATGGTGTGCATTTTGAAAATTTTGATTTCTGAAAGCTAATGCGGCCCCTGTATATTGGAATATGCCCGATACCCATCATGAAGTTGCTACAACCTAGCCTACAAATTAAAGTTTTTAACGTGTGACACATTCAATACCTCCTTGTTTAGCACATGGGGATGTGTGAAACTTACTCCTCAGCCTGAAATGTCCCACACGCACCGGCGAATAGGTTTTCGCGTGGCACCGACTGGTAAGACGCGTCAGGAGGGCGATCACTTGTCAGCAAAGCAGAGGTCCTGAGTTCGAGCCTCATGAGGAAGTGGTACTCGGAGCCTCAGGAGGAAGCGGTGCACACTTACACCTGCACACTCTTGCCTGCATCTAGCTGATCTGGGGTGTAATCATTAGTCCAAATAGTTGCAAAACATTTTGTTCTGTAAAATTGGAGTTTATATTGGACAAATGAATGTAGGTCCCTCCCCGTTTTGTTATGTTCAAGAAAAGTTGTGCAACAAAATCTGCAGAATGAATACAACCCCTGATCACCCATTTCACTTTTATAGCAGTCACATACTGCATCGTCACTTTGCTCGTTGTATAATTCCTTTTCACTCTCCTCTTCTCACCTTTTCCCTTCGCTTCAATGTACAACACAACAGCTGTCTGTGACCAGGCACAAAAACCTCTCCAAGCCAAACCTTCAAACCATAACCGATAGCAGCCACACAGCCAACATAGTTGTCACCATATTAATGTCATAGTCAACAAACTAGAACTAACAATCCATGTGTACAATCATGAAGTACAGTGTTCAGCAAGCAGTTTAGCAGTTATACCAGCGGGCCCCGGTGTCAAAAAAACAACAACAAAAAAACAACAGCTTACCTAGACTTGGAAGAGTTAACGTGCTGATAGCCTTAGCCAGCTAGCTAAAATAAATATCATTCCTGTCTGGTTGAGTCAGGATGTTGAGTAGGCTAAATGAGCTGCATTAGCTAGGTACGTGAAAGATAAACTAAGAAGAAAAAAAACAAAGAACTTTTGCTCTCTCTCTCCCTCTGCTGCTTCTCCTTAATTTTTGAAGAAATTAATTTGGGGGTGAGAACCATAACCCACCTAGGTTTTGTATAGGACTCAATGTATGCAGAGGAGGTTGGAAAATAGCTGGTGAAAACACCATGTTGCTACCCTAAAGGGTGCTGTTGAGGCTACTGTTGACCTTTATTGCAAAACAGTGTGTTTAAATTATTTGATGTGAATATATTTAGTATAGATTTGTCAAATTTGTCAACTTTTTTTATGTTTTACGATTTTTATTTTTATGAAATAGGATGAGTAGGATTGTCCTCCCCTTTCTCCTCTGAGGAGCCTCCGCTGCTCCCAGACAGTTCTCCATCCAATGTGAACACCGGGAGATCCTCTCCTGCTATTACTTACTCTTATTACTTACACTGTGTCACTGCCTCCTTCTACACCAGCCCCCCTCTGTCCATCCCCCACTCCCCAAGCCCCACTTCCATATTCCGAATTGCCAATCCCAATCTAATTTATGGAATATTTTGGAGGTAACTGTATATGGTGGTGATAATATCTCCAAGCCCCGTGATGGACATTAACTAGGGAGCACACGGTTAATAACATAAGCTGCTGAAAAAGGGCCCGGGCCGGTGCTCTAGCTAGCAAAGGAGCAGGCTGGTGCAGGAGGGAAGAGAGCGGGGAGAGAGGGAGAGGGTACTGCGGAGGGGACCCATTCTGCAGAGGTAATTGACACCATGTGAGCCTCCCCAGGGGAGGGATTAGAGAAGAAACGTAACTTTCTCAACCCAGCTTTCAATTAGATGCGCCGAGGGCAATGGTGGTTTTTGGAGAAGGGGAAACCTGGCCAAAGATTGGAGTGAGGTGGAAGAGAGAGAGGTCATGTCGCGTTTCCATACAATATTAATTCAGAGGACATACAGGGCTCTGTATGCTTTTGGAACAGGTAGAGAAGGAGTCTATGACTAATGGATACTTCCTTGTGTCAATGTGGCTTATCAATATGTTATCAATATGAATACCAAGCATAGAACTGACCAGGGTTGGAGGCACTGGAACATTACACGGACACGTTAGCATGGTGCAGGCTGCCCAATGGAACATTACACTGTCACGTTAGCATGGTACAGGCTGCCCACTGGAACATTACACTGTCATGTTAGCATGGTACAGGCTGCCCAATGGACAGAAATAATCACTGGAACATTACACTGTCACATTAGCATGGTAGAGGCTGCCCAATGAACAGTAATAATCACTGGAACATTACAATGTGACGTTAGCATGGTACAGGCTGCCCAATGGAACATTACACTGTCACGTTAACATGGTACAGGCTGCCCAATGGACAGTAATAATCACTGAAACATTACACTGTCACGTTAGCATGGTACAGGCTGCCCAATGGAACATTACACTGTCACGTTAGCATGGTACAGGCTGCCCAATGGACAGTAGTAATCACTGGAACATTACACTGTCACGTTAGCATGGTACAGGCTGCCCAATGGACAGTAATAATCACTGGAACATTACCCTGTCACGTTAGCATGGTACAGGCTGCCCAATGGACAGTAATAAACACTGTATACAATGTGTGCAAAAGGCATGAGGTAGGCGAATAATTACAATTTTGCAGATTAACACTGGAGTGATAAATGATCAGATGGTCACGTACAGGTAGAGATATTGGTGTGCAAAAGAGCAGAAAAATAAATAAATAAAAACAGTATGGGGATGAGGTAGGTGAAAATGGGTGGGCTATTTACCAATAGACTATGTACAGCTGCAGCGATCGGTTAGCTGCTCAGATAGCAGATGTTTGAAGTTGGTGAGGGAGATAAAAGTCTCCAACTTCAGCGATTTTTGCAATTCGTTCCAGTCACAGGCAGCAGAGTACTGGAACGAAAGGCGGCCAAATGAGGTGTTGGCTTTAGGGATGATCAGTGAGATACACCTGCTGGAGCGCGTGCTACGGATGGGTGTTGCCATCGTGACCAGTGAGCTGAGATAAGGCGGAGCTTTACCTAGCATGGACTTGTAGATGACCTGGAGCCAGTGGGTCTGGCGACGAATATGTAGCGAGGACCAGCCGACTAGCGCATACAAGTCGCAGTGGTGGGTGGTATAAGGTGCTTTAGTGACAAAACGGATGGCACTGTGATAGACTGCATCCAGTTTGCTGAGTAGAGTGTTGGAAGCCATTTTGTAGATGACATCGCCGAAGTCGAGGATCGGTAGGATAGTCAGTTTTACTAGGGTAAGCTTGGCGGCGTGAGTGAATGAGGCTTTGTTGCGGAATAGAAAGCCGACTCTTGATTTGATTTTCGATTGGAGATGTTTGATATGAGTCTGGAAGGAGAGTTTGCAGTCTAGCCAGACACCTAGGTACTTATAGATGTCCACATATTCTAGGTCGGAACCATCCAGGGTAGTGATGCTAGGCGGGCATGCGGGTGCAGGCAGCGATCGGTTGAAAAGCATGCATTTGGTTTTACTAGCGTTTAAGAGCAGTCGGAGGCCACGGAAGGAGTGTTGTATGGCATTGAAGCTTGTTTGGAGGTTAGATAGCACAGTGTCCAATGACGGGCCGAAAGTATATAGAATAGTGTCGTCTGCGTAGAGGTGGATCAGGGAATCGCCCGCAGCAAGAGCAACATCATTGATGTATACAGAGAAAAGAGTCGGCCCGAGAATTGAACCCTGTGGCACCCCCATAGAGACTGCCAGAGGACCGGACAGCATGCCCTCCGATTTGACACACTGAACTCTGTCTGCAAAGTAATTGGTGAACCAGGCAAGGCAGTCATCCGAAAAACCGAGGCTACTGAGTCTGCCGATAAGAATATGGTGATTGACAGAGTCGAAAGCCTTGGCAAGGTCGATGAAGACGGCTGCACAGTACTGTCTTTTATCGATGGCGGTTATGATATCGTTTAGTACCTTGAGTGTGGCTGAGGTGCACCCGTGACCGGCTCGGAAACCAGATTGCACAGCAGAGAAGGTACAGTGGGATTCGAGATGGTCAGTGACCTGTTTGTTGACTTGGCTTTCGAAGACCTTAGGCAGGGTAGGCAGGGCAGGATGGATATAGGTCTGTAACAGTTTGGGTCCAGGGTGTCTCCCCCTTTGAAGAGGGGGATGACTGCGGCAGCTTTCCAATCCTTGGGGATCTCAGACGATATGAAAGAGAGGTTGAACAGGCTGGTAATAGGGGTTGCGACAATGGTGGCGGATAGTTTCAGAAATAGAGGGTCCAGATTGTCAAGCCCAGCTGATTTGTACGGGTCCAGGTTTTGCAGCTCTTTCAGAACATCTGCTATCTGGATTTGGGTAAAGGAGAACCTGGAGAGGCTTGGGCGAGGAGCAGCGGGGGGGGCGGAGCTGTTGGCCGAGGTTGAAGTAGCCTCGGCCAAGTAGTAATAAACACTGAAACATTACACTGTCACGTTAGCATGGTACAGGCTGCCCAATGGAACATTACACTGTCACGTTAACATGGTACAGGCTGCCCACTGGACAGTAATAATCACTGGAACATTACACTGCCACGTTAGCATGGTACAGGCTGCCCAATGAACAGTAATAATCACTGGAACATTACACTGTCACGTTAGCATGGTACAGGCTGCCCAATGGAACATTACACTGTCACGTTAACATGGTACAGGCTGCCCACTGGACAGTAATAATCACTGGAACATTACACTGCCACGTTAGCATGGTACAGGCTGCCCAATGGACAGTAATAATTACTGGAACATTACACAGTCACGTTAGCATGGTACAGGCTGCCCAATGAACAGTAATAATCACTGGAACATTACACTGTCACGTTAGCATGGTACAGGCTGCCCACTGGACAGTAATAATCACTGGAACATTACACTGTCACCTTAGCATGGTACAGGCTGCCCACCGGACAATAATAATTACTGGAACATTACACTGTCACGTTAGCATGGTACAGGCTGCCCACTGGAACATTACACTGTCACGTTAGCATGGTACAGGCTGCCCAATGGACAGTAATAATCACTGGAACATTACACTGTCACGTTAGCATGGTACAGGCTGCCCAATGGACAGTAATAATCACTGGAACATTACACTGTCACGTTAGCATGGTACAGGCTGCCCAATGAACAGTAATAAACACTGGAACATTACACTGTCACGTTAGTATGGTACAGGCTGCCCAATGGAACATTACACTGTCACGTTAACATGGTACAGGCTGCCCACTGGACAGTAATAATCACTGGAACATTACACTGCCACGTTAGCATGGTACAGGCTGCCCAATGGACAGTAATAATTACTGGAACATTACACTGTCACTTTAGCATGGTACAGGCTGCCCAATGAACAGCAATAATCACTGGAACATTACACTGTCACGTTAGCATGGTACAGGCTGCCCAATGGACAGTAATAATCCCCAATCTCTACCTATAGTGCTGGAGAGACACCTGGGACCAGTTTTTTTTAACATTATCTATCTGGATTTCACCTTTTGGATAGGACTAAATGCATAACTGTAATCCAAGACGGCGTAGCAGTCAGACGTATTTGTCCTTTGTCTTGACGTGTCCCATGTATATATATTTTTATATATTTTTCTTCGCATATCTTTTTACATTTTTCTAAACCCTTACTTCAAAATACTCTCCTGCAACCCGCCTCACCCAATGCGGTGTGGACCTGCTTTTTCTCTAACAGATTTTTCTTTGCCTCTTACTGGAATCTCTCCAACATAAACTACTAGCCAGCTAACTACCCGGCTAACTACCCAGCTAACGGTCATCAGCTAACCTTAGCTTGGAAAGCTCTCGCCAGTTTTTACAACGCGATTCAACCAGAGCATATCGGACCTATTTTTTCTCTCCATATCCCTGTATTCCTATCGCAAGCTCTGAACTTTCTCACCTTCCGACCTTCGCAGCTAACGTCCCCTGAATGCTAGCTGTCTAGAGCACAACGGACCTGTTGGCTTACGAGGCCCATCAAATACATTCCGAAACCACTAGCTAGCAGTCAGCTATCCTTTGCTAGCGGCCATCAGCTACCGTTATCCCGGACAACTCTCGTCAGTCGGTACAGCTTGACTAAAACCAGAGCTAGTCGGACTTATTCTTCTCGATATCTCCGGATTCCTACTTAAGCTCTGAACCTATTTTTTTATTTTTAAACATTTTTATTATGATATTTTTAATATATTTGTTTCACCTGGAATTATAGCAGCTAACGACCCCTGAACGCACAGCCGCTAATCTGCGGCCTGCTAGCTATCTAAAGCACATTGGACTGCTGACTTAAGAGGCCCTTCGGACATATTTCTTCGGCCACTATACATATTTTGCCAAATGGCCGGGTCACACGGAGCCGTCGCGTCATCCCTCTAAGGACTTTCTGCTAGCCTGCTAGCCCCGTGCCGCTAGGTGCTTGAAGCCACGCACTGGACTTGTATGATCACCCGGCTACGCATGCCTTTCCCTAACATCACCATGCCGTGTCGATTGCTGTTCTGGTTTGTAACTATTGTTTTATTTCACTATAGAGCCTCTAGCACTGCTCAACACGCCTCGGCTAACAATTTAGTTCCACCCCCCACACACGCAGTGACATCACCTGGTTTAAATGCTATTTCTAGAGACAATATCTCTTTCATTATCACTATATGCACAGGTTTACCCCCACTGAATTCACATCCTATACCTTTGTCTGTACATGATGCCTTGAATATATTCTACCTTGCCCAGAAATCTGCTCCTTTTACTCTCTCTTCTGAACGTACTAGGCGTCCAGTTCTGTTAGCCTTTAGCCGTACCTGTCACACCCTGACCTTAGTATTCTTTGTTTTTCTTGTTATTTTGGTTTGGTCAGGGTGTGACATGGGTGATGTATGTGTTTTTGGCTTGTCTAGGGGTTTTGTATGTTTATGGGGCTGTGTCCTTTCTAGGTAAATTGTATGTCTATGGTTGCCTAGATTGGTTCTCAATTAGAGGCAGCTGTCTATCGTTGTCTGATTGGGAACCATATTTAGGCAGCCATATTCTGTGGGTACTTTGTGGGTGATTATCTATGTTAGTTGCTTGTGTCAGCATAGTTTTCTTATTATAGCTTCACGGTCGTTATTCGTTTATTGTTTTGGTTCAGTTTACTTCATGTTCTTTCTTCAATAAAGAAGAATGTATACTAACCACGCTGCGTTTTGGTCCTCACCTTCTACTCCATACGACGATCGTGACAGTACTCTTATCCTACTCCTCCTCAGTTCCTCCGGTGATGTAGAGGTTAATCCAGGCCCTGCAGTGTCTACCTCCACTCCCATCCCCCAGGCTCTCTCATTTGTTGACTTCTGCAACCGCAAAAGCCTTGGTTTCATGCATGTTACCATTAGAAGCCTCCTCCCTAAGTTTCTTTTATTCACTGCCCTAGCACACTCCACCATTCCGGATGTCCTAGCCATGTCTGTATCCTGGCTTAGGAAGACCACCAAAAACCTTAATTTCCATTCCTAACTATAACATTTTCCGACAAGATAGAATTGCCAAAGGGGGCTGTGTTGCAATTTACTGCAAAGATAACCTGCAGAGTTCTGTCTTACTATCCAGGTCTGTACCCAAACAATTTGAGCTTCTACTTCTAAAAATGTACCTTTACAGAAACAAGTCTCTCACCGTTGCCGCTTGCTATAGACCACCCTCTGCCCCCAGCTGTGCCCTCGACACCATATGTGATTTCATTGCTCTCCATCCATCTTCTGAGCTCGTGCTGCTAGGTGACCTAAACTGGGACATGCTTAAAACCCCGGCCATCCTACAATCTAAGCTTGATGCCCTCAATCTCACACAAATGATCAATGAACCTAACAGGCACCTCCCCAAAGCCGTAAACACGGGCACCCTCATAGATATCATCCTAAATAACTCACCCTCCAAATACACCTCTGCTGTTTTCAACCAAGATCTCAGCGATCACTGCCTCATTGACTGCATCCGTAATCGGTCTGCGAGCAAACGACCACCCCTCATCACTGTCAAACGCACCCTAAAACACTTCTGCGAGCAGGCCTTTCTAATCGACCTGGCCGGGGTATCCTGGAACGACATTGACCTCATCCCGACACTAGAGGATGCCTGGTTATTCTTTATAAGTGCATTCCTCACCATCTTAAATAAGCATGCCCCATTATAAAAATGTAGAACCAGGAATATATATAGTCCTTGGTTCACTCCAGACCTGTCTGCCCTTGACCAGCACAAAAACATCCTGTGGCATTCTGCATTAGCATCGAGTAGCCCCTTGATATGCAACTTTTCAGGGAAGTTAGGAACCAATATACACAGGCAGTTAGGAAAGCCAAGGCTAGCTTTTTCAAACAGAAATGTGCATCCTGCAGTACAAACTCAAAAAAGAATAAGAGCATCTCATCCCAGCTACCCACTGCTCTGAGGCTAGGAAACACGGTTACAACCGACAAATCCACTATAATTGAGCATTTCTCTACGGCTGGCCATGCTTTCCACCTGGCTACCCCTACCCCGGTCAGCTGCCCGGCACCCTCCACAACAACCCGCCCAAGCCCCCACCATTTCTCCTTCACCCATATCCAGATAACTGATGTTCTGAAAGAGCTGCAAAATCTGGACCCCTACAAATCAGCCGGGCTAGACAATCTGGACCCTCTCTTTCAAATTATCTGCTGAAATTGTTGCAACCCCTATTACTAGCCTGTTCAACCTCTCTTTTGTATTGTCTGAGATTCCCAAAGATTGGAAAGCTCTTCAAAGGGGGAGAGACTCTAGACCCAAACTGCTACAGACCTATATCTATCCTACTCTGTATTTCTAAGGTCTTCGAAAGCCAAGTTAACAAACAGATTACTGACCATTTTGAATCACATCGTACCTTCTCCGCTATGCAATCTGGTTTCCGAGCTGGTCATGGGTGCACCTCAGCCACGCTCAACGTCCTTAACGATGTCATAACCGCCATTGATAAGAGACATTACTGTGCAGCTGTATTCATCGACCTGGCCAAGGCCTTCGACTCTGTCAATCACCGCATTCTTGTCAGCAGACTCAACAGCCTTGGTTTCTCAAATGACTGCCTTGCCTGGTTCACCAATTACTTCTCTGATAGAGTTCAGTGTGTCAAATCGGGGGGGCTGTTGTCCGGATCTCTGGCAGTCTCTATGAGGGTACCACAGAGTTCAATTCTCGGGCCGACTCTTTTCTCTGTATATATAACAATGATGTTGCTCTTGCTGCTGGTGATTCTCTGATCCACCTCTACACAGACAACAACATTCTGTTTACATCTGGCCCTTTTTTGGACACTGTGCTAACTAACCTCCAAACAAGCTTCAATGCCATACAACACTCCTTCTGTGGCCTCCAACTTCTTTTAAATGCTAGTAAAACTAAGTGCATGCTCTTCAACCGATTGCTGCCCGCACCCTCCCGTCTGACTAGCATCACTACTCTGGACAGTTCTGACTTAGAATATGTGGACAACTACCAATACCTAGGTGTCTGGTTAGACCGTAAACTCTCCTTCCAGACTCACATTAAGCATTTCCAATCCAAAATTAAATCTAGAATCTGCTTCCAAAGCATCCTTCACTCATGCTGCCAAACATACCCCACTAAAACTGACTATCCTACAGATCCTTGACTTCGGCGATGTTATTTTCAAAATGGCCTCCAACACTCTACTCAGCAAATTGGATGCAGTCTATCAGTGCCATCCGTTTTGTCACCAAAGCCACATATACCACCCACCACTGCGACCTGTATGCTCTCGTTGGCTGGCCCTCACTACGTATTCGTTGCCAAACCCACTGGCTCCAGGTCATCTGTAAGTCTATGCTAGGTTAAGCCCCACCTTATTTCAGCTCACTGGTCACCATAGCATCACCCAACTGTAGCATGCGCTCCAGCAGGTATATTTCATTGGTCATCCCCAAAGCCAACGCTTCCTTTGGCAGCCTTTCCTTCCAGTTCTCTGCTGCCAATGACTGGAACAAATTGCAAAAATCTCTGAAGCTGGAGTCTTACTGTATATCTCTCCCTGTCTAACTTTAAGCATCAGCTATAAGAGCAGCTTACTGATCACTGTACCTGTACTCAGCCAATCTGTAAATAGCACACCCAACTACCTCATCCCCATTTTGTTACTTATCCTCCTTCTCCTTTGCACCCCAGTATATCTCTACTTGCACATCATCATCCACCTACCTCCCTACTCTTCTACATTTGCACACACTATACATAGATTTTTCTATTGGGTTATTGACTGTACGTTTGTTCATGTGTAGCTCTGTGTTGTTGTTTTTGTCGCACTGCTTTTGTCACACCTGCTGCTGCTTCTCCTCCCTGATGCTCGCGGTTTCCAGGTTACCCTTCATCATACACTCCTGTTACCAACATTACGCGCAGCTGCGCTCATTGGACTCACCTGGACTCTTTCACTTTGTTGATTATCCCCTGTATATCCCCTCTGTTCCCTGTGTCCACATTGTTCCGTATTGTGTTTGTTATGTGTCCCTGTACAGATGCTGTTCCATTTCATGTCCGTCAGCTAATTAACCTTCACTCCCCGTACCTGCTTCTCAACTCCTGCGTCGCTCCCGTAACAATATGTGACAGCTTTGCTTTATCTTGGCCAGGTCGCAGTTGTAAATGATAACTTGTTCTCAACTGGCCTACCTGGTTCAATAAAGGTGAAATAAATAAATTATTTCTGTCCAATTAACCCATTCACGTCCTTGTAGGGTAGAGTGGGGGTAAGTTGAGACACCCTTGTTTCTAGGAAACCATACACAAAATGTATAATTTGGCCAAATATTTTGAAAGAGATAATTTCATGGAGTCTGTGAAGGAATAAACCACGTGGAAAAAGTAAGCAAGTTAAGTCCAAAAGATGTTGTACTGAATGTATTGTGGTAGAGGTTTCATGATACTTTTATCTAACCCAGAAGTACTGTAGATAATTGTATTGTTCTATACATCAGTTGTGGTCTCTATAAGCTTCAATATGACATCCTAAACATAGCATGAAAGTGTTTCCTTGTAGCTGTGTGGGATAATATAGTAAAAATGTTTGCCTTGAAGTAAGTTGAGCCAACGGTTGAGCAAATGTAAGTGTATTCTTCCCAGCCGTATTGCAAGGCATTAATGCTGGGATATGAGGTAACAACAGGTCCTGGCCTATGTTAAAAGTGTTTCAAAAATAACAAAGTGTTTGTTAGGTCTTAAGCCTGTGTGTCACGATCATCGTCAGGCTGGAAATGACCGGACCAAGGTGCAGCATGGTGAGCGTACATTTATTTATCAATGTCACCAACAAAGAATAAGGAAACGACCGTAACACTTACTTCAGCTATACAGGCCCACTAACAAAGACAACTACCCACAACTAAGGTGGAAAAACAGGCTGCCTAAGTATGATTCCCAATCAGTGACAACGATAGACAGCTGTCCCTGTTTGAGAACCATACCCGGTCAAAACATAGAAACAGAAAACATAGAAATAAAGAAACTAGAATGCCCACCCTAGTCACACCCTGGCCTAACCAAAATAGAGAAGTAAAGCCTCTCTGTGGCCAGTGCGTGACACTGTGTGGGAGGTATCTGGTCTCCAGGGTGTTTTGACTGTACTATGTGGGAGGTATTTGGTTTCCAGGGGTGTTTTGACTGTACTATGTGGGATGTATTTGGTCTCTAGGGGTGTTTTGACTGTACTATGTGGGAGGTATCTGGTCTCCAGGGGTGTTTTGACTGTACTATGTGGGAGGTATCTGGTCTCCAGGGGTGTTTTGACTGTACTATGTGGGAGGTAGTTGGTCTCCAGGGGTGTTTTGACTGTACTATGTGGGAGGTATCTGGTCTCCAGGGGTGTTTTGACTGTACTATGTGGGAGGTATCTGGTCTCCAGGGGTGTTTTGACTGTACTATGTGGGAGGTATTTGGTCTCCAGGGTGTTTTGACTGTGCTATGTGGGAGGTATTTGGTCTCCAGGGTGTTTTGACTGTACTCTGTGGGAGGTATTTGGTCTCCAGGGTGTTTTGACTGTGCTATGTGGGAGGTATTTGGTCTCCAGGGTGTTTTGACTGTACTATGTGGGAGGTATTTGGTTTCCAGAGGTGTTTTGACTGTACTATGTGGGAGGTATTTGGTCTCCAGGGTGTTTTGACTGTACTATGTGGGAGGTATTGGTCTCTGGGGGTATTTTGATTGTACTATGTGGGAAGTATTTGAGGACAGCAGCTCTGATTTTGATGAACTCACAGATGTTGTTTCAGACTACGTAAACTTCTGTGTTGAATCAGTTGTGCCTCCTAAAACCTGTAAAATCTTACCTAACAATAAGCCTTGGGTATCAAAACATCTCAAATCACTACTTGATAGGAAGAAGGCAGTTTATGCTGAGGGTGATAGGGGGCCAGAACATGGTTAATGAACTGAATGTTTTCTTCTTAAGATTTGAATCAGACAACTTTGTGTCGGAGGTAAAACAAATGGAAGCATCATTATAAATGTTTGAGAGAGTTGTTGTTCAACAGTCTGATGTTTTAAAGCTGTTGAGGGGGTGTAACACATACAAAAGCCCAGGACCAGACAAAATAAGTGGACATGTGTTAAAGCACAGTGCTGAACAACTGGCTGGTGTTTTTTCAGACATTTTCCAATCCTCACTCGACCAGCAACACGTGCCAGTATTGTGGAAAAACTCAATAATCATACCAATTCCTAAGCATATAATCCCTCTGTGCTGATTGACTACCACCCTGTCGCCTTGACATACCTATCATTAGTAATGAAATGCCTTGAGAAACTTGTGAAAAGTCATATTCTCAGTGTCACCCAGAAGATCCTCGACCCATTTCAGTTCGCCTATCAGCCCAGCAGAGGAGTTGATGATGCCATTCTTACCCTCCTTAACATGGTCTATAGACATCTAGAGGCCAAATCCCATGTCAGGGTTCTGTTTGTTGACTTTTCTTCTGCCCTCAACACAATCCATCCTTACATTCTGGCACAGAGACTCATTCGGGAATTCTCCTTAGATGGGGGGGGGGGGGTTTGGTTTTGTGGCTGTTGGACTTCCTGAGCCAACGCTCACAGCGAGCCAAAATAGGTCCCCACGTGTCAGATGTACGCAATACCAACACAGGCTCTCCTCAGGGATGTGTTTTGTCCCCACTCCTGTACATTGTGTACACTAATAGTTGTACTAGTTCCCATGCTGACAGACACCTCGTTAAGTTCGCTGATGACACTGCCTTTGTTAGATCAAAGTAATGGCATGTATGGTATTTTCCCTGCAACACTCAAACATCTACAGTGTCATGTTGACACCCTGTTAAATCGTACGCTACAGTTATCAGTAAAATATTTACTGTATGTTCAAGTCACCCCCTACTCTCTCCGAGCTAAAACGAGAAGTTTTGAGTTTTAAGGGTACTGGGTTGAGGCCAGAGTCATTGACAACCCCTATGAGGTCATTTTTTCTTTGTGTTTATAGAATGTTGACTCTCTAATTTGTGTCCTACTCTCACGCACTCCGTCTCTCCCGCTCTCCCACTCTCCCACTCTCCTCCCTTCCCCCCCTTTGTTCTTCGCACCAGCTGTCTACCTCTGGGAAGAGCTGCCTGAGATGTTGGCTTGGCCATACATCTCTGTCAAAATCTCTATGAATAAATTAACCTTTTAAAGATTAGTGCACACTAATACCTCAGGTTTTTTCCCAGACAGAACAAACACTGAGAAAGGTTGCTTTTTTCTCCAAGCCTCACCAAGTTGGTATGTACCACACATTACATTTAGAATTTTAAAGGCACAATCCCCATTTTTTTGTTAAGAGCATTTGTTTGGACATAGCTAGTTGTTTACTTTCACACTTACTTCAGACAATTTAACATGGGACAAGATTGATAAATGACGTTAAGCTGAATGGTAAACGTTTACGCAACCCATAGTGTACATATAAGATATTATGGTTTAAATGTTTTTTGCAGTGTAAATTTTTTTCGGGAATTAAAATTAAAGTGGAAGCAAACAGCAAATTTGACTCATTAATGATTATAAACATCACTGTATAAATATTTCCATTTGTTTTTAAATGTGAGTGTTCACTGTAAAGTTACAGCAGTTTGTTCATCCAGCATCAGTGACAATGATTAATTAATTACATTGCATTGCATGATTTCAATCTGTGAATAATTTTGTTTATTTAAAAAAAAAAAAAATTAGGGGGAGAAATCTGATTTTAAAGATAATTTTAACCTTTCAGTTGAACCAGTTTAAATATGTTTCCTACAATCTGTTTCAACACAGCTCTGGGAGATTTTCCTGTTATTAAACAGAGAGTAATTACTGTTGTTCTTTTATAAAAACTCCTCCAGAGACACTGAGAATTATTCTGCCTAAAGCAGGGTTCACTTGGACTCGCTGAAGCCTTTTCCAATGACGGAGCTTACGGTGTTTAGACTGAGAACTGCACCAGCAGCTGCTCCAAGCACCCTCAGGCGCAGAGACTGAATATATGTGACTGTGGTTGCTTTTACTGCGTGCTCGGTGCTGAGGGAACTCAGGGAAGGTTCTGTCTCTTTACCTTATTTGTTGATTTTTGGCTCAGCCACTGACAGCCACCGAAAAGGTATTTTCGCTGTCTTGAGAATAAGTAAATGTGCTTTTCATCATTGTTTTAGGACCAGGACTATCCACCTTGGTTTTTCAAAGAAATCAGGATAATTATGAACAGCAGGTTTTAGGTTGAAATTCCTTCAGTTCATGACTGGGAGAATGTGACATGTATTGGCTCTGTCACTGGTTTTGCGTTTCACTCAGAGCAGGCAGAGGCGTCTCCTGGACTTCCTGACTTCTAGCTTGTGCCAACTCATGTACTGGAGGTTTTTCCCCTTTAAAATGTTGGGGTCTTTCAGAGGAGAGAATCATAGTTTCTCGCTCCCGCCACTCCCCTGGTCTAGAATCTCCCCTGTTCAACCTCATCGCTCAATCTTCGTTTAGCCCTGACATGTTCTTGCCAAGAACTCCCTGGCTATTTTATGTCTGTAAAGACACATTTGCAACCGCTGAAAAACTGTAATCGAAAGTTAAACAGTTTCTCAAAAACATCCTAAAGAACATTTGAAAATTGCCATTTCTTGAAGATGGCACAACACAGTGGAGAGTTGTAATGAAAACATTTCTGCTTCCTCCGTCTTTTAAAATAAATCAAATTAGCCACTGAGTGGCGGTTTTTGACCATTCCCTTGTATACATAATCCCCGATGGCAGACCAAAATGTGTCTCCTTTATATAGTGGAACATCCTCTTACATGTCATAATGCCTGACACGGTGGTGCACTGTGCAATTATCAGAGCTGGCCTCCAGACAAGCTCTTGGTGCCCTTTAGATTTATGTGAAGAAATCCCTTGCATAATGGTGAAGTCGAATAGAGATTAAGTCTATCTCATGCACTGCGGTCCCCTTTGCTCTCTGGGTCTGCCGAAGCTTAGATGCGTTATCAACTATGGCCTCCCCAGTGCTGGTGAGAGCAGAGGATTGAGGCTGGTATGGGTAACCTGGCTCTGTAGAGCCACAGTCACCACAACCTCTTGATCACTCTTCTTAAGTAGTTACAGTAATAGAATGTTGTGTGTCTGTATGTGCTAGATGAAGACAATGATTAGTCATATTATGTACGTAGCTCTTGCTGGAGTTGCTCTTAAAGCTCTTTGGCCCTGACCTCAACCTCCATGCAGTGTCCTGTTCCAGATAGTCAGCACAGAGGCACTACCTCTCTCGTCCCAGTAGGAGGCTCCAGAGCCCACTGAATCTCCTCTCCTTGACCCAAACATGTACTGCTGCTCGCCTGTCTGTCTGTCTGCCTGCCTGGCTGTCTGTTGCACAACCCAGTGAGCAGCAGCAGCCAACATATGAAAATGCTTGATTTATAGTGTCATTTTACATTGCAGAAATGAGTATTTGTATTCCTTCCCCCTCCACCATGACCCACAGAGTGTGAAAATGTGATACAGGGTTACCACCCGTGTTAGAAATAAAAAATACTTCTTATTAAACCATTATCTACTGACAGTCTGGAGTATACAGTCTTAAACCATACTGTCTCAGTGAGCATGTTTTGACACTGATAAGAAAGCCGGAGAGCTCTCGTCTTGTATAATTTTACATATAACAGAAGGGAAGAATGTGACCTGCCCAAACGTTGTGTGAACTGGATACTCTGTACGTTGCGTGTAGCTTCTCAAAGATGTACTAGCGCAGGATGGATGTTGACGCCGGAGAGATGTAGTATTTGTTGTCAGTTAGTTACACCTCTGACTGAAAATGTTAAGTTCTATTGACTTGTGTCTAATGTAATTAGTATTTAAAGGAGATATCCCTATTTTTCTCCCATGTCATGAAAGCTTGGCTTATTACAACAACAGTTGGGCTATTTTCAAACAACTCTACCCCTCCCCACCCCTGTCCCCTTTCTCAACAAGCCTAGAGTCACTCCCCCTTTGCGTGCTCTCTCCCTTTCATTCTAAAACATGTGGATTTGTTTACATAAGCACAGCTAACTAGCTAACTAGCCAGCCATTTCATACAGCTACAGCAGCAGTCTACTAGCTAACCGGCAGACACACATAATGACCAGTGGACACACATAATGACCAGTGGACAAACATAATGACCAGCGGACACACATAATGACCAGTGGACACACGTAATGACCAGTGGACACACAATAACCAGTGGACACACATAATGACCAGGGGACACACATAATGAACAGTGGACACACATAATGACCAGTGGACACACATAATGACCAGTGGACACACATAATGTGGAGTGATGAGGTGAAATAGGGTTGAAGTGTTGACAGTGGCTGATGCAGCAGAGGCTGGAGATGACACCCGGGAGTACCGGCATGCTGTCTACACAGTTTGTGATGTGGCAGCTTTGTTCCCTTGGTGCAGGGAACCGAGTTGTCATCCCCAGTCTCTGTGTTTGGAGAATCAGGGACACTACTTTCCCTGATCCTCATTCACAGTACACCGGGTTCCACCCTGGGCGCTAGGATTCTCAAAGCGTTTGGCATGATGACATACTAACGTTATGCCCAAAGAGTATCTGTTGCCAGACACTTAATGGCATGACATTAATATGGCTACATGTCACTTGCTGTGAACAGAACACAAGCTCTCCCTCAGTTTGCATTTTCAACACACAAACACCTGCCAGGTGCACCTTCAGGACATCAAGAACCTTCTTACTGGGCACACCATGTCATATCAAAGATTCTAAAGGTTGTTTATTTCTCACCCAAAAGTGTCATCTCTGCACTTTCTCCCGGCACAACAAAGTTTAAATGGGAAAATGTCAGATTTTATTTATACATCTGAAAGTGTTCTTGAATAAATAATGTTTTTACATTAGTTTGCTTGTATATTAGTTTCTGGATATAAAGTTTCAAAATGCACTATTTTACACATTTTAGACAACGTTTGTCTATATTGAAATTTGGTTTCCATTGACATAATTGTACGGTTCAAATGTCAACCCACCAATGACTTGTGCCAGGTCTATGCAGGTAAATTACTCCAAGCCGTGCTATTCAAGGGGAAATGGGATGTCCAGTGAAATAAGACAGAGACGTGAAGTGATGCGGTTATGGTACCGATATTCCAGAGAACTGGGATATAAAACACATAACTACCCTCTAGACAACTGAACACAATGACATATTTAAAGTGGTAATCAGCTAGTTGTCCATGAGCCCAGGCTTCCCCCCGCTTCTTGTGTTTATATATACACAATCTATAGTTGTGTGAGAGTGGGAGAGCGCATAGATGCGAGAGAGAGTGCTTGGGCATGAGGGAGCATACATGAGCTTGCGTGAGAGAGCTAGAATGTAAACAGCAGAGTAGTCAGCTGCTAGCTAGTTGTAGATAAACAGGTAGCAGGGACAGCGTTTTTAGAAAGGTTCTACTGAACAAGCATCATCATCATTAGTATTGGATCTGGATCAACTCGACACAAAAAGAGAAGTGAGAAAAAGAGGTCAGTGTTGGGTTTAGTTACAAATGAAATATCAAAAGAGGTGCGTCCTGGGGGTTGCAGACGACTCGCTGATTCCAGCTTTAAGGAGCTAAGATGCAAGGTGAACATGATCAAACGCAAGTTAACCCTTAGCTATCAAGGAAAATGGTCAACTGATAAATGGCTAAAACAGAATCTCAGAATATAACCAGATCAAAAATACCTATGATCCAGAACCTTGTGTCACCTAACAAGAAATCAAATATGTGTCAGCCCAGACATAATATACACCCCTAGAGGCAGGTAGTGGCACACAGGGATGGGAGGATTAGAGGAGGGTAAAGAGGCCAACAATATCTTTTCATAGAGCTATGGTTGACAGGTGGTCTGGGAAAGACGTAGCAGCATAGATAGATGGATCTCGGTGTGT
Organism: Oncorhynchus mykiss; assembly: GCF_057628025.1. Classification (NCBI taxonomy): domain Eukaryota; kingdom Metazoa; phylum Chordata; class Actinopteri; order Salmoniformes; family Salmonidae; genus Oncorhynchus; species Oncorhynchus mykiss. The sequence goes on from NC_143037.1 coordinate 37,870,861, forward strand.
AAAGACCTCTATAGATTTAATCTGAATTAACTGTTTAAAGGCCCACTGTCATCACATGATCACCCCATTCAAATGACCTCACATGTACACCACCGACCACCATCTAAATCAAAATAAGGTTCAGGTGTGAAGCAAGGTGTTTGGGGAGGGGGATGGTCTGCTCTGTGTTGTTTCAATAGGCTAGAATCACATTGTCACTCTTATTTTGTCTTCTAAACCAATGATTTGTTGCCAAGTTGGGATGTGTGATGTCACGTTTTGTGAAGAGACTTTTAGGAGGAGCTGCTTGGCAAATTGAACGGGGTCATCATGAGATGACGGTGGGCCTTTAATTAAGCAATGTACTCTCCAAAGTAAGGCCATGTTTACAGAGCAAAGTAAACCTATGAAATTAATCTGGCAGTGTAGGCCCTCTGCACAGCGTTATATCAATTCTCATTTCATCCCATTCCTTCACTATGCCAGCCAGACATAGAGCCATGTGTATGCTCCTGTCATCAGTCTGTGTGTGTGTGGCCTGGTACATGAAGAAAGTGCTGCATCAGTTTTGGGGTTGGGACTGGGAGGCATGCAGGGAGGTTTTCCCCTAGTTGCTTGATAGTGGAGGCTTCAGAAGGTTCTTTAGAGAGGTCCAGCAGCAAAGGTCTTGCACAATCAGGGCCTTGACTGTTAAACATAAAGATGTATTCCAAAACATAAGTCAGAAACATATTATTGTTACTATAGGGGCAAACAATTCTGTAGTGCAAAACCTAAATTAAACCGCTTTCAAAGTATGGCATTGTAATGTATTTGGTGCAAAACTGTTTTTATGTAAAGTACCAGTCAACATTTTTGTCACACCTACTCATTCAAGTGTTTTTCTTTATTTTTACTATGTTCTACATTGTAGAATAATAGTGAAGACATCAAAACTATGAAATAACACATATGGAACATATTTGATACTCTTCAAAGTTGCCACCCTTTGCCTTGATGACAGCTCTGCACACTCTTGGCATTCGCTCAACCAGCTTCACGAGGTAGTCACCTGAAATGCATTTCAATTAACAGGTGTGCCTTGTTAAAAGTTCATTTGTGGAATTTCTTTCTTTCTTAATGCATTTGAGCCAATCAGTTTTGTTGTGACAAGGTGGGGGGATATACAGAAGATGGCAAAAGGTAAAAGACCAAGTTCATATTTTGACAAGAACAGCTCAAATAAGCAAAGATAAATGACAGTCCATCATTACTTTAAGACATGAAGGTCAGTCAATCCGGAACATTTCAAGATCTTTGATAGTTTCTTCAAGTGCAGTCGCAAAAATAGGACAATGACCTAAAACACACCTCCGTGCTGTGTAAGGGCTATTATTATACAATGCAGAAAATAGTACAAAAAATAAGCAAAAACCTTTGAATGAGTTGGTGTGTCCAAACTTTTAACTGGTGCTGCATCACATGACCTGGCCTCCAAATTCACCTGACCTCAAACCAATTTAGATGGTTTGGGAGGATTTGGACCGATTTTGAAGGAAAAGCAACCAACAGGTGCTCAGCATATGTAGGAACTTCTTCAAGACTGTTGGAAAGACATTAATGGTAAAGCTAGTTGAGAGAATGCCAAGAGTGTTCAAAGCTGTCATCAAGGCAAAGGCTGGCTACTTTGAAGCATCTAAAATATATTTAGATTTGTTTTTGGTTAATACATGATTACATCTGCGTTATTTCATATTTTGGATGTCTTCACTATTATTATACAATGCAGAAAATAGTACAAAAAATAAGCAAAAACCTTTGAATGAGTTGGTGTGTCCAAACTTTTAACTGGTACTGTATGTTGGTCGTTACTTGTGTTTCTCACAGGGTTGCTGAGCTTGATGAGGTTTCTGGAGCTCCTGCATGGTCTCGAGGTTCACCCAACGCTAGGGGGGAGGGAAAGAATTAGGAATGTGGAGGTTTAGTGTACCGATACCGTGAAATGAAAAGAATAAAATTTGAATTGACTGCATAGGTATCATCTCCTCACAGGCTTTGTTATAACTCACTCTGAGGTCTAATGCAATTCTACCTGATATTCCTGCCTTCCGTTTGTTACTTACCTAGGCCTCTTCTCACTTGTGATTGCACACGTTCCTCAGTTGTTGGTTGAGGAATACGGGGTAGGAGTCCAAGTCTTCTCGGGTCTTTGGGCATTAGGGTTCTTTTCCATGGCATCCCCTCCACTATATTCCAACCGCTTCCTCAAAATCTTGCATTGGAGATCCAGAATTGATCCATATGTCTGCCTAGTCTTAAATGAATTGACCCTCCAACATTAAGCTTTTTTTAATGCAGTCTTCTATAGCAATAAATCAATAAATCAACATAATTTGAAAGTATGCATTGTTATAACATATAAAAAATTAACTTTCAAGGACATTTAGTAAGGTCACAGATCTTGAAATCTAAGTACAACAGAATATATAAGGTTGTGCGTCACCTCCCTCAATAGTTTAGAGAAAGGAGATTGGATGGTTTATAATACACTGAAAATACAGTTCCTGTTTATTTTCATTTACAAAATCTTTATTGCATCCTTTGTCCTTGCCTACTTCTCAATTGTATAGGTAGAAGAAGGTCCAGGACCACTCCCCTCTGACCCTCTTCTCCAATAGGTTTTGTAAGCAATTCAGGAAATATTAATTTAGAAAGACCCTGTATTTGGCCAATGTGTGAGTGTGAACAGGTGCGTGGGGCAGACATGAACAGTTCTGTTGTTCAAAACTTCCTTCCCTAACCTATCGACTTAAAATAGATTGGAGACTTACATCTTGGTTCCATCTGCGTTCTGCCTGGCTGGTCTGTCCTTGCAGAAGTTGTAATCTAGTGCTCCCAGCAGTGTCCTGCCTTCATAGACTGGTGGTGAAATGGAAAAACGCTTGCTGGTGTAAATCAGAATATGGTTCTGGTAGGATTCAAGATCAGATGTTGATCTGTAAAAAACAAACAAAAAAAACAACACAGACATAATGAATGCGTCATGAAGTCAACTAAATTGTAATCTTCCTTTGGCTGTGTGCATGTCGACCATCACCCTAATGCAGGGTTTCCTAACCATCTCCTATGTGACCAACGTTCTGCTGGTCCCCGAGTACTGCAGTAATGCATAATGGACCATTATCTGTGACCAATTACTAAATAGTACTAAAATATGTAACCCTCCTGAAGTTCAGGTATTTATGAAGATCCTTCAGTCACCTTGTTGAGGACGATGTCTGTGAGAGCCTGATGTGCTGCACCACATGATTAACACCTCTCCACAGGTCCTGAAACTTACATTCGAAATGCATTAAAAAAGAAATCTGTGTCATTATGCACTTTGCCGATTGTAGATATGATTTCATCAACTAAGGGACAAGTGCTAGCTCACAGCTAAGCACAATACAGTAAGTACAGCATCACTCAAACATAACACATGAGAGTAATGTGAGAGTAATAAATCAGACAAGATGATTTACAGTCTTACTTATGACTACTCATATGTGTCTGCCCTTTTACAGTGTCATGACTGTCCTGTGAGGATCTGAATGGGTCAGATCAGCTTTGCAATGGATGACAGTAACCAGACCCTCTCTCGCCCACAGAGGGGGGAGGAGGGAGCTGGTGGGGGGTTGACACCTCATACCCTGTTGTAAATTAAATGAGAGGCGACCCAGAGAACATCCCTCTCCAAATGAACACAGGAATGTTTCTTTGTCTCCAGAGACTTTTCCCGCCAAAACTCTTGACATGTTCTAAAGCGAATACTGGAACAATATTTTTAACATGGAAACATGGGGAATGGTCAGAGGCGATCTAAAAAATAATAATGTCATGTAGGTTGTTATTTTGTGATGTCAATAAAAAATGTTATAAAGAAATACTGTAACTTGAAAATTACATACATGATGTCTCCATCTTTAACGTTGTATATGAAATGACAAACAATTAAAGTATTTTTGATTAAGATAGGGATGTAATTTTAGGAGTCATCAGAGATAATTTAATTTCTATACATTTTGAGCAGTAAGTAGCCACGCCCTGAGTGAGGTCAGAGTGCGTGTCAGCCTGACGGAACCGTCCCTTTCGACCGGAGTGCATAAAAGGATTGGTAAAGAAATTAACATTCAGACTAGGAAATACGGGGAGCTGCAGCCCACGTCTAAAGTGGTTTGAACTCTGAATCTCAACACGAGGTTGAGACGATAAACTCACCTCCCTTACAAGCACTGGTTATGGCTGATTAGCTGTCCTAAGAAAAGTATCTAGGAATGTGAATTTAAGTCGAACCATTCTACTACTCTGTCAAATCACGGTAGTACGCTACTCTCATCACCCAATGGGAACCATCAACACAGCTGGCTAGCCTATCTTCAAAGAGGCAGTTTCAGGAGAGAATGGAAGGGAAATTAACTCTGTAGTTCTGTTCAGGCATTCACGCACAGTTGATGTTGGAAGTTTACATACACCTTAGCCAAATACATCTAAACACAGTTTTTCACAATTCCTGACATTTAATCCAAGTAAACATTCCCTGTCTTAGGTTAGTTAGGATCACCACTTTATTTTAAGAATGTGAAATGTCAGAATAATAGGTGATGGATGGATAGATGGATAGATAGATAGATAGAAGCATGGGAAACAGTGCTTCAACAATTTACAATGAAGAACTGCGAAGTTATTTGGATTATTACAAATTATCTTTGAAAGACAGGGTCCTGAAAAAGGGACGTTTATTTTTTTGCTGAGTTTATGTAATAACCCCCCCCCCCCCCCCTCCCCCACTTGCAATCTCGGTCTCAAACCAGGTCTCTTGGAGACAGATTTTATCTCAATGAGACACAACCTGGATAAAACTATTTTTCTGCGGCTGGCCATACTTTCCACCCGGCTACCCCTACCCCAGTCAACAGCTCTGCACCTGCCACAACAATTTGCACAAGCCTCCCCCACTTCTCCTTCACCCAAATCCAGTCAGCTGATGTTCTGAAAGAGCTGCCGAATATGGACCCCTTCTAATCTGCTGGGCTAGACAATCAGGACCGTTTCTTTCTAAAATTATCCGCCGCAATTTATTCAACCCCTATTACTAGCCTGTTCAACATCTCTTTCGTATCATCTGGGATCACTAAAGGTTGGAAAGCTGCCACGGTCATCCCCCTATTCAAAGGGGGAGACACTCTAGACCCAAACTGTTTCAGACCTATATCTATCCTACCCTGCCTCTCTAAAGTCTTCAAAAGCCAAGTTTATAAACAGATCACTGACCATTTCGAATCCCACCGTACCTTTTCCGCTGTGCAATCCGGTTTCTGAGCCGGTCACGGGTGCACCTCAGCCACGCTCAAGGTCCTAAACGATATCATAACCTCCATCGATAAAAGACAGTACTGTGCAGCCGTCTTCATCGACCTGGCTAAGGCTTTCGACTCTGTCAATCACCGTATTCTTATCGGCAGACTCAACAGCCTTGGTTTCTCAAATGACTGCCTCGCCTGGTTCACCAACTACTTCGCAAACAGAGTTCAGTGTGTCAAATCGGAGGGCCTGTTGTCCAGACCTCTGGCAGTCTCTATGGGGGTACCACAGGGTTAAATTATCGGGCGGTCTCTTTTCTCTGTATATATCAATGATGTAGCTCTTGCTACTGGTGATTCTCTGATCCACCTCTACGCAGACGACACCATTCTGTATACTTCTGGCACTTCTTTGGACACTGTGCTAACTAACCTCCAAACAAGCTTCAATGCCATTCAACACTCCTTCCATGGCCTCCAACTGCTCTTAAACGCTAGCAAAACCAAATGCATGCTTTTCAACCGATCGCTGCCCGCACCGGCCTGCCCGACTAGCATCACCACCCTGGACGGTTCTGACCTAGAATATGTGTACAACTACAAATACCAAGGTGTCTGGTTAGACTGTAAACTCTCCTTCCAGACTCACATTTAGCACCAATCCAAAATGAAATCTAGAATTGGCTTTCTATTTCACAACAAAGCCTCCTTCACTCACGCCGCCAAACTTACCCTAGTAAAACTGACTATCCTACTGATCCTCGACTTCGGCGATGTCATCTACAAAATAGCTTCCAATACTGTACTCAGCAAACTGGATGCAGTCTATCACAGTGCCATCCATTTTGTTACTGTTACGGTGCGTGAATGAGGACCCAAAAGCGAATCAACTTAAACAGAGCTTCTTTAATTACCAAACATAGGTAGGCTCAGATGGACCGGCAGATTCCGACAGGACAGGACAAGGTTACAGCAAACATGACGACAGTCTGGTTCAGGCATGAATGACACAAACAAACAAGAATCCGACAAGGACAGGAGCAGAAACAGAGAGAGATATTGGGACCTAATCAGAGGGAAAAAAGGGAACAGGTGGGGAACGGGGTGAATGGGTAGTTAGAGGAGACAAGGGACAGCTGGGGGAAAGCGGGGGAGAAAAGGTAACCTAACACGACCAGCAGAGGGAGACAGGGTGAAGGGAAAGGACAGAGACAAGACAACATGACAGTACATGACAGTACCCCCCCACTCACCGAGCGCCTCCTGGCGCACTCGAGGAGGAAACCTGGCGGCAACGGAGGAAATCATCAATCAGCGCACGGTCCAGCACGTCCCGAGAGGGAACCCAACTCCTCTCCTCAGGACCGTACCCCTCCCAGTCAACTAGGTACTGATGACCACGGCCCCAAGGACGCATGTCCAAGATTTTACGGACCCTGTAGATAGGTGCGCCCTCGACAAGGATGGGGGGGGGGGGGGAAGACGAGCGGGGGCGCGAAGAACGGGCTTAACACAGGAGACATGGAAGACCGGGTGGACGCGACGAAGATATCGCGGAAGAAGAAGTCGCACTGCGACAGGATTAATGACCTGAGAGATACGGAATGGACCAATGAACTGCGGGGTCAACTTGCGAGAAGCCGTCTTAAGGGGAAGGTTCTGAGTGGAGAGCCAAACTTTCTGACCGCGACAATATCTAGGGCTCTTAGTTCTACGCTTATTAGCAGCTCTCACAGTCTGCGCCCTATAACGGCAAAGTGCAGACCTGACCCTCTTCCAGGTGCGCTCGCAACGTTGGACAAAAGCCTGAGCGGAGGGGACGCTGGACTCGGCGAACTGAGATGAGAACAACGGAGGCTGGTACCCGAGGCTACTCTGAAAAGGAGATAGCCCGGTCGCAGACGAAGGAAGCGAGTTGTGGGCGTATTCTGCCCAGGGGAGCTGTTCTGACCAAGACGCAGGGTTGCAAAAAGAAAGACTGCGTAAGATGCGACCAATAGTCTGATTGGCCCGTTCTGCTTGACCGTTAGACTGGGGGTGAAAGCCGGAAGAGAGACTGACGGAAGCCCCAATCAAACGGCAAAACTCCCTCCAAAATTGAGACGTGAATTGCGGACCTCTGTCCGAAACGACGTCTGACGGAAGGCCATGAATTCTGAAAACATTCTCGATGATGATTTGTGCCGTCTCTTTAGCAGAAGGAAGCTTAGCAAGGGGAATGAAATGAGCCGCCTTAGAGAACCTATCGACAACCGTAAGAATAACAGTCTTCCCCGCTGACGAAGGCAGTCCGGTGACAAAATCTAAGGCGATGTGAGACCACGGTCGAGAGGGAATAGGAAGCGGCCTGAGACGGCCGGCAGGAGGAGAGTTACCGGACTTAGTCTGCGCGCAGACCGAACAAGCAGCCACGAAACGACGCGTGTCATGCTCCCGGGTGGGCCACCAGAAACGCTGGCGAATGGAAGCAAGCGTACCCCGAACGCCAGGGTGGCCGGCTAACTTGGCAGAGTGAGCCCACTGAAGAACGACCAGACGAGTAGGAACGGGAACGAAAAGAAGGTTCCTAGGACAAGCGCGCGGCGACGGAGTCTGAGTGAGTGCTTGCTTTACCTGCCTCTCAATTCCCCAGACAGTCAACCCGACAACACGCCCCTCAGGGAGAATCCCCTCGGGGTCAGTGGAGGCTACTGAAGAACTGAAGAGACGAGACAAAGCATCAGGCTTGGTGTTCTTAGAGCCCGGACGATAAGAAATCACGAACTCGAAACGAGCGAAAAACAGCGCCCAACGCGCCTGACGCGCATTAAGTCGTTTGGCAGAACGGATGTACTCAAGGTTCCTATGGTCAGTCCAAACGACAAAAGGAACGGTCGCCCCCTCCAACCACTGTCGCCATTCGCCTAGGGCTAACCGGATGGCGAGCAGTTCGCGGTTACCCACATCATAGTTACGTTCCGACGGCGACAGGCGATGAGAAAAATACGCGCATGGGTGGACCTTGTCGTCAGAGAGGGAGCGCTGAGAAAGGATGGCTCCCACTCCCACCTCTGACGCGTCAACCTCGACAACGAACTGTCTAGAGACGTCAGGTGTAACAAGGATAGGAGCGGATGTAAAACGATTCTTGAGGAGATCAAAAGCTCCCTGGGCGGAAACGGACCACTTAAAGCACGTCTTGACAGAAGTAAGGGCTGTGAGAGGAGCTGCCACCTGACCGAAATTACGGATGAAACGACGATAGAAGTTCGCGAAGCCGAGAAAGCGCTGCAGCTCGACGCGTGACTTAGGGACGGGCCAATCAATGACAGCTTGGACCTTAGCGGGATCCATCTTAATGCCTTCAGCGGAAATAACAGAACCGAGAAATGTGACGGAGGAGGCATGAAAAGTGCACTTCTCAGCCTTCACAAAAAGACAATTCTCTAAAAGGCGCTGGAGGACACGTCGAACGTGCTGAACATGAATCCGGAGTGACGGTGAAAAAATCAGGATATCGTCAAGGTAAACGAAAACAAAGATGTTCAGCATGTCTCTCAGGACATCATTGACTAATGCCTGAAAGACAGCTGGAGCGTTAGCGAGGCCGAAAGGAAGAACCCGGTATTCAAAGTGCCCTAACGGAGTGTTAAACGCCGTCTTCCACTCGTCCCCCTCCCTGATGCGCACGAGATGGTAAGCGTTACGAAGGTCCAACTTAGTGAAAAACCTGGCTCCCTGCAGGATCTCGAAGGCTGAAGACATAAGAGGAAGCGGATAACGATTCTTCACTGTTATGTCATTCAGCCCTCGATAATCTATGCAGGGGCGCAGAGACCCGTCCTTCTTCTTGACAAAAAAAAACCCCGCTCCGGCGGGAGAGGAGGAGGGGACTATGGTACCGGCGTCAAGAGCTACAGACAAATAATCCTCGAGAGCCTTACGTTCGGGAGCCGACAGAGAGTATAGTCTACCCCGGGGGGGGGTGGTTCCCGGAAGGAGATCAATACTACAATCATACGACCGGTGTGGAGGAAGAGAGGTGGCCCTGGACCGACTGAACACCGTGCGCAGATCGTGATATTCCTCCGGCACCCCTGTCAAATCACCAGGCTCCTCCTGTGAAGAAGAGACAGAGGAAACAGGAGGGATAGCAGACATTAAACATTTCACATGACAAGAGACGTTCCAGGAGAGGATAGAATTACTAGACCAATTAATGGAAGGATTATGACAAACTAGCCAGGGATGGCCCAAAACAACAGGTGTAAAAGGTGAACGAAAAATTAAAAAAGAAATGGTTTCACTATGATTACCAGAAACAGTGAGGGTTAAAGGTAGCGTCTCACGCTGAATCCTGGGGAGAGGACTACCATCCAGGGCGAACAAGGCCGTGGGCTCCTTTAACTGTCTGAGAGGAATGTCATGTTCCCGAGCCCAGGTCTCGTCCATAAAACAGCCCTCCGCCCCAGAGTCTATTAAGGCACTGCAGGAAGCTGACGAACCGGTCCAGCGTAGATGGACCGACAAGGTAGTGCAGGATCTTGAAGGAGAGACAGGAGTAGTAGCGCTCACCAGTAGCCCTCCGCTTACTGACGAGCTCTGGCCTTTTACTGGACATGAAGTGACAAAATGACCAGCGGAACCGCAATAGAGACAGAGGCGGTTGGTGATTCTCCGTTCCCTCTCCTCAGTCGAGATGCGGATACCTCCCAGCTGCATGGGCTCAGCACCCGAGCCGGCAGAGGAAGATGGTAGTGATGCGGAGAGGGAGGCGACGGAGAGCGCGAGCTCCTTTCCACGAGCTCGGTGACGAAGATCAACCCGTCGCTCAATGCGAATAGCGAGTTCAATCAAGGAATCCACGCTGGAAGGAACCTCCCGGGAGAGAATCTCATCCTTTACCTCTGCGCGGAAACCCTCCAGAAGACGAGCGAGCAAGGCCGGCTCGTTCCAGCCACTGGAGACAGCAAGAGTGCGAAACTCAATAGAGTAGTCTGTTATGGATCGATTGCCTTGACATAGGGAAGACAGGGCCCTGGAAGCCTCCTCCCCAAAAACAGATCGATCAAAAACCCGTATCATCTCCTCCTTAAAGTCTTGATACTGGTTAGTACACTCAGCCCTTGCCTCCCAGATTGCCGTGCCCCACTCACGAGCCCGTCCAATAAGGAGAGATATGACGTAGGCGACACGAGCAGTGCTCCTGGAGTAAGTGTTGGGCTGGAGAGAAAACACAATATCACACTGGGTGAGGAACGAGCGGCATTCAGTGGGCTCCCCAGAGTAACACGGCGGGTTATTGATTCTGGGCTCCGGAGATTCGAAAGCCCTGGAAGTGGCCGGTGGATCGAGGCGGAGATGGTGAACCTGTTCTGTGAGGTTGGAGACTTGGGTGGCCAGGGTCTCAACGGCATGTCGAGCAGCAGACAATTCCTGCTTGTGTCTGCCTAGCATCGCTCCCTGGATCTCGACGGCTGAGTGGAGAGGATCCGAAGTCGCTGGGTCCATTCTTGGTCGGATTCTTCTGTTACGGTGCGTGAATGAGGACCCAAAAGCGAATCAACTTAAACAGAGCTTCTTTAATTACCAAACATAGGTAGGCTCAGATGGACCGGCAGATTCCGACAGGACAGGACAAGGTTACAGCAAACATGACGACAGTCTGGTTCAGGCATGAATGACACAAACAAACAAGAATCCGACAAGGACAGGAGCAGAAACAGAGAGAGATATTGGGACCTAATCAGAGGGAAAAAAGGGAACAGGTGGGGAACGGGGTGAATGGGTAGTTAGAGGAGACAAGGGACAGCTGGGGGAAAGCGGGGGAGAAAAGGTAACCTAACACGACCAGCAGAGGGAGACAGGGTGAAGGGAAAGGACAGAGACAAGACAACATGACAGTACATGACAGTTACCAAAGCCCCTTATAACACCCACCATTGCGACCTGTATGCTCTAGTCGGCTGGACTTCGCTACATATTTGTCGCCAGACCCACTGGCTCCAGGTCATCTAACACCTCCTTTGGTCGCCTTTCCTTCCAGTTCTCTGCTGCCAATGACTGGAACGAATTGCAAAAATCGCTGAAGCTGGAGACTTATATTTCCCTCACTAACTTTAAACATCAGCTATCTGAGCAGCTAACTGATCGCTGCAGCTGTACATAGTCCATCTGTAAATAGCCCACCCAATCTACCTACGTCATCCCCATATTGTTTTTATTTACTTTTCTGCTCTTTTGCACACCAATATCTCTACTTGCACATCATCATCTGCACATCTATCACTCCAGTGTTAATGCTAAATTGTAATTATTTCACCACTATGGCCTATTTATTGCCTTACCTCCCTAATCTTACTACATTTGCACACACTGTATATAGATTTTTCTATTGTTTTATTGACTGTACGTTTGTTTATCCCATGTGTAACTCTGTGTTGTTTGTGTCGCACTGCTTTGCTTTATCTTGGCCAGGTCTCAGTTGTAAATGAGAACTTGTTCTCAACTAGTCTACCTGGCTAAATAAAGGTGAAAAGAAAACATGTATATATATATATATATGTATATATATATATATATATATATATATATATATATATATATATACTAAAAGTAAAAAAAATAAAAAAATATCATTTTATTATATCCAAATTATTCTATAAAAATGTATACTATTACCAAGTGACAGCTTTATTTGAACAAATACATTTGCGCATGCATCCTTACTTGGGTGGATGCCAACCAATGTTTAGACTCCTCATCAGCACCAATTCCATCATCCCAATCGATGCGATCACAAATAAGAAATAATAATAATATAATGGTAAATTATAAATACAAACAACAAAAGTAAATACACTAGCTTATCACAAATATTAAGAACAGTCTTACATTAGGTCATTGACCTCTTCATTTACTTCTATGGTCTCTTCGGAGATGCTCATATTCATCAGGATAAATAGAAGTGATAGAACATTACAAAAAAATAAATTCACTGAATAAGATCTGTACAGTACTGGCAATACACATATAGGGTGATAATGTCTGAGAAAGGTTAATGAAAAAAACCTTGTGTTGCCTGTTTTCACTTCGTGTTGCCTCCATGGTGCTCCCATCTAGATCAACCACTGCAGGCTCCCCAAGAAACTCATCCCCTTTAGAAAAAGACATTCGCATGTGAGGTGCTGGATGCCACTCCAATGCTTGATAAAACAGGCAGAGGTAACACTTCCCTTGGAGTGGATTGTGGTGGGGCCTTTTCATGACTAGAAGATGAGAAATTACATTTTTATTTCACGCATGTCCCATTATTATATCACATATCTAGCTTGCTAAAACCTGGCTCGTAAACTTGCTTGACAACTCTCTACCAAGCTACATTATGTTAGCTAGCTAATATTGTTTCAGTAATACTATGTAATAACGTTTGTCACTTGGAAGTCTCAAAAAGGTGAGGCAACTATTACTGCACAGCACCGTTACAGCTGCTAATGTTACATTTGAGTGCCATTACAGTTCTGTCACTCTCAAACAGAGAAATTGAGAAATTGAGAAACGGACATAAGACGTTATGCAACGTCTTGGTAACGTTATCTGTCAAGCAGAAAACAGGACATCCCTGCATCAGACTTCAGCCCTTTTAGGGCCATAACTTCTCTCCAGAGTCTTATCAGTTACTTCAATTTTTTTGCCACCTGTATCAAAAACCAGTGGAGCTGGACACTTGCCTAATACCCTGACTACACCGCTCCCGTCACGTGTGCGAGCGTTGCAAAATAAATTTTGAAATCTATATTATTCAATTACACTGCTCACGCACATCAACGAGTGTCTGCTTTGCCAAGGGCAAAAGAAGTCAGTTCTATTTGTGACGCAGATCGCGCTGCAAGTCCTGCCTCTCCCATCTCCTCATTGGTTATACCCCGTGGGTGATTGAAAGACGAACTGTGTTGTCGGTCGTTGTGATTACACTATGAAAGTTTGGATGCCGATCACCATATAAGTTCAAAGAAGAAAAAGCCTGGAAGGAGGAGAGATGACTAGAAGCGATTCGGTTGACCGTTTGATGTGTGGATTAATTGTGGGAGTAGAAGACCTGGTGCATTTCAGGTAAATAAACAAATAACAACTCAATGTTTATATGGCAGGACAAATTAGCTAGCAAGTGCAAGCTAGCTAGCTAAATTGCCATAAATGTTTAATACTTTTCGACCTGTCTCCAAATGAATATAATTGGTTTGTTTTGATATTTTAACCTGCGTGTCATGATTGCGTTTGATGTGGGGGGACAAAATAAATGTATGCACGTGATGCAGGCGCGCAGCCGGTTTGGGTTCCGTGTAAGAAATCCACCATTGTTGATTGCGCTCAGAAGAATATGACCATGCCTCCTAGTGACGCTGCTCAAAGAGGGAGGGTGCAGCCCTCCAATTCAAAAACAAGAGACGCACCATCTTTTGCTGACCAATAGAAAAACTGAAATTCTAAACAGAATTTAGCCATTTTTGGTTGAAATACTATCATTCCACTATTACTGCAGATATATTATGGACATTTTATCACATTGTAATGCAAAAATTCTACATAATGCTTTATGCTGTCAACCTGATTTTCTGAGTGAACGGATATACTGTAACATAGACTTTTTAGGCAGTGAGAAAATGTTTTCACTAACTGATATTTGTTTTATCGTAATCTATAGCCTAGGCATAATTGAAACTACAAATTATACGTTCTCTCCTAAATTCTCAGCTCCTTCTTGGCAGTGTTACTACACATATTAATCCTCTGACTCTCCATGCGGTTTTGACAGACTGATGTATATAACTGTTCTGGGTTGTAAAGGAAAGGCTGAAAGCAGAGGGACTGTTTTGGGGGTGATCCAGGAACGTTGAGCCCCCTAGCCTAAGACCAGAAGAGAGTGATGTCCGCTGTTATGATGTAGGCCATAACAGTGCCAGTTGTGATTTCCTGAAATCTTGCAGGGATTTTTTTTTTATCGTACAGTGCAGAGGAGCAAGTACTGGGAGGATTCTAAGTATTGCCGTCGTCTGGCCTACAGCTGCTGCTGAAGCCTGTGTGTAAAAAGATCCCCGGCCAACTTGTCAAACAGCTCCAGCTCTGAGCTTCTGTTCACCGTGCAGCCGCAAGGTTTAAGCAGGGGGGAAGACAAAACCAAACAACACCAAGCCCAAGAACCAAACCAACAGACCCAACGCTTATTTGTATCCTGTTTGACATGTTCAAAAAACTTTTCGCTTCAGGACAAGACTTTTAGATGAAGAATATTCATAATTTAGATGAAGAATATTGGGGATAACTTGAAATACTGGACGTTAGTGAGAACTTGAGATAGAAGTAAGATGTATTTTTACAACTATAAAATCCTTATAAAAGGAATAAATTATTTTTAATAGTAGCAGCAGTAGTTGTATTTATTTAGTATTTAAAGAAAAACACGACATTAAAATGAACCATATCTGAGTCCTGTGTCCACTGACAGTATTGTCAGTGTAAGATGTCGGTTGGAAAGTGAACAGAACACATATCTGTTCCCAGATCAGATTCACTCTTAACTGAACAAATGGACACGTCTGTGCCGGGGAGCATAAAGCGTACTCACTTTCACACCTACACACCATAGCAGAAGCCCCAGCTCTACTCCCAACTTCTGCCTGAAGAACAGTAAAACTGTTCAAATGCTTCCTTGGCTCCAGAGTCTCTCTACTAGTCCTGGAGAAGACTGTCACCTTTCCTGTCATGCTTCGCTGTACGCAGCCCATTGGCCAGCAGCAGATTCATTTCTCACTGTCACAACCAATAGCGTGGTGAAATGGCTCAGCCCACTGTTTAGTTACAGTGACAACCATGCTGATTAGAGAGGCCCCGGTGATGGATAGCCGCTGGAGCTGGAGAGCAGCAAGAGTTTTTATCGGGTCATAATGGGCATGTGACACTGCACAGCCCTTCCTCTCTCTACATCCCCGACAGTGGAGCCCTGCCCCCACGTATCACACTCAAAATGTCACAAGATAACAGGCCAGCCTTTACGGAGCCCGCCAACAACATGACCTGTTTGGAATCATATTTGTAGACACTCCATCATCCTCATCACAGCTGCGACACCTCTATTCACTATTTTACCCGTGGCCCTTTTCTCTCTTGTCACTCCCATCGTTGGTCAAATGGAGAAGTACGAAACCCTGTTTTGTTATTTAAGCAGTGCATTCTCATTCACATTTTGCTGCAGTGACTCTCTCCCTCTCCATTTCTCTCTCCCTCTCTCTCTTTCTTCTGCTGCATTGTATTGGATGAATTCATGTCAATTCAACAGAGAATGCAGCTTGTGGACTGTGTCAGGGTTTTGTATTGAGTCATGCTTGAGAAGCTGCCCAATCTGAAACATATCCACTCTGATTTGTGCAGTATGTAGATATGTTCCTAAAGCCTGTGGCACTCGAGCCTGTAGGGGTTTTTCCATGTCTGAATGTATAACCTGACATTGACAGAGTTTTCGTTTGTGTCACTCTGCTTGTCTTGATTCATGTTCATTGATTTATCATTAGGCAATGACAAACATTTTTTAAGATGAGCAAACATTTTTTAAGATGAGCAAACATTTTTTCATCAAATCAAATGCATTCGTCACATACACAGTTTTCAACAGATTTAAATGGTGCAGTGAAATGCTTATGTGCTTGCTCTCTCAACAATGCAGTACAATAATAACAATGAAAAGAGTCAAGTCCAAAAATATATATATATATATATATATGAATGCAACATGTAAAGTGTTGATCCCATGTTTCATGAGCTGAAATAAAAGATCCCAGAAATGTTCCAACATGCGTATTTCTCTCAAATGTTGGGCAGAAAATTGTTTACATACCCTTTAGGGAGCATTTATCCTTTGCCAAGATTATCCATATGCCTGACAGGTGTGGCATATCAAGAAGCTGATTAAACAGCATGATAATTACACAGGTGCACCTTGTGCTGGGACCAATAAAAGGTCACTCTAAAATGTGCACTTTTGTCACATAACACAATGCCAAAGATGTCTCAAGTTTTGAGGGAGTGTGTACTTGACATGCTGACTGCAGGAATGTCCACCAGAACTTTTGCCAGAGTATTGATTGTTCATTTCTCTACCTTAAGCTGCCTCCAACGTAGTTTTTGAGAATTTGGCATGTCCAACCGACCTCACAACCACAGTCCATGTGTAACCATGCCAGCCCAGGACCTCGACATCGAGCATCTTCACCTGCAGGATCGTCTGAGACCAGCTACCCGGATAACTGATGAAACTGTGGGATTGCACAACCAAATAATTTCAGCACAAACAGTCAGAAACCGTCTCAGGGAAGCCCATCGGCGTGCTCGTCATCCTTACCAGGGTCTTGACCTGACTGCCAGGGCTCTAACCTCCTCCTTGCAGGCTGCCTCGTCAACGTCGACAATCAGGCCCCCCACTGTCTTCGGCAAACGTAATGATGGTTTTGGAGTCATGCATGGCCATGCAGTCGTGGGTGTACAGGGAGTATAGGAGGGGGCTGAGCGAGCACCCCTGGGGGGTACCCCTGTTGAGGGTCAACGTGGCGGGGGTGTTGTTGCCTACCCTCACCACCTGGGGTCTCTCTGTCAGGAAGTCCAGGATCCAAGTAAAATCAAATAACTTTTGGTCACATACACATATTTAGCAGATATTATTGCGGGTGTAGCAAAATGCTTGTTTTCGTAGCTCCAACAGTGCAGTAGTATCTAACTATATATATACACTGGGCTCCAAAACTACTGGCACCCCAATACTTACAACAATATAAACAATATAAATATAGAGAAACTCAAAATACCAACATTTGAAAAATACTGTACTTTATTAATGTTTCAATGAAACCAACCAAAATCATTGATTTAATTAAAAATCAATGTTCTCTAAATCAAGGTTTCACAATTAATGGCATCCTTAAATACGATTGTAAATAACATCTACCAAAATTAAACCAGGAATTAAATTCCACTTATTTAAGTTTATGTAAGTGTAAAGGAACTATATTGAGCCATTACATCATTTTCACTAGGGTATAAAAAAAGAGGTAACAGGCATGCAATATCCCTTTGTCATCCAACACCATGAAGAAAAGAAAATAACTGGCAGTTCAAAAGAGACAGATGGTCGTAGACCTTCATAAATCTGGTAATGGCTACAAGAAGATCCACAAACGATTGAATTTAACACTGAGCACTGTCGGGGCAATTGTTAAAACATTCAGAAGATATGGAACAATTGAAACCTCACAGGTAGAGGACGCAAATGCATTTTGCCCCACAGGATAGGGAGGGGGATCGTGAGAGAAGCAACAAAATCCCAAAGAATCACTGTGAAAGAATTGCAGGCCTTGGTGGCAACTTGGGGTCACCAGGTTTCAAAAAGCACCATCAGACACCACCTCCACAACCACAGGCTCTCTGGAAGGGTTGCCAGAAGAAAGCCCTTAATGACCCCAAGACACAAACACAAGCGCTTGGAGTTTTCCAAACATAATTTAACCTGTTATGGCTGCAATCCCGATATCGGGATCGATATGACAACTACCACTGAAAATAGAGGGCGCCATATTCAAACCACAGAAATCTCATAATTACAATTCCTAAAACATACATGTGTTTTATATCATTTTAAAGCTATTCTCGTTGTTAATCCCACCAAAGTGTCCGATTTCAAATAGCCTTTTCAGCGAAAGCTCTCCAAACGATTATGTTAGATCTCCACCAAACCACAATAAGCACAGCCATTTTCCATCAAAATATAGCATTCACAAAAAACATAAATAAAGATAAAATGTATCACTGACCTTGAATTATCTTCATCAGATGACACTTATAGTACTCATGTTACACATTACACTCATGTTTTGTTCGATAAAGTTAATATTTATATAAAAAAATCTGAGTTTACATTGGCGCGTTAGATTCACTAGTTCCAAAAACATCAAGTGATTTTGCATAGCCACATCGTTTTAACAGAAATACTCATCATAAATGTAGATGATAATACAAGTTATACACATGGAATTATAGATATACCTCTCCTTAATGCAACCGCTGTGTCAGATTTCAAAAAAAGTTTACGGAAAGAGCAACCCATGCAATAATCTGAGACGGCGCTCAGAACAGTAGCCAAATTAGCCTCCATGTTGGAGTCAACAGAAACCAGAAAATACATGATAAATGTTTCCTTACCTTTGATGAACTTCATCAGAATGCAGTCCTAGAAATCCCAGGTCCACAATAAATGCTTGATTTGTTCGAAAATGTCCGTTATTTATGTCCAATTAGCTACTTCGGTTAGCGCATTTGGTAAACAATTCCAAAGTCACAAAGCGCGTCCACCATAACGTGACAAAATTTCCAAAAGTTCCGTAACAGTCAGTAGAAACATGTCAAACGATGTACTGAATCAATCTATAGAATGTTTTTTCCATATATCTTGAATAACGTTCCAACCGGAGAATTAGAATTACTTCAGATGAGCGGTGGAACGCAAGTCCTTCCCTTGTGAACTCGCCTGGTGAAAGCATGGTCCACTCATGGCTGTGGTGACTATTTCCTGTGTCAATCGACCCCCCTTCACATTAGAGTCGTCAGACAAAGTTCTATATACTGATGATATCTAGTGGAAGGCGTAGGAAGTGAACACTCATCCAGATCTCACTTTAATTTTAATGAGACCTTGTTTGAAAATCTGCCACCTCCAGTAAAAAAAGGAAGTGGAATTTCTCAGGTTTTTGCCTGCTATATGAGTTTTGTTATATTCACAGACATAATTGAAACAGTTTTAGAAACTTCAAAGTGTTTTCTATCCAATCCTAATAATACTATGCAAATATTAGCAACTATGACTGAGGAGCAGGCCGTTTGATATGGGCACCTTTCATTCAAGCTACTCAATACTGCCACTGCAGCCATAAAAAGTTCAATTATGATTGGAAGAAGGTGCTCTGGTCAGATGAGACCAAAATGTTACGTTTTGGTCAGATACAGCATCAGCATGTTTGGCGACGAAACAGAGATGCATACAAGGAGAGGCACCTCATACCCACGGTGAAATATGGTGGTGGGTCAGTGATGTTTTGGGGCTGTTTTAATTCCAGAGGTCCAGAGGCACTGGTTAAGATTGATGGCATAATGAATTCCACCAAGTATCAGGCAATTTTGGCTGACAATCTGGTTGTATCTGCCAGAAGGCTGGGACTTGGCCGTATGTGGACTTTCCAACAAGACAATGACCCAAAACATACCTCAAGATCAACACAGAAATGGTTCTGTGACAACAAAATCAATGTTCTGCCATGGCCATCTCAGTCGCCGGACCTCAAGTCCAATCGAAAACCTGTGGGCTGAGTTGAAGAGGGTAGTTGATAAGCGCAAACCCAAGAATGTGAAGGATCTTGAAAGGATATGCATAGAGGAATGGTCCAAAATCTCTCCAACTGTGTTCCTTAACCTTGTCAAACATTACAGGAAAAGACCATGCTGTTATCCTTGCCAGAGGTGGTTTGCACTAAGTACTAAATGAGGAGTGCCGATAATTGAAAATTGATTTTGGTGAAAGGTATTTTGTACTAAATAATTGTATGATTTTGGTGGGTTCCATTGAAACATTAATAAAGTACAGTATTTCTCACATGTTGGTATTTTGAGTTTCTCTATAAATATATTGTTTATATTGTTCAAAGTACTGTTTGCGCATTGCCACTCAGGGGTGCCAATAATTTTGGAGCCCATTGTGTGTATATATATATATATATATATATATATATATATATATATATATATATATATATATATATATACACTACTGTTCAAAAGTTTGGGGTCACTTAGAAATGTCCTTGTTTTTGAAAGAAAAGCAAATGTTTGGTCCATTAAAATAACATCAAATTGATCAGAAATACAGTTTAGACGTTGTTAATGTTGTAAATTACTATTGTTGCTGGAAACGGCTGATTCTTTTATGGATTATCTACATAGGAGTATCAGCAACCATCACTCCTGTGTACCAATGGCACGTGATATTAGCTAATCCAAGTGTATCATTTAAAATGGCTAATTGATCAGTAGAAAACCCTTTTGCAAATATGTTAGCACAGCTGAAAACTGTTGTGTTGGTTAAAGAAGCAATAATACTGTTCTTCTTTAGACTAGTTGAGTATCTGGCTAGAAACAAATATCTTTCTTCTGAAACTCGTCCATCTATTCTTGTTCTGAGAAAGGAAGGCTATTCCATACGAGACATTGCCAAGAAACAGCAGATCTCGTACAACGCTGTGTACTACTTCCTTCACAGAACAGCGCAAACGGGCTCTAACCAGAATAGAAAGAGGCCCCGGTGCAATACTGAGCAAGAAGACAAGTATGTTAGAGTGTCCAGTTTGTGAGAAATACGCCTCACAATTCCTCAACTAGCAACTGGCCTCTGTACGCCTATGTAAATATTCCATAGAAAATCTGCCGTTTCCAGCTACAATAGTCATTTACAACATTAACAATGTCTCAATGTATTTCTGATCAATTTCATGTCATTATAATGTACCAAAAATTTGCTTTTCTTTCAAAAACATGGGCATTTCTAAGTAACCCCAAACTTTGAATGGTATTGTATATTCAATACCAGTCAGATGTTTGGACACACCTACTCATTCCATGGTTTTTCTTTATTTTTTACTATTTTCTACATTGTAGAATAATACTGAAGACATCATAAAATAAAATATATGTGGAATCATGTAGCAACCAAAAAAGTGTCAAACATATCAAAATATATTTTAGATTTGAGATACTTCAAAGTAGCCACCCTTTGCCATTATAACAGCTTTGAAATACTCTTGGCATTCTCTCAACCAGCTTCATGGGGTAGTCACCTGGAATGATTTACAATTAACAGGTTTTCCTTGTTAAAATAATTTGTGGAATTGCTTTCCTTCTTAATACGTTTGAGACAATCAGTTGCGTTGTGACAACGTAGGGGTGGCATACAGAAGATAGCCCTATTTGGTAAAAAACCAAGTCCATATTATGGCAAGAACAGCTCAAATAAGCAAAGAGAAACGACAGTCCCTCATTACTTTAAGACATGTAGGTCAGTCAATGCTGAACATTTCAAGAACTTAGAAAGTTTCTTCAAGTGCGGTCTCAAACACCATCAAGCACTATGATGAAACTAGCTCTCATGAGGACCGCCACAGGAAAGGAAGACCCAGAGTTACCTCTGCTGCAAAGGATAGACACAGAGTAGGTGAATGGATGATCTTTGCTGGTGTGGTTCCCACCGGGAAGCATGGAGGAGGTTTGAGGGTGTGGGGGTGCTTTGCTGGTGACACTGTCAGTTATTTATTTAGAATTGAAGGCACACTTAACCATCATGGCTACCACAGCATTCTGCAGCGATATGACATCCCATCTGGTTTGCGCTTAGTGGGTCTATCATTTGTTTTTTAACAGGACAATGACCTAAAACACTCCTCCAGGCTGTGTAAGGGCTATTTGACCAAGAAGGAGAGTGATGGCGTGCTGCATCAGATGACCTGGCCTCCACAATCACCCAACCTCAACCAACATTTTAATTATTTGGGATGAGTTGGACTACAGAGTTTAGGAAAAGCAGCCAACATGTGCTCAGCATATGTGGGAACTTCTTCAAGACTGTTGGAAAAACATTCCTCATGAAGCTGGTTGAAAGAATGCCAAGAATGTGCAAAGCTGTCTGGATTCCATATGTGTTACTAGCCTCTCAGAGTACTTAATGAAGACAGAAGTGAGTGCTACGGAGCGATAGTCATTTAGTTCAGTTATCTTCATTTTCTAGGGTACAGGAATAATGGGGGGCATGTTAAAGAAAATGGGGACAACCGACTGGGAAAGGGAAAGATTGAATATGTCTTTAAACACTTCAGCCAGCTGGTCTGCGCACGTTCTAAGGACGTGGCTAGGGATGCTGTCTGGGCTGGCTACCTTGTGATGGTTAACACGCTTAAATGTCTTACACACATCGGCCAAGGAGAAGGAGAGGTCCCTGTCCATGGGAGCGGTGGTGGCCCGCATCGGCGGCACCATGTTTTCCTCGAAGCGGGCGAAGGTTTTTAGCTTGTACAGGAGCAAGACGTCAGTGTCCGCGACGTGGCTGGTATTCCTTTTATAATTTGTGATTTTCTGGAGTCCTTGACACATACATCTTGTGTCTGAGCCGTTGAATTGCAACTCCACTTAGTCTCTGTACTGACGTTCTGCATGTTTGATTGTCTTACTGGACTGTTTATACCCTACCATATTCCCAGTCACCTTGCTGTGGTTAAATGCCATGGTTCGCGCTTTCAGTTTTGCACAGATGCTGCCATCTATCCACGTTTTCTGGATTGATGAACTCAGTAACCGTGTCAGTTCATACGTCAATATTATTCTAAGAGGCAACCTGGAACATGCACCAGTCCGCATGATCAAAACAATCTTGAAGCATGGATTCCAATTGGTGAGACCAGCGTTGAACAGTCCCAACCATGGGTACTTCCATTTTGAGTTTCTACCTACAGGAAGGCAGGAGTGGGATGGAGGCATGGCCTTATAGCCGTCCTGGAAGGGAGAGTATCAATGGTCAAGAGTTTGTGATGATATACGAGTGGTGCAGGCAAAGTGTTGATAAAACTTCAGTAGCACTTTACTAAGTCCCCATTTACAATAAATGTTGTCTCAGGATATGTGGTTTCCAGTCCAGTGTAGTTCCCTGAGAGTCGTCATAGTAACAGCTTGAGGGGGAATGTACACGGCTGTGACGATGACTGAAAATAATTATCTTGGGATGTAATGTGGTCGGCATATGATTCTGAGGTATTCTATTGCGGTGAACTAAAGGACTTGAGTTCCTGTACGTTACCACACCTCCGTCTTTCTTTTTCTCAGATAGTTAATTTATTCCTGTCTGCGCGATGTACTGAGAACCCAGGTGGCTGTATGGATGGGGACAGGAAATCCGGGAAAATCCATGATTCATTGAAACAGTGTAAATTGCAGTCCCTGATCTCTCTATGGAAGAGATCCTCACCCTGAGCTCATCTACTTTATTGTCCAGGGACTGAACATTTGGGAGTAATATACTCGGAAGCGGTGGATGGTATGCACACCTCCTGAGTCGGACCAAAAGTCCACTCCGAATACCTCTTCTCCACTGGCGGTGTCTTGGAGCAGTCTCTGGGATAAGTGGAATTGCCTTGGGGGGTACGAACAAAGGGTTCGACTCAGGAAAGTCTGGTGAGTTACCACCACTACAATATTCAAATATTATTTCCGGCTGTATGTAATAGTGCAAAAGTTATTCTGAGCTAATAACGTGAGAAAATAGCACACACAAAAATAAAAATAAATATTGTGTGTGTCCAGTTGTGTGTGTGTGATCCAGTTGCAGATGGAGGAGCTCATAAACAGGGCCTTGAGCTTAGTTTTAAGCTTAGAGGGAGGTCGATAAGCAGCATTCTCACATAGGTCTTCATCTTCTCCAGGAGGGATAGGGCAGTGTGTAGAGCAATGGGGATTGCGTGATCTGTGGATCTGTTGGGGTGGTATGTCATGGCAAATTGAAGTGGGTCCATACCTATTCCTGAGATTTTAACTTCAAGTCTGTAGGGGTTCATCATAAGTGCAATGCAATGTTTGCACGATGCAGCCCCTTGCCTTTTGAGTTTGAAAGACCAGATGTTTACCTGAATGGTGTCCACCTCCTCCTTGACTGTATGCCTTGGTTGAGACCGTCAGTGGAGATTGTTGCGGTTTAGCACTGCAGCCCCAGGTCCTGGGATTCGCTGCTCTCCCAACACACCAGGATGCTTGAAGGCAGAGAGGGAAGGATGGGGTGCGAGGACAATGAAAGGACCAGGGGACGGCACCTCATTTTTATTATCTGGGCGAGCTTCGGCCCAGGCCTCTAGGAAAGCCTTGGGGACACACACTTGCACATTCACGCACACAATGTATATCACATTTCATAATCAACGATCCCAGAGACAAACTTGCACTCATGTTTCTAATCATCAGATCCTTTTCTGCATTAACGCTGTGCCTTCCAAATGAATTGCAGTCATCTTAAATAAAAAAGTATTTGGACTGATTGAGCTTCCTGGTCCAAGGTGACGATGATGACGTTGAGTTCTTGTTTCTCTCATGACGATTCATATTGTAATCCAGTGATAGGCCCTTTATCTACTTCCCCAGAGTCAGATTAATTTGTGGACACCATTTTGATGCGTCTGCATGTGCTTTGAAGGAAGTTACTAATTAGCGCTAGCCAAATTGCTAACTAGTGTTAGTGCCATGTCTGCAAGTCTATGGGTATCTGCTAACATGCTAGCAGATACCCATAGATTTTCATGAATTATGCTAATGCTAGTTAGTGTTGGCTTGTTGAACTACCTCGAGCTTCCTTCATACTGGACACAGAGATACCACAAAAATGGTATCCATGAGTTCATCTACTTTGGGGAAATAGATAAAGGGCTTCATTACCAAATTCCAGAAGTATCTCTTTAAAGCACAGCAACTGTAATCTGGTGTAGTGCTAAGACACCATGAAATAGATGTTGGAGTTTGGAGCCGGGCCCAGTTTATTTTGTCACCCTGCCAAACCATCTGTATGCACCAGAGAGAACCTCGGGACGTTTTACAATCCAGCCGTACTTCTCCAATCCATTTTACGCTAAAGTTGTGGAGGCAGAACTCAATAGTCTCAATTGCTCAAGTTCAAGACCTGGACTTTCAATGGTCTTAAGAATTTACAGGATTTTTATTTTCTTTTTACTGGTCAGTGCCTTCCATGTCATCATCGATGAAATCCACAAAGTAGAGTCTGTCATTTCAGCCATCTTGAACGGTTGTAAATGGCTTGATTTCCAGGGGTCAGAAATGTCCAAATGTAGCGTTGTCAGTCAGTCTACACCTTGGACTGTGATGGAACGAATCTATTAGGTACGTTACCAGACATCGTCCAGAGGAAGCCTGTTAAACTGGCCACCCATGCAATAAACACAGTAAATAAATCACATTTCAATTTCATGTCTTTGCTCCAAAAGTATTTTTTTGCCGCAATGATGCCCAGTTAGAAATGACACAATGCAGGGAATATTTATTGTTCTGTTTGAGTCAGAGCACAGACCTGTTAAAGGTCCAAAATAGCCCATAAATGCTGTGCCAAGCCTGATAATGTGTCAGCTGTGTAATATTAGATATTTGAGATTGGGAATGAGTCATTGCTCGTTTCAGAAGGCAATATCAGTGGTAGCAGGTAGCCTGTTGGTTAGAACGTTGGGCCAGTAACCAGAAAGGTTGCTGGATTGAATCTCCGAGCTGATAGGCCGTCATTGTAAATAAGAATTTGTTCTTAACTGACTGTGTCACACCCTGACCTTAGAGAGCCTTTTTATGTCTCCATTTGGTTTGGTCAGGGTATGATTTGGGGTGGGCATTCTATGTTCTATGTTCTATCTTGTATTTCTTTGTTTTGGCCGAGTATGGTTCTCAATCAGGTACTGCTGTCTATCGTTGTCTCTGATTGGGAACCATACTTAGGCAGCCCTTTTTCCCACCTGTCTTTGTGGGTAGTTAACTTTGTTTCTGGCACATAGCACTTAAGCGTCACGGTTGTTTTGTATTGTTTATTGTTTTTGTCGGTGTCATCCTAAATAAAAGGAATATGTACGCTCACAACGCTTTGCTCTAGTTCTTTCGACGGCCGTGACAGACTTACCTAGTTAAATAAAAAATACATGTTTGGTTTTCTACAGCGGTAATGAGCTAATCCAGTCAATTAGTGGTCAGCAACTCTGAAACACCTCATTCCCAAGACCAACACAAATGATTGGTTACCTCTTAAAACCTCTTAAGTCGAACCCCTACTTTTTCGAACATTCTGTTAAAAATCGCGCAACATTTCAGCGTCCTGCTACTCATGCCAGGAATATAGTATATGCATATGATTAGTATGTGTGGATAGAAAACACGCTCACATTTCTAAAACTGGTTAAATCGTGCTGTGACTATAACAGAGCGTGTGTTTCATCGAAAAGCGCAAGAAAAACTGATCACTGAAAACTGGAAAAAATATCCATGCGCCACTTGCATGTATTGTTTAAGGGACACCAAATTAAATGGTGCTGGGATTGCAATTCCTACAGCTTCCACACGATGTCACCAGTCTTGTCAATTTCCTGGGAGTTATTTCTTGGTCAAACAAAGGAGAGAGACCCCATTCCATCCTGTCTCCGACAGGAAGTTTTGGAAGAGAGATTTCCCGAACATGATTTGAAGACGTGGAGCTATTGAATACACATCGCCCCGTGATCAATTTGATAGATTATTAACATTTACTAATACCTAAAGTTGGATTACAAAAGTATTTCGAAGTGTTTTGTGAAAGTTTATCGTCGACTTTTTAAATTTTTTCTGAATCACACAGTTTCCATAGATGGATATTTTGGGTATATATGGACCGATTTAATCGAAAAAAAGACCCAATAGTGATGTTTATGGGGCATATAGGAGTGCCAATAAAGAAGCTCGTCAAAGGTAATGAATGTTTTATATTTTATTTCTGCTATTTGTGTAGCGCCGGCTACGCTAATTATTTTGTTTACGCCGCCTTCAGGTTTTTCGGGGTGTTGCATGCTATCAGATAATAGCGTCTCATGCTTTCGCCGAAAAGCATTTTAAAAATCTGACTTGTTAGCTAGATTCACAACGAGTGTAGCTTTAATTCAATACCCTGCATGTGTGTTTTAATGAACGTTTGAGTTTTAACGAGTACATTTAGCATTTAGCGTAGCGCATTTGCATTTCCAGGTGTCTAGATGGGACGCTTGCGTGTCAGGTCGACGTAAGAGGTATCTCCTTACTACTGTAGATTTTGTTTTGCACAAGTATTATAGCTGGCTTGTAAAATACAAAGAAAACAAAGAGGGTAATTTCATCCTTAAACCATTGGCCCTCCAGGTGTTAATTCTTAACCTCCTCCTCCACAGCTTCCTCAGGCTCATCCCCACGGGTTAACATATTGTTAATAAAAGCTAATAACTGTCGACCTTCGAGTAATCGGCCCTTCCCGGGGCTCGAAAGATGTGACTAAATTGGGCTACTGCTGGACCCATTTCTTTCCTGCTTCGTATTATTTTGTTTGGGAGCAAATTGCTGTCTCATCTGCTGTGTTTGGTCCTGGTCAGCCTTCTGTTGTTTATCTGATTTCGGGTTTTGGAAATGTACCACAGCTGAGAGGTCCGGATGAAACCTCTCTTGGTAATCCTCTTTGTCCTCCAGACTTACACAGACAGCTGTTCAGCCTTCAGGCTACTGTACCTCTCCTGTCTGCCCAAGGGAGTTTATGCAAGCCTGAGGTAGATTTTTACGACTGCAAACCTCTTTAAAGTCTCTCAATTGGCCTAATTTGGCCAGTTTGGACTGACCCTGAACAATAGAAAGACAGAGTTGGGCCGTCAGGAGTTTCAACCAATAAACATGCTGTTGATCTTAGACCATCAGGATTTTATGTCATAAACATGGCTGTCATGGAATTGTATCAAATCAAATTGTATTTGTCACATACACATGGTTAGCAGATGTTAATGCGAGTGTAGCGAAATACTTGTGCTTCTAGTTCCGACAATGCAGTAATAACCAACGAGTAATCTAACCTAACAATTTCACAACAGCTACCTTATACACACAAGTGTAAAGGGATGAAGAATATGTACATAAAGATATATGAATGAGTGATGGTACAGATCGGCATAGGCAAGATGCAGTAGACGGGATCGAGTACAGTATATACATATGAGATGAGTAATGTAGGGTATGTAAACATTATATTAAGTGGTATTGTTTAAAGTACCTAGTGATACATGTATTACATAAAGATGGCAAGATGCAGTAGATGGTATAGAGTACAGTATATACATATGAGAGGAGTAATGTAGGGTATGTAAACATTATATCATGTGGCATTGTTTAAAGTGGCTAGTGATACATTTTTTACATAATTTTTTTCCATTGTTAAAGTGGCTGGAGTTGAGTCAGTATGTTGGCAGCAGCCACACAATGTTAGTGGAGGCTGTTTAACAGTCTGATGGCCTTGAGATAGAAGCTGTTTTTCAGTCTCTCAGTCCCTGCTTTGATGCACCTGTACTGACCTCGCCTTCTGGATGATAGCGGGGTGAACAGGCAGTGGCTCAGGTGGTTGTTGTCCTTGATGATCTTTATGGCCTTCCTGTGACATCAGGTGGTGTAGGTATCCTGGAGGGCAGGTCGTTTTCCCCCGGTGAAGCGTTGTGCAGAGCTCACTACGCTCTGGAGAGCCTTACGGTTGTGGGCGGAGCAGTTGCCGTACCAGGCGGTGATACAGCCCGACAGGATGCTATTGATTGTGCATCTGTAAAAGTTTGTGTGCGCTTTTGGTGACAGGCCAAATTTCTTCAGCCTCCTGAGGTTGAAAATGTCGCTGCTGCGCCTTCATCACCATGCTGTTTGTGTGGGTGGACCAATACAGTTTGTCCGTGATGTGTACGTCAGGAAGTCCAGGACCCAGTTGCACAGGGCGGGGTTGAGACCCAGGGTCTCGAGCTTGATGACGAGTTTAGAGGGTACTATGGTGTTAAATTCTGTAGTCGATGAACAGCATTGAACAGCATTCTCACATAGGTATTCCTCTAGTCCAGATGGGTTAGGGCAGTGTGCAGTGTAGTTGCGATTGCGTCGTCTGTGGACCCATTGAGGCGGTAAGCAAATTGGAGTGGGTCTAGGGTGGAGGTGATATGGTCCTTGACTAGTCTCTCAAAGCACTTCATGATGACGGAAGTGAGTGCTACGGGCGGTAGACGTTTAGCTCAGTTACCTTAGCTTTCTTGGGAACAGGAACAATGGTGGCCCTCGTGAAGCATGTGGGAACAGCAGACTGATTGATTGAACATGTCCGTAAACACACCAGCCAGCTGGTCAGCGCATGCTCTGAGGACGCGGCTGGGGATGCCGTCTGGGCCTGCAGCCTTGCGAAGGTTAACGCGTTTAAATGTTTTACTCACGTCGGCTGCAGTGAAGGAAAGTCTGCAGGTTTTGGTAGAGTGCCGCTTCAGTGGCACTGTATTTTCCTCAAAGCGACAATACAGGCTGGTTTTCTTTTTGTAATCCGTGATTGACTGTAGACCCTGCCACATACCCTTTGTGTCTGAGCTATTGAATTGCAACTGTACTTTGTCTCTATACTGACGCTTAGCTTGTTTGATTGCCTTGCGGAGGGAATATCTACACTGTTTGTATTCTGTCATGTTTCCGGTCACCTTGCCCTGGTTAAAAGCAATGGTTCGCGCTTTCAGTTTTGTTCGAATGCTGCCATCGATACACGGTTTCTGGTTTGGGAATGTTTTAATAGTTGCTGTGCATACGACATAACCAATGCACTTGCTAATAAACTCGCTCACAGAATCAGCGTATTCGTCAATGTTGTTGTTTGACGCAATGTGGAACATATCCCAATCCACGAGATCGAAGCAATCTTGAAGCGTGGAATCAGATTGGAATCAGAGCAGCGTGAGAGCTTCTCGTTTTAGTTTCTGTCTGTAGGCTGGAAGCAACAAAATTGAGTTTTGGTCAGCTTTTCCGAAAGGAGGGTGGAGGAGGGCATTATATGCGTCGCAAAAGTTAGAATAACAATGATCCAGGGTTTTACCTGCCCTGATAGCACAATCGATATGCTGATAGAATTTAGGGAGTCTTGTTCTCAGATTAGCCTTGTTAAAATCCCCAGCTACAATGAATGCAGCCTCAGGATATGTGGTTTGCAGTTTACATAGAGTGAAATAAAGTTTGTTCAGGGCCATCGATGTGTCTGCTTGGGGGGGAATATATGCGGCTGTGATTATAATCGAAGAGAATTTGGTTATAATCGGTAGATAATGCGGTCAACATTTGATTGTGAAGATTTCTAAATCAGGTGAACAGAAGGACTTGAGTTCCCGTATGTTGTTATGATCACACCACGTCTCGTTAATCATAAGGCATACCCCCCCGCCCCTCTTCTTACCAGAAACATATTTGTTTCTGTCGGCGCAATGCGTGAAGAAACCAGCTGGCTGTACCGAATCCGATAGCGTGTCTCGAGTGAGCCATGTTCCCGTGAAGCAAAGATCGCTACAGTCTCTGATGTCTTTCTGGAATGCTCGGATTTTATCAACCTTGTTGTCAAGAGACTGGACATTGGCAAGTTGTATGCTCGGGAGTGGTGTGCGATGTGCCTGTCTCCGGAGCCTGACCAGAAGACGGCTTCGTATGCCCCTTTAACGGCAACGTTGTTTTGGTTCTCCGGCTGGGATCCGATCCATTGTCCTGGGTGGTGGGCAAAACACAGGATCCGCTTCAGGAAAGTCGTATTCCTGGTCATAATGATGGTGAGTTGACGTTGCTCTTATATGCAGTAGTTCCTCCCGACTGTATGTAATAAAACCTAAGATTATCTGGGGTACCAATGTAAGAAATAACACGTAAAAAAACAAAATACTGCATAGTTTCCTAGGAACGCGAAGCGAGGCGGCCATCTCTGTCGGCGTCGGAAGTCCCTGTCAATATTAACAAATTGGAGCTCACAGAAGTTATTTTGAAGTCTTCAACATGGTGTCCAGCTCTGAATTGTGCTAAACTCCATGTAGATGTATACAACACTGAACTGGCACACTGTATATCTCTTTTGCTTTCTTTACCTTACTGTTTAGTAGGTGATGTTGTGCCTCAGCTCAAGTGATGGCTCTAGAGCGAATTGACATGGCTCATTAGTCAAGCCAGACAAAATAGAACCCATCACATATTCACATTCTCTACACAGATGTGTGTGTGTGTGTGTGTGTGTGTGTTTTCATACTGTGTCCCATGACTGTGTGTGTCAGGGGTGTGTTAGGTATTTGAACTTGTGCTTGTGTATGGGTGCGTGCGTGTGTGTGTACATATAGACACCTGGAGTGTAGAGGGTGACCTAAGCCCCTTTTGTCACTGGCTGAAAAGGTTCCTCCTGCCCCATGTTTAGATTTCGACTTAGAGCTTTATGTCATTGCTCCCCTCAAGGGTGCCTTTGTCTTATATGCAAATAGAGCTATGCATATGCTGTTAGTGCTGTCAGATAAAGGACACATCCAGCAGCACTTACAGGCCAATGAGCTCAGGGGTCCTGCTATTTCTGAATTATCAGTCATCTTAACATCTCAACAGAGCTTGCTTATGTGCTCCCCTCCCAGCAATGTCTCTGGACTGTCCTCCATAATACTTAGTCACTGAGAATCCGCTGATCTCTTTCACACACAGACACACGCATGCACTTACACATGCATGTACGAACACACACACACAGCCATAGGGTTGAATATTTTCCTGGTATTTTAAACATTTCCATCCCGAGAATAAATCACTTGTCTCCTGGGTAACCCCGGTATTTTGCGCCAAAAGCGGAATTGTCATTCTAAAGCATATACAGTAAATATGTCTGGAAATGATTATAGCTTTTATTGGCTTGAAGATTCAAGCCTGATGCTACCTGAGCCTGATGAGCCATGCATTACATACTTTTTATGGGCCCTACATTAAAGACATTTTATGAGCCCAAGCACAAAAAAGCCCAAATGATTGTGTCATTACAATATATAGGCTACTGCATATTACTCACAAGTTACAACAGAAAAACAGAAAAGCTCATAGGTGTAGCAATGCTTTCTTGTATAAATAAATGGTACAAGCTCCAGTAGATATTTATTCTTTTTGAGGGTGGACTGTATTACTGTATCGTATTAAACTGTATTATATGGCAGAAATCACGCACCTCGTTCAAACCATCAAGCTGCGAGAGAACATGCAAAGATTGTGTAGGACATGCGGCCTGCAAAGTTATAATTAGAGGATAGCAAATAAGTATTCAGACCCTTTATTCAGTACTTTGCTGAAGCACCTTTGGCAGTGATTACAGCGTCAAGTCTTCTTGGGTATGACGCTATAAGCTTGGCACACCTGTATTTGGAGAGATTATCCCATTTTCTTTGCAGATCCTCTCAAGTGTCGCTGCACAGATATTTTCAGGTTTCTCCAGAGATGTCCGATCGGGTTCAAGATCCTTGATGTGCCTTTTGGCAAACTCCAAGAGGGCTGTCATGTGCCTTTTACGGAGGAGTGGCTTCCTTCTGGCCACTCTAACATAAAGGCCTGATTGGTGGAGTGCTGCAGAGATGGTTGGCTTTCTGGAAGGTTCTCCCATCTCCACAGAGGAACTCTTGAGCCGTCAGAGTGACCATCGGTTTCTTGGTCACCTCCCAGACCAAGTGGCCCTTCTCCCCCGATTGCTTAGTTTGGCCAGGCGACCAGCTCTAGGATGAGTTTTGGTTGTTCCAAAATTCTTCCATTTAAGAATGATGGAGGCCACTGTGTTCTTGGGGACCTTCAATGCAGCAGACATTTGTTGGAACATTTCCCCAGATCTGTGCCTAGACACAATCTTGTCTCGAAGCTCTGCGGACAATTACTTCGCCCTCATGGCTTGGTTTTTGCTCTAACATGCACTGTCAATTGTGGGACCTTATAGAGACAGGTGTGTGCCTTTCTAAATCATGTCCAATCAATTGAATTACCACAGGGGGACTCCAGTAAAGTTGTAGAAACATCTCAAGGATGATCAATGGAAACTGAGCTCAATTTCAAGTCTCATTATTTCTGTTTTAGATTTTTAACAAATTTGCAAACATTTCTAAAAACTGTTTTTTGCTTTGTCATTATGGGGTATTGTGATGTAGATTGATGAGGACAATTATTTATTTAATACATTTTTAGAATAAGGCTGTGCCGTAACAAAATGAGAGTCAAAGGGTCTGAATACTATCTGAATGCACTGCAGCTATTTAGCGGTCTTATGGCTTGGGAATAGAAGCTGTTCAGGAGCCTGTTGGTGTCAGACTTGATGCACTGGTACCGCTTGCCATGCGGAAGCAAAGGGAACAGTATGTCTACATACAGACTTGAAGTCATTGTACACTTTAATAAATGGATCACTAGTCACCTTAATAATGGCACTTTAATAATGTTTACATATCTTGCATTACTCATCTCACATGTATATACAGTATTTTATACCATCTATTGCATCTTGCCTATGCCGCTCTGTCATCGCTCATCCATATTTATATGTGTATATTCTTATTTCATTAGGTAGTTGTTGTGGAATTGTTAGATTACTTGTTAGATATTACTGCACTGTCGGAACTAGAAGCACAAGTATTTCGCTACACTTGCAAAAACATCTGCTAACCATGTGTATGTAACCAATAACATTTGATTTGATTGTTAGTTAGTGTCTTTAACAATTTTCCGGGCCTTCCCTTCACACTGCCCGATATAGAGGTCCTGGATGGCAGGGAGCTTGGCCCCAGGGATGCACTGGGATATCCGGCACCACCCTCTGCAGCGCCATGCGATCGAGGGCGGTGTTGCCATACCAAGTAGTGATGCAGCCAGTCAAGATGCTCCCGAAGGTACAGTTGCAGAACCCCCTGAGGACCCGAGGGGGACGAGGAGCAGTCACACCTTCTCCATGACTATGCACTTGAGTGTGGGTCATTTCATGTTCTGATTTCGACTGCGAGCAACTTGAAGGTCGTTGATTGAGAGGTTGTTATTCCGGCTCCACACTGGAATGTAGTGAAGTAAAAGTTAACGTTGTCAAAAATATAAATTGTAAGGTACTTTACCCACAAAGAACACAGCACATGGCAATTTGCACTAACTCTGTCAAGACTTAATTTCAGTTTGGATATGTTGAATAGATTTTAAATTCAAATTGACTGAGTCCTATTTTCTGCATGATGGTAATGAAGCCACCTGGTATGTGGGACTGGGACAAATCTTCCACATCACTTCCTTTCCTTTCTTTTTTTCTTCTCTCTCTGCCTCTCCCTGTTGCAGTCCCCCAATAAAGCTGCCCTCCAAATTGGAAAAACATGTTGACTAGGAGTGCACACCTCATTTATCCATTTTAATTAAAAACCAGTCAAACTCAGATTACATTCCTGGAAAGGGGGGACTCTGTTCAGCTGTGTGCAATAATCTTCCTGTCATGTGATTTGCTGGATCTTTTTGGTGACACCTCTTTCTGTCACCTGGTACGACGTGTTGAGCACAACACCTAAGGCCCTTTTTTAAACTATTTAATTGATTATTTTTACACCTTTATGGATAACTTCTACACTTTTTGCAGGTTTTAGGCAATAAGAAAGAGATGGTATATTAAATGGTTGTTTTGACGTACTGTAGCCATGGAGCATTTGTTTGAGGTGTGTGGCTTGAGAGGAGGACCGTGGTAAGTATTCATTATGCCTTTTAATGAAAACGAATACTCGAACAAAACACGATAAACAAAACAGTTCTGGATGGTGAACACACACTACAGAAAATAATCACCCTCAACTCAAAAGTGAAACCAGGCTACCTAAGTATGGTTCTCAATCAGGGACAACGATTGGCAGCTGCCTCTAATTGAGAACCATACAAGGCCAAACACAGAAATCCCAAATTGTAGAAAAAAGAACATAGACAACCCACCCAACTCACGCCCTGACCATACTAAAACAAAGACAAAAGAACTAAGGTCAGAACGTGACACCTTGCCACACCTCTGACTGCCCCTCTACCGTACCATATGTTCCATTCATGATGACAAGATACATCACGCTGTAAGATAAAAAAGACAAGTGATTTATGTTCTGTAGAAAAAAATATCTAATGTTGTTTCTACTTTAAACGTTTTATGGAAATGTGGAGGCGATTATTTTAAGATCGTCTTTTAGAGTAATTCGTAGATTAAACTAGCTGGCCCCGAATGTATAAAGCCTGAAGCAATAGTCTTAATGAGGCATTTAAGCAAAGGGGTCAACGGACCATTATCTAAACGTGGTGATTTTAGATAATGATAATCACAACTCAGAGGGCTTAACTGTGCTTCGTTTGTTTGGAATAGGAATTTGCTTTTAATTAGAGTGTGGATTTTGGCTCGCATGATAAAAGGAGGCTATCAGGGAAAATGTATTCATTTTGATGTAACCTTTACTTAAACAGGGAGTCACATTGAGATGAAAATCTATTTTACAAGAGAGCCCTGTACACATTACAATAAAAATAGAATGTAAAAAAAACATACACATTTGTAGAAAACAATCAAATTGTGTATAACACAATAAAAAAAGTACATTTAAAACAAACATTTAATAAAAGCAATCACAGTTAACTAAGAGGTCCTCAATGATAATGTCAACCGTTTGAGTGGCACCAGCACATCTAACACATCTAACTGTGTAAGGGCGTTCGTCTGTAGGAGGAAGAGAAGCGGACCAAAGCGCAGCGTGGTGGTTATTCATGTTTTAATAAATCACTACACATGAACAAACTAACAAAAACAAGAAATGTGAAAACGCAAAACAGTCCTATCCTGTGACAACAAACACAGTGACAGGAACAATCACCCACAAACACACAGTGAAACCCAGGCTACCTAAGTATGATTCTCAATCAGAGACAACTAATGACACCTGCCTCTGATTGAGAACCATACTAGGCCGAAAACATAGAAATGCCCCAAAACATAGAAAAACAAACATAGACTGCCCACCCAACTCACGCCCTGACCATACTAAATAAATACAAAACAACAGAAATAGAGGTCAGAACGTGACAGTACCCCCCCCCAAAGGTGCGGACTCCGGCCGCAAAACCTTGACCTATAGGGGAGGGTCTGGGTGGGCGTCTGTCCGCGGTGGCGGCTCTGGCGCGGGACGCGGACCCCACTTCACCATTGTCTTAGTCCGCCTTATTGTCCGCCTCCCTGGCTTACTCACCATGGCCACCCCTCTCAATGACCCCACTGGACAGAGGGGCTGCTCGGGACAGAGGGGCAGCTCGGGACAGAGGTGAAGCAGCTGCTCGGGACAGAGGGACAACTGCTCGGGACAGAGGGGCGATAGCAGCTCGGGACAGAGGGGCGATAGCAGCTCGGGACAGAGGGGCGATAGCAGCTCGGGACAGAGGGGCGATAGCAGCTCGGGACAGAGGGGCGGCAGCTGCTCGGGACAGAGGGACAGCTGCTCGGGACAGAGGGACAGCTGCTCGGGACAGAGGGACAGCTGCTCGGGACAGAGGGGCGGCAGCAGCTTGGGACAGAGGGGCGACAGCTGCTCTGGACAGAGGGGCAGCTGCTCGGGCGGCCCCTGGCTGACTGACGGCACTGGCGGCCCCTGGCTTACTGGCGGCCCCTGGCTGACTGGCGGCACTGGCGGCCCCTGGCTTACTGGCGGCCCCTGGCTTACTGGCGGCACTGGCGGCCCCTGGCTTACTGGCGGCACTGGCGGCCCCTGGCTGACGGGCGGCACTGGCGGCCCCTGGCTGACGGGCGGCACTGGCGGCCCCTGGCTGACGGGCGGCACTGGCGGCCCCTGGCTGACGGGCGGCACTGGCGGCCCCTGGCTGACGGGCGGCACTGGCGGCCCCTGGCTGACGGGCGGCACTGGCGGCTCCTGGCAGACGGGCGGCACTGGCGGTTCCTGGCAGACGGGCGGCACTGGCGGCTCCTGGCAGACGGGCGGCACTGGCGGCGCTGGGCAGACGGGCAGCACTGGCGGCGCTGGGCAGACGGGCAGCACTGGCGGCGCTGGGCAGACGGGCAGCACTGGCGGCGCTGGGCAGACGGGCGGCACTGGCGGCGCTGGGCAGACGGGCGGCACGGCGCTGGAGAGGAGGAAGGCTCTGGAAGCGCCGGACTGAGTAGCTCTCGTAGCGCCGAACAGGCGGGAGACTCCGGCAGCGCTGGAGAGGAGGAAGGCTCAGGTAGCGCCGGAGAGGCGGGAGACTCCGGCAGCGCTGGAGAGGAGAGAGCCCCTGCAAGGATGGGCCGGAGAGACAGCCTGGTACGGGGAGCTGCCACCGGAGGGCTGGTGCGTGGAGGTGGTGACGGATAGACCGGGCCGTGCAGGCGCACGAGCCTGCCCAACCTTACCCGGTTGAATGGTCCCGGTCGCCCTGCCAGTGCGGCGAGGTGGAATAGCCCGCACTGGGCTATGCAGGCGAACCGGGGACACCGTGCGCAAGGCTGGTGCCATGTAAGCCGGCCCAAGGAGACGCACTGGAGACCAGATGCGTAGAGCCGGCTTCATGGCACTTGGCTCGATGCCCACTCTAGCCCGGCCGATACGCGGAGCTAGAATTGTTTTATCTT
The DNA here is from genome assembly GCF_057628025.1 of Oncorhynchus mykiss. Classification (NCBI taxonomy): domain Eukaryota; kingdom Metazoa; phylum Chordata; class Actinopteri; order Salmoniformes; family Salmonidae; genus Oncorhynchus; species Oncorhynchus mykiss. The sequence goes on from NC_143037.1 coordinate 37,908,448, forward strand.
AATTAATGATGTTACATATAGAGGGAGTTTCTGTCAGATTGCTGTGTGAATAAATACAAGATAATGCAGCTCTCTTCTTACAGACAGAGAGGTCCATCCCACATTTCATACAGACTACAATGATGAGTCCTAAAATTGTCCCCTTTGATAAAACGTATTGCAGAATGGTAGACTGTGTCCAAGGCTTTTAAAACTAAGGTTGCTGCATGCATATCACCAAAATACGATACAGGGAGAAGTGTTGTTTGAACAATCTTTCTCCTATGTTTAATACTAAAGCATGATTTATATAAAAAACAATCTCTGATCTTAGCTTCTTAGTCAGATTTTTTTGCGTTACATAGGACAACTTGTCATCAATCTAGACATCCAAGTACTTACTCTACCGTTCAAAAGTTTGGGGTCACTTAGAAATGTCCTTGTTATTGAAAGAAAAGCACGTTTATGTCCATTAAAATAACATAAAATTGATCAGAAATACATTGTCGACATTGTTAATGTTGTAAATGTCTATTGAGGCTGGTTTATGGATTATCTACATTACATTATCAGCAACCATCACTCCTGTGTTCCAATGGCATGTTGTGTTAGCTAATCCAAGTTAATTATTTTAAAAGGCTAATTGATCATTAGAAAACCCTTTTGCAATTATGTTAGCACAGCTGAAAACTGTTGTCCTGAATAAAGAAGCAATAAAACTGACCAACGTTTGACTACTTAAGTATCTGGAGCATCAGCATTTGTGGCTTCAATTACAGGCTCAAAATGGCCAGAAACAAAGAACTTTCTTCTGAAACTCATCAGTCTATTCTTTTTCTGAGAAATGAAGGCTATTCCGGGCGAGAAATTGCCAAGAAACTGTAGATCTGGAAGGCCAGCATCTTGGAGTCACCTCTCCCCTGTTGATGTTGAGACTGGTGTTTTGCGGGTACTATTTAATGAAGTTGCCAGAGATCTTCAGTAGTTAAGGCATGAATAGATGTGAGTTATTGTGATTAATATGCATGTAAAGAAATAATGTTTTGACCAATTCATTAAACAAGGTTGCTGCAATACCACACAAAGTAACAAACACATTAATATCCCGTCTAAGATATTGCCAGCTTTGCAAACCCGCTAAGCTGTTTCTTGGTCCTTTATTTGTCTTTGTTCTTGGCCCCCCAAAATGACTTAATTAGCTTAAATAATGGCCAAGCATGTGTGGACTTCCCTCGGCCAAATCCCTGGCTTTAATGTTTTCCTTGTCATTCACCGACGCCGTAAAAAACATGTTCCTCTTTTCACGTGGAGAGCAAGCTTTTTCTCCCCCGCCCCTTTCCGTTGCTCGCTGTAATGAATGAACCAATGGAATGAGCCGAGTCGAGCCACTGCCACAGACCTCTGCTTTCATTCCATCCTTCTTTTTTTATTTGACTGTAGGGAATTATGATGAATCCACTCCTCCTCTTGCTTTACGTTGGCCCTCTCAGAGAGAACAAATTGATCATTTCCTTATTTCATATTCAATACAGCCTGGGCCCTGCGTGCATCAGAGACAGTTGTTGTTTTGTAAGAGATTTTGAGATATTCATGAACGTTTAACCTTTTGTCTCTCTTTCCACAAACTGTGTGATCACCAGTAAAAGCACTGGTGAGGAAATAAGGTTTCAGTTGTGTTATCTGACTAACATATACACCGGGAAATGTTTATCCTGCCTTTATGATGTCTTCTGGGATCTCAATCGGCGCTAAAAAGAGGGGTCATTCTATAGTTGGGTGTGTTCTCCAACGCTGTTTTAGGTTTGATGCAATGATTGTGTGAAGTGTCAGATACAGACAGACCAGGCCTCATGAAGAATCTTCCATCACAAGTAATACAGCAAAAATACTAATTTCAAGGTGGAAACTGCAAAGGCCCACAATGGCTTCTACCAAAAAGTCGAAGAAGAGTGTACAAAACATTAGGAACAATACTGAGTTGCACCACCTTTTGCCCTCAGAACAGCCTCAATTCACCGGGTCATGGACTACAAGGTGTCGAAAACATTTCACAAGGATGCTAGCCCATATTGACTCCAATGCTTCCCACATTAAAGTTGGCTGGATGTCATTTGGTTGGTGGACCATTCTTGATACACACAGGAAACTGTTGAGTGTGGAAAAACCCAGTAGCGTTGCAGTTCTTGACACACCCAAACTGGCACCTACTACCATATTACGTTCAAAGGCATTTAAATACTTTGTCTTGCCCATTCACCCTCTGAATGGCACAAATCAACACAAATATGTGTTTGACCTTTTTCCTCTTCATCTAGACTAATTGAAGTTGACATCAATAAGGGATCACCTGGATTCACCTGGTCAGTCTAATGTTTTGTACGCTCAGTGTATAGACTGTATATAACCCACTCTGCTTTGCGCTCTCTCTCCCACTATGCTGTGGGGCTGAGCCAGGCTAGATTTGACATTTACAGACAACATCTCTTCCAGGGGAAAGTTGTTTCCCGAACATTTCCAATGGACCACTAAATCAAATCAAATCAAATTTTATTTGTCACATATACACATGGTTAGCAGATGTTAATGCGAATGTAGTGAAATGTTTGTGCTTCTAGTTCCGACAATGCAGTAATAACCAACAAGTAATCTAGCTAACAATTCCAAAACTACTACCTTATACACACAAGTGTAAGGGGATAAAGTGAGTGAGTGATGGTACAGAGCGTCATAGGCAAGATACAGTAGATGGTATTGAGTGCAGTATATACATATGAGATGAGTATGTAAACAAAGTGGCATAGTTATAGTGGCTAGTGATACATATATTACATAAAGATGCAGTAGATGATATAGAGTACAGTATATACATATATATATGAGATGAATAATGTAGGGTATGTAACATTATATTAGGTAGCATTGTTTAAAGTGGCTAGTGATATATTTCCCATCAATTCCCATTATTAAAGTGGCTGGAGTTGAGTCAGTGTGTTGGCAGCAGCCACTCAATGTTAGTGGTGGCTGTTTAACAGTCTGATGGCCTTGAGATAGAAGCTGTTTTTCTCTCTCTCGGTCCCATCTTTGATGCACCTGTACTGACCTCGCCTTCTGGATGATAGCGGGGTGAACAGGCAGTGGCTCGGGTGGTTGTTGTCCTTGATGATCTTTATGGCCTTCCTGTGACATCGGGTGGTGTAGGTGTCCTGGAGGGCAGGTAGTTTGCCCCCGGTGATGCGTTGTGCAGACCTCACTACCCTCTGGAGAGCCTTACGGTTGTGGGCGGAGCAGTTGCCGTACCAGGCGGTGATACAGCCCTACAGGATGCTCTCGATTGTGCATCAGTATGAGGTTTGTGAGTGCTTTAGGTGACAAGCCAAATTTCTTCAGCCTCCTGAGGTTGAAGAGGCGCTGCTGCGCCTTCTTCACGATGCTGTCTGTGTGGGTGGACCAATTCAGTTTGTCTGTGATGTGTATGCCGAGGAACTTAAAACTTACTACCCTCTCCACTACTGTTCCATCGATGTGGATAGGGGGGTGTTCCCTCTATTTCCTGAAGTCCACAATCATCTCCTTAGTTTTGTTGACGTTGAGTGTGAGGTTATTTTCCTGACACCACACTCCGAGGGCCCTCACCTCCTCCCTGTAGGCCGTCTCGTCGTTGTTGGTAATCAAGCCTACCACTGTTGTGTCGTCCGCAAACTTGATGATTGAGTTGGAGGCGTGCGTGGCCACGCAGTCGTGGGTGAACAGGGAGTACAGGAGAGGGCTCAGAACGCACCCTTGTGGGGCCCCAGTGTTGAGGATCAGCGGGGTGGAAATGTTGTTGAGCTTGATGACGAGCTTGGAGGGCACTATGGTGTTAAATGCTGAGCTGTAGTCGAACAGCATTCTCACATAGGTATTCCTCTTGTCCAGATGGGTTAGGGCAGTGTGCAGTGTGGTTGAGATTGCATCGTCTGTGGACCTATTTGGGCGGTAAGCAAATTGGAGTGGGTCTAGGGTGTCAGGTAGGGTGGAGGTGATATGGTCCTTGACTAGTCTCTCAAAGCACTTCATGATGACGGAAGTGAGTGCTACGGGGCGGTAGTCGTTTAGCTCAGTTACCTTAGCTTTCTTGGGAACAGGAACAATGGTGGCCCTCTTGAAGCATGTGGGAACAACAGACTGGGATAGGGATTAATTGAATATGTCCGTAAACACACCAGCCAGCTGGTCTGCGCATGCTCTGAGGGCGCGGCTGGGGATGCCGTCTGGGCCTGCAGCCTTGCGAGGGTTGACACGTTTAAATGTTTTCCTCACGTCGGCTGCAGTGAAGGAGAGTCTGCATGTTTTAGTTGCTGGCCGTGTCAGTGGCACTGTATTGTCCTCAAAGCGGGCAAAAAAGTTAGTTAGTCTGCCTGGGAGCAAGACATCCTGGTCCGTGACGGGGCTGGTTTTCTTTTTGTAATCCGTGATTGACTGTAGACCCTGCCACATACCTCTTGTGTCTGAGCCGTTGAATTGAGATTCTACTTTGTCTCTATACTGACGCTTAGCTTGTTTGATTGCCTTGCGGAGGGAATAGTTACACTGTTTTTATTCGGTCATGTCACCTTGCCCTGATTAAAAGCAGTGGTTCGGGCTTTCAGTTTCACGCGAATGCTGCCATCAATCCACGGTTTCTGGTTTGGGAATGTTTTAATCGTTGCTATGGGAACGACATCTTCAACGCACGTTCTAATGAACTCGCTCACCGAATCAGCGTATTCGTCAATGTTGATGTCTGACGCAATACGAAACATATCCCAGTCCACGTAAATAGTTAATACAATAATCTGAATCTTTATAAATATTTGAGTTGAAAGAGAGAGGGGTGTGGGGGTGGGGGGCATTTTAACTCCTTACAGTTAACATCATAAAACAAAATCAAATAATACCTTTGATTCTGTATGTGCTGTGATGTCCACTTCTCAGATCTCATTTAGTTGTATTTACAACAATGTGATTTTTAGTTATGGTTGACATTGACGCATGAACTGCTGATGGTGGGTTTTATGGTTTAAAATCGCCCTGGCATCACGGACTCCATATCTAACATTGATTCTCTTATTTCAAGATAATAAAAACGGCAGAACCACAAATTAATTTTTTGTAAACGCATACTTAGCAATTTGAGCTATGCTCAAATGGTGTTACCGTGAGGCAAATTTCATTACAAAACATATGAGGTGTTTTTTTAATCACACGACACACAAAACAACGTGGCAGATCTCTTTAATGTAATGCACAAAGCTGCCTTTACATGGCAGATCTCTTTAATGTAATGCACGAAGCTACCTTTAGATGGCAGATCTCTTTAATGTAATGCACAAAGCTGCCTTTACATGGCAGATCTCTTTAATGTAATGCACGAAGCTACCTTTACATGGCAGATCTCTTTAATGTAATGCACGAAGCTGCCTTTACATGGCAGATCTCTTTAATGTAATGCACGAAGCTACCTTTACATGGCAGATCTCTTTAATGTAATGCACGAAGCTGCCTTTACATGGCAGATCTCTTTAATGTAATGCACAAAGCTGCCTTTACATGGCAGATCTCTTTAATGTAATGCACAAAGCTGCCTTTACATGGCAGATCTCTTTAATGTAATGCACGAAGCTACCTTTACATGGCAGATCTCTTTAATGTAATGCACGAAGCTGCCTTTACATGGCAGATCTCTTTAATGTAATGTACGAAGCTGCCTTTACATGGCAGATCTCTTTAGCGTAACGAATGAAGCTGCCTTTCTTCTGCGCCTGTTGATCCTCCCGTCCCTCTATCTCTCTGTCAGCTGTATTGTCTCTCTCTCTCTCTCTCTGTCTCTTTCTCTCTCACTCTTCTCTCTCCCGCTCGCTCTCTTTTTCAGGAATGAATGCTGAAGAACATTGTGTGCTGATGAACATCCGTGCTGATGCTGCATGTGATCCCCCAGTGACCCCTCTCTTTGTCATCCGGCCCAGCAGGGATATGACACTGAGGGCGACAGGCCAATTTGCCCTTAACAGATGGCTGCTATCACCGCGCTCAGCCACCCCATTTGCCGTTGACTTTTATTTTTGCTTTCTGCCAAGAGGAATGAAGGAGGCCTGGAGTTGCAGCCTCCTGGACTCTCAGAAGAAATAAGGCCAGCAACCACAACACACTGCCATCGTCTGATCTCATCTGCAGCTCAGGGGAGAGATGCTGCCACTCGTTTGTCTGCCTCCGCTGTCACAGACCCCACTGTACTTATCGGGCAAATTATCCCTCCATCCCCCTCTCCATTGCTATAAAGCAGTTACCATATCTTCCATTTTGCCACAGCTCGGGTTGTTGTTGTTCCGCTTTCTACAATTGATATCTCCTTATGAATGATGTCCCCCTCATCACCCAGCTCCGTTATTAGATCCATAAAATGCTAATGCTCAACCACCCACCCTCTCTTTTTCATCATTTATTTTTCTCTTTCACTCCTGTCTCAAATGTTTTTCCCCTTACACGCTATTCTTATTTTCTTTCTCTCTCTCACTCACTCACTCACTCACTCACTCACTCACTCACTCACTCACTCACTCACTCACTCACTCACTCACTCACTCTCCTCTCTTTCTATCTCTCATTCTACCTCTATCATCCTCCTCTTTCTCTGTGGCTGCTTCAAGAAGACCCGAGACTTCCTCTCTTATCCCTGGCTGTCAGCCTTAGGATGAGGACATGGGCCGATTGCTGTTCATTACCCTTCTGTCCCCTCCTCTCATCTTGTAATGAGCCATGCTCTCATAATGAATCTAATTAAGGGGGTGGGGGACTCCTCCACCCCTCCCCTCACCCCCCTCCCATCTCTGATGCCTGTGACACCACACATATTCCTTACCGAGGTGCCAGGCAATTAGGCTGAGCGCCACCGCCGCTTTGTCATAGCCAGCACATAATATCCTGAGAGCATGCCCGGAGATAACAGATGACAACCAGACTCGTTTTAACATCCCTGTCCCCATCACCACTGCCCTCCCCGGCTCAATGACTGCCAAAGGAACTTGAAGTCTGGCCTTATGTATCGATGTCACATGTAGTGGAGATCTGCAGGCGTTGATTTGACAAGTACAGTACGAGAGGCAGCTTTTGGCTGATCCTCTTCCTTTCAGTCCCTGGTTAGAAGATGAGAATAGAAACCAGACGTGTGTTGGCTCTCCAGGACCAACATTGACCACCCCTGCTGTAGTACAACTCAAATGCTGCAACGTAGCGACAAGTGAACTGCCTCCTTGGGCCCAGGTAAGTCGTCTATGTAGGATACAGTATCAATACCAGGTGGTGTTTCCTGTAGCTCATTACAGCGTTGTTATGGCTTGTAAATCATCCAGATGACTCCTCAGGCGGCAACACATTAGTCATTGAAGGCATCACGGGGCGAAATAACCCAGGAAGGCTCTCTCTTTCTGTCGCTGTCTCGCTCGCACACACACCATACACACCCACTGTATTTAAACACGCCAACAACAATGCTCAAGAGGAACTCAGGCAAACCTGATTTGGGGGTGGAGTGGTGCAGCCAAACTTTGGCACAGGGTAACTTTCATACACTAATTGCACTAGTCTGCACAAGAGTGACAGATCGCAAATGTGCGTTCGCTTGCATTGAATGACCATGGGGTAACTACTACAATTATTGTGCAATGAAATCTGAGATCTACCCACAACATGACACACAATATGGTGAATATATCTTTACATGTTTTTGTCACAGCTTGGCAGTCTTATAGCACTTCGTATGAAATGGAAATCTCATATGGTTTCATATGGAACTGATTAAGGCTTTGTTGGGCAATTCCCCTTGATTTGAACATTACCAGCCTGTGTTGCTTAAGTGTTTTTCTTTCGCCTAACATTGTTGAATACTGGATGGCGTTTGAGTGGATCAGGAGGTATCTCGTGGAATGAGGTGTGTGGTGACGGAGGAACCACTTCTCCTCTATTATCAGCCTACCCGAGAGAATGTAAAAGACACACTCTGCCGTTCCTCAAACTACAGTCGAATAGCACCGTGCCGCTGCAATGGGAGGAAGCCAGAAATCATGTGAATTTGTGAATTTTCAGCATGTAAATTTTGTCTGGTCTGTCAGAGCAGTATGGGCTGCATATCCTGACAAGGTGGCCATTTAAATCTTTAAGCAGAGAGTGGGAGAAAGAGTGTGTCCCGAACAAAACAGTGGTTGATGATTAATGTGAAAATAATGGAAATACAAAGTCTGGGAAACACAATAGAGGATCGAAATGTCCTGCTTTAGCAATTTGAGCTATGGTAAAATAATATATTAGATGCGCATGTTTTACATTGGTTTTTCATTGTGAATATTAAATCACGTGAATAGCTGAGGATTTCTTTTTATTTTTTTTTATTTCACCTTTATTTAACCAGGTAGGCAAGTTGAGAACAAGTTCTCATTTACAATTGCGACCTGGTCAAGATAAAGCAAAGCAGTTCGACACATACAACGACACAGAGTTACACATGGAGTAAAACAAACATACAGTCAATAATACAGTATAAACAAGTCTATATACGATGTGAGCAAATGAGGTGAGATAAGGGAAAAAGGCCATGGTGGCAAAGTAAGTACAATATAGCAAGTAAAACACTGGAATGGTAGATTTGCAATGGGAGAATGTGCAAAGTAGAAATAAAAATAATGGGGTGCAAAGGAGCAAAATAAATAAATAAATAAAATACAGTAGGGAAAGAGGTAGTTGTTTGGGCTAAATTATAGGTGGGCTATGTACAGGTGCAGTAATCTGTGAGCTGCTCTGACAGTTGGTGCTTAAAGCTAGTGAGGGAGATAAGTGTTTCCAGTTTCAGAGATTTGTGTAGTTCGTTCCAGTCATTGGCAGCAGAGAACTGGAAGGAGAGGCGGCCAAAGAAATAATTGGTTTTGGGGGTGACTAGAGAGATATACCTGCTGGAGCGTGTGCTACAGGTGGGAGATGCAATGGTGACCAGCGAGCTGAGATAAGGGGGGACTTTACCTAGCAGGGTCTTGTAGATGACATGGAGCCAGTGGGTTTGGCGACGAGTATGAAGCGAGGGCCAGCCAACGATGTACAGTACCAGTCAACAGTTCGGACACACCTACTCATTCAAGGATTTTTCTTTATGTTGACTATTTTCAACATTGGAGAATAATAGTGAAGACATCAACACTATGAAATAACACATGGAATCATGAAGTAACCAAAACATATTTGAAATTTGGACTCATCAGACCAAAGGACTAATGGTCTAATGTCCATTGCTCGTGTTTCTTGGCCCAAGCAAGTCTCTTCCTATTATTGGTGTCCTTTAGTAATGGTTTCTTTGCAGCAATTCGACCATGAAGAACTGATGAACTGAAGAACTGGACAGTCTCCTCTGAACAGTTGATGTTGAGATGTGTTTGTTACTTGAACTTTGTGAAGCATTTATTTGGGCTGCAATCTGAGGCTGGTAACGCTAATGAACTTATCCTCTGGATCAGAGGTAACTCTGGGTCTTCCTTTCCTGTGGCGGTCCTCATGAGAGCCAGTTTCGTCATAGCGATTCATGTTTTTTTGCCACAATAGGGTTTACTAAGCAGGTTATGCTGTCGTATAGAGTTTCCCTCATAACAAAAGTTGAACAAAAATCTGACGACCACCCTTACATTCACCAATGTTGACCTTGAATTTCAGGTGCTCTGTTTTGCTCCTAATTCCAACCAAGCAAAACCATGATTAGACATAAAATTGATTCCTCAAGAAACCCAGACAACAAAATACCATGATTTGGGGGATTTTTACAAAATGTAATACCTAGAAGGGCCCTTTGGAGGAAGGATTGTTGACATAGAGTATTTGACATTTGTATCTAAAAGTATAATTGAGAAATAATCAAGTGTGCAACTTGGACTTGGGATGGGAGGGAGGGGACATATCCCCCCAAAACGCGCCATTATGGCGCCAATTCAATCATCAAGTTTGCAGACGACACAACAGTAGTAGGCTTGATTACGAACAACGACGATACAGCCTATAGGGAGGAGGTGAGGGCACTAGGAGTGTGGTGTCAGGAAAACAACTTCTCACTCAACGTCAACAAAACAAAGGAGATGATCGTAGACTTCAGGAAACAGCAGATGGAGCACACCCCTGCCACATCGACGGGACAGCAGTGGAGAAGGTGGAAGGTTTCAAGTTCCTCGGCGTACACATCACGGACAAACTGAAATGGTCCACCCACACAGACAGTGTGGTGAAGCGCCTCTTCAGCGCCTCTTCAGCGCCTCTTCAGTGCCTCTTCAGTGCCTCTTCAACCTCAGGAGGCTGAAGAAATTGGGCTTTGACACTTCAAACCCTCACAAACTATCACCACCTGGTACGGCAACTGCAATGCCCACAACCACAGGGCTCTCCAGAGGGTGGTGCGGTCTGCACAACGCATCACCGGGGGCAAACTACCTGCCCTCCAGGACACCTACACCACCCGGAAGGCCATAAAGATCATCAAGGACAACAACCTACAGAGCCACTGCCTGTTCACCCCGGTATCATCCAGAAGGCGAGGTCAGTACAGGTGCATCAAAGCTGGGACCGAGAGACTGAAAAACAGGTTCTATCTCAAGGCCATCAGACTGTTAAACAGCCATCACTAACATAGAGAGACTGCTGCCTACATTTAATACTTTAATAAATTGATCACTAGTCAATTTAATAATGGCGCTTGAATAATGTTTACTTATCTTGCATTACTCATTTAATATGTATATACTGTATCTTATACCATCTATTGCATCTTGCCTATGACACTCTGTCATTGCTCATCCATATTTTTATATGTATATATTCTTATTCCATGTGTTTTAGGTAGTTATTGTGGAATTCTTAGATCACTTGTTAGATATTGCTGCACTATCGGAAGTAGAAACATAAGCATTTCGCTACACTAGCAATAACATCTGTTAACCATGTGTATGTGACCAATAAAATTAGATTTGATTTGAAATAGCATTTTTGTCCCCTCACAATATTTTCATTGGTCTTGTGATACAAAAGGAGGCAACTGTGTGCTTAGGACCATGCGGCTGTTTCAAAGTGATAGGCTGTTTGGAGTGATTATCCAACTGGATAAGTAATAATAATAATAATAATAATAATTGTGCCCCCCCCACTTCTAAAACCAAAGTTAAGCCAATGGAAAAAATGTATCAAACTTGGCATATTTCTGACATATTGGCCTTACCTAGTCCTCCTTTAAGGATCCATAGTGTTAAATCTGTAGGTGCTACAGTCCTCCTTCCGGACTCCATAGTGTTTCATCTGTAGGTGCTACAGTCTTCCTTCCAGACTCTATAGTGTTTCATCTGAAGGTGCTACAGTCCTTCGTTATGGCTCCATAGCGTTTCATCTGTAGGTGCAACAGGTCTCCTTCCAGACTCCATGGTGTTTCATCTGTAGGTGCTACAGTCATCCTTCCAGACTCCATAGTGTTGCATCTGTAGGTGCTACAGTCCTCCTTCCAGGCTCCATAGTGTTTCATCTGTAGGTGCTACAGGTCTCATTTTAGGCTCCATAGTGTTTCATCTGTAGGTGATTACAGTCCTCCTTCCAGACTCCATAGTGTTTCATCTGTAGGTGCTACAGTCCTCCTTCCAGACTCCATAGTGTTTAATCTGTAGGTGCTACAGTCCACATTTAATGCTCCATAGTGTTTCATCTGTAGGTGCTACAGTCCTCCTTCTAGACTCCATAGTGTTTCATCTGAAGGTGCTACAGGTCTCCATCCAGACTCCATAGTGCTTCATCTGTAGGTGCTACAGTCCTCCTTCCAGACTCAATAGTGTTTCTTCTGTAGGTGCTACAGTCCTCCTTCCAGACTCCATAGTGTTTCATCAGTAGGTGCTACAGTCCTCATTCCGGGCTCCATAGTGTTTCATCTGTAGGTGCTACAGTCCTCCTTTAAGGCTCCATAGTGTTTCATTTGTAGGTGCTACAGTCCTCCTTCCAGAATCCATAGTGTTTCATCTGTAGGTGCTGCAGTCCTCCTTTAAGGCTCCATAGTGTTTCATCTGTAGGTGCTACAGTCATACTTTAAGGCTCCATTGTATTTCATCTGTAGATGCTACAGTCCTCCTTCCGACTTCATAGTGTTTCATCTGTAGGTGCTGCAGTACTACTTTAAGGCTCCATAGTGTTTAATCTGTAGGTGCTACAGTCCTCCTTCCAGACTCCATAGTGTTTCATCTGTAGGTGCAACAGTCCTTCTTTAAGGCTCCATAGTGTTTCATCTGTAGGTGCTACAGTCCTACTTTAAGGCTCCATAGTCTTTCATCTGTAGGTGATACAGTCCTCCTTCCAGACTCCATAGTGTTTCATCTGAAGGTGCTACAGTCCTCCTTCCAGACTCCATAGTGTTTCATCTGAAGGTGCTACAGTCCTCCTTCCAGACTCCATAGTGTTTCATCTGTAGGTGCTACAGTCCTCCTTCCAGACTCCATAGTGTTTCATCTGTAGGTGCTACAGTCCTCCGTTAAGGCTCCATAGCGTTTCATCTGTAGGTGCAACAGGTCTCCTTCCAGACTCCATAGTGCTTCATCTGAAGGTGCTACAGTCCTCCTTCCAGACTCCATGGTGTTTCATCTGTAGGTGCTACAGTCATCCTTCCAGACTCCATAGTGTTGCATCTGTAGGTGCTACAGTCCTCCTTCCAGGCTCCATAGTGTTTCATCTGTAGGTGCTACAGTCCTCCTTTAAGGCTCCATAGTGTTTCATTTGTAGGTGCTACAGTCCTCCTTCCAGACTCCATAGTGTTTCATCAGTAGGTGCTACAGTCCTCCTTCCGGGCTCCATAGTGTTTAATCTGTAGGTGCTACAGTCCTCCTTTAAGGCTCCATAGTGTTTCATTTGTAGGTGCTACAGTTCTCCTTCCAGACTCCATAGTGTTTCATCTGTAGGTGCTGCAGTCCTCCTTTAAGGCTCCATAGTGTTTCATCTGTAGGTGCTACAGTCATACTTTAAGGCTCCATTGTATTTCATCTGTAGGTGCTACAGTCCTCCTTCCGACTCCATAGTGTTTAATCTGTAGGTGCTACAGTCCTCCTTCCAGACTCCATAGTGTTTCATCAGTAGGTGCTACAGTCCTCCTTCCGGGCTCCATAGTGTTTCATCTGTAGGTGCTACAGTCCTCCTTTAAGGCTCCATAGTATTTCATGTGTAGGTGATACAGTCCTCCTTCCAGACTCCATAGTGTTTAATCTGAAGGTGCTACAGTCCTCCTTCCAGACTCCATAGTGTTTCATCTGAAGGTGCTACAGTCCTCCTTCCAGACTCCATAGTGTTTCATCTGTAGGTGCTACAGTCATCCTTCCAGACTCCATAGTGTTTCATCTGTAGGTGCTACAGTCCTCCTTCCAGACTCCATAGTGTTTCATTTGTAGGTGCTACAGTCCTCCGTTAAGGCTCCATAGTGTTTCATCTGTAGGTGCTACAGGTCTCCTTCCAGACTTCATAGTGCTTCATCTGTAGGTGCTACAGTCCTCCTTCCAGACTCCATAGTGTTTCTTCTGTAGGTGCTACAGTCCTCCGTTAAGGCTCCATAGTGTTTCATCTGTAGGTGCTACAGGTCTCCATCCAGACTCCATAGTGCTTCATCTGTAGGTGCTACAGTCCTCATTCCAGACTCAATAGTGTTTCATCTGTAGGTGCTACAGTCCTCCTTTAAGGCTCCATAGTGTTTCATTTATAGGTGCTACAGTCCTCCTTCCAGACTCCATAGTGTTTCATCTGTAGGTGCTGCAGTCCTCCTTCCGACTTCATAGTGTTTCATCTGTAGGTGCTGCAGTACTACTTTAAGGCTCCATAGTGTTTAATCTGTAGGTGCTACAGTCCTCCTTCCAGACTCCATAGTGTTTCATTAGTAGGTGCTACAGTCCTCCTTCCAGGCTCCATAGTGTTTCATCTGTAGGTGCTACAGTCCTCCTTTGAGGCTCCATAGTGTTTCATTTGTAGGTGCTACAGTCCTCCTTCCAGACTCCATAGTGTTTCATCTGTAGGTGCTGCAGTCCTCCTTAAAGGCTCCATAGTGTTTCATCTGTAGGTGCTACAGTCCTCCGATAAGGCTCCATAGTGTTTCATCTGTAGGTGCTACAGTCATCCTTCCAGACTCCATAGTGTTTCATCTGTAGGTGCTACAGTCCTCCTTCCAGACTCCATAGTGTTTCATTTGTAGGTGCTACAGTCCTCCGTTAAGGCTCCATAGTGTTTCATCTGTAGGTGCTACAGGTCTCCTTCCAGACTTCATAGTGCTTCATCTGTAGGTGCTACAGTCCTCCTTCCAGACTCCATAGTGTTTCTTCTGTAGGTGCTACAGTCCTCCGTTAAGGCTCCATAGTGTTTCATCTGTAGGTGCTACAGGTCTCCATCCAGACTCCATAGTGCTTCATCTGTAGGTGCTACAGTCCTCATTCCAGACTCAATAGTGTTTCATCTGTAGGTGCTACAGTCCTCCTTTAAGGCTCCATAGTGTTTCATTTATAGGTGCTACAGTCCTCCTTCCAGACTCCATAGTGTTTCATCTGTAGGTGCTGCAGTCCTCCTTCCGACTTCATAGTGTTTCATCTGTAGGTGCTGCAGTACTACTTTAAGGCTCCATAGTGTTTAATCTGTAGGTGCTACAGTCCTCCTTCCAGACTCCATAGTGTTTCATTAGTAGGTGCTACAGTCCTCCTTCCAGGCTCCATAGTGTTTCATCTGTAGGTGCTACAGTCCTCCTTTGAGGCTCCATAGTGTTTCATTTGTAGGTGCTACAGTCCTCCTTCCAGACTCCATAGTGTTTCATCTGTAGGTGCTGCAGTCCTCCTTAAAGGCTCCATAGTGTTTCATCTGTAGGTGCTACAGTCCTCCGATAAGGCTCCATAGTGTTTCATCTGTAGGTGCTACAGGTCTCCTTCCAGACTCCATAGTGCTTCATCTGTAGGTGCTACAGTCCTCCTTCCAGACTCCATAGTGTTTCTTCTGTAGGTGCTACAGTCCTCCGTTAAGGCTCCATAGTGTTTCATCTGTAGGTGCTACAGGTCTCCATCCAGACTCCATAGTGCTTCATCTGTAGGTGCTACAGTCCTCCTTCCAGACTCAATAGTGTTTCTTCTGTAGGTGCTACAGTCCTCCGTTAAGGATCCATAGTGTTTCATCTGTAGGTGCTACAGTCCTACTTTAAGGCTCCATTGTATTTCATATGTAGGTGCTACAGTCCTCCTTCCGACTTCATAGTGTTTCATCAGTAGGTGCTACAGTCCTCCTTCCGGGCTCCATAGTGTTTCATCTGTAGGTGCTACAGTCCTCCTTTAAGGCTCCATAGTGTTTCATTTATAGGTGCTACAGTCCTCCTTCCAGACTCCATAGTGTTTCATCTGTAGGTGCTGCAGTCCTCCTTTAAGGCTCCATAGTGTTTCATCTGTAGGTGCTACAGTCCTACTTTAAAGCTCCATAGTGTTTCATCTGTAGGTGATACAGTCCTCCTTCCAGACTCCATAGTGTTTCATCTGAAGGTGCTACAGTCCTCCTTCCAGACTCCATAGTGTTTCATCTGAAGGTGCTACAGTCCTCCTTCCGACTTCATAGTGTTTCATCTGTAGGTGCTGCAGTACTACTTTAAGGCTCCATAGTGTTTAATCTGTAAGTGCTACAGTCCTCCTTCCAGACTCCATAGTGTTTCATCAGTAGGTGCTACAGTCCTCCTTCCGGGCTCCATAGTGTTTCATCTGTAGGTGCTACAGTCCTCCTTTAAGGCTCCATAGTGTTTCATTTGTAGGTGCTACAGTCCTCCTTCCAGACTCCATAGTGTTTCATCTGTAGGTGCTGCAGTCCTTCTTTAAGGCTCCATAGTGTTTCATCTGTAGGTGCTACAGTCCTCCGTTAAGGCTCCATAGTGTTTCATCTGTAGGTGCTACAGGTCTCCTTCCAGACTCCATAGTGCTTCATCTGTAGGTGCTACAGTCCTCCTTCCAGACTCCATAGTGTTTCTTCTGTAGGTGCTACAGTCCTCCGTTAAGGCTCCATAGTGTTTCATCTGTAGGTGCTACAGGTCTCCATCCAGACTCCATAGTGCTTCATCTGTAGGTGCTACAGTCCTCCTTCCAGACTCAATAGTGTTTCATCTGTAGGTGCTGCAGTCCTCCTTTAAGGCTCCATAGTGTTTAATCTTTAGGTGCCACAGTCCTACTTTAAGGCTCCATAGTGTTTCATCTGTAGGTGATACAGTCCTCCTTCCAGACTCCATAGTGTTTCATCTGAAGGTGCTACAGTCCTCCTTCCAGACTCCATAGTGTTTCATCTGAAGGTGCTACAGTCCTCCTTCCAGACTCCATAGTGTTTCATCTGTAGGTGCTACAGTCATCCTTCCAGACTCCATAGTGCTTCATCTGTAGGTGCTACAGTCCTCCTTCCAGACTCAATAGTGTTTCTTCTGTAGGTGCTACAGTCCTCCGTTAAGGATCCATAGTGTTTCATCTGTAGGTGCTACAGTCCTCATTTAAGGCTCCATAGTGTTTCATCTGTAGGTGCTACAGTCCTTCTTCAAGGCTCCATAGTGTTTCATCTGTAGGTGCTGCAGTCCTACTTTAAGGCTCCAAAGTGTTTAATCTGTAGGTGCTACAGTCCTCCTTCCAGACTCCATAGTGTTTCATCAGTAGGTGCTACAGTCCTCCTTCCGGGCTCCATAGTGTTTCATCTGTAGGTGCTACAGTCCTCTTTTCAGGCTCCATAGTGTTTCATTTGTAGGTGCTACAGTCCTCCTTCGAGACTCCATAGTGTTTCATCTGTAGGTGCTGCAGTTCTACTTTAAGGCTCCATAGTGTTTCATCTGTAGGTGCTACAGTCCTACTTTAAGGCTCCATAGTGTTTCATCTGTAGGTGATACAGTCCTCCTTCCAGACTCCATAGTGTTTCATCTGAAGGTGCTACAGTCCTCCTTTCAGACTCCATAGTGTTTCATCTGAAGGTGCTACAGTCCTCCTTCCAGACTCCATAGTGTTTCATCTGTAGGTGCTACAGTCCTCATTTAAGGCTCCATAGTGTTTCATTTGAAGGTGCTACAGTCCTCCTTTAAGGCTCCATAGTGTTTAATCTGTAGGTGCTACAGTCTTCCTTCCAGACTCCATAGTGTTTCATCTGTAGGTGCTACAGTCCTCCGTTAAGGCTCCATAGTGTTTCATCTGTAGGTGCTACAGGTCTAATTTAAGGCTCCATAGTGTTTCATCTGTAGGTGATTACAGTCCTCCTTCAAGACTCCATAGTGTTTCATCTGTAGGTGCTACAGTCCTCCTTCCAGACTCCATAGTGTTTAATCTGTAGGTGCTACAGTCCGCATTTAAGGCTCCATAGTGTTTCATCTGTAGGTGCTGCAGTCCTACTTTAAGGCTCCATAGTGTTTAATCTGTAGGTGCTACAGTCCTCCTTCCAGACTCCATAGTATTTCATCTGTAGGTGCTACAGTCCTCCTTTAAGGCTCCATAGTGTTTCATCTGTAGGTGCTACAGTCCTCTTTTAAGGCTCCATAGTGTTTCATTTGTAGGTGCTACAGTCCTCCTTCCAGACTCCATAGTGTTTCATCTGTAGGTGCTGCAGTCCTACTTTAAGGCTCCATAGTGTTTCATCTGTAGGTGCTACAGTCCTACTTTAAGGCTCCATAGTGTTTCATTTGTAGGTGCTACAGTCCTCCTTCCAGACTCCATAGTGTTTCATCTGTAGGTGCTGCAGTCCTCCTTTAAGGCTCCATAGCGTTTCATCTGTAGGTGCTACAGTCCTACTTTAAGGCTCCGTAGTGTTTCATCTGTAGGTCATACAGTCCTCCTTCCAGACTCCATAGTGTTTCATCTGAAGGTGCTACAGTCCTCCTTCCAGACTCCATAGTGTTTCATCTGAAGGTGCTACAGTCCTCCTTTAAGGCTCCATAGTGTTTCATCTGTAGGTGCTACAGTCCTCCTTCCAGACTCCGTAGTGTTTCATCTGTAGGTGCTACAGTCCTCCTTTAAGGCTCCATAGTGTTTCATCTGTAGGTGCTACAGGTCTCCTTCCAGACTCCATAGTGCTTCATCTGTAGGTGCTACAGTCCTCCTTCCAGACTCCATAGTGTTTCTTCTGTAGTTGCCACAGTCCTCCGTTAAGGATCCATAGTGTTTCATCTGTAGGTGCTACAGTCCTCATTTAAGGCTCCATAGTGTTTCATCTGAACGTGCTACAGTCCTCCTTTAAGGCTCCATAGTGTTTAATCTGTAGGTGCTACAGTCCTCCTTTAAGGCTCCATAGTGTTTCATCTGTAGGTGCTACAGTCCTCCTTCCAGACTCCATAGTGTTTCATCAGTAGGTGCTACAGTCCTCCTTCCAGACTCCATAGTGTTTCATCTGTAGGTGCTACAGTCCTCCTTCAAGGCTCCATAGTGTTTCATCTGTAGGTGCTACAGTCCTCCTTCCAGAATCCATCGTGTTTCATCTGTAGGTGCTGCAGTCCGCATTTTAGGCTCCATAGTGTTTCATCTGTAGGTGCTACAGTCCTCCTTCCAGACTCCATAGTGTTTCATCTGTAGGTGCTACAGTCCTCCGTTAAGGCTCCATAGTGTTTCATCAGTAGGTGCTACAGTCCTCCTTCCAGGCTCCATAGTGTTTCATCTGAAGGTGCTACAGTCCTAATTTAAGGCTCCATACTGTTTCATCTGTAGGTGCTACAGTCCTCCTTTAAGGCTCCATAGTGTTTCATCTGTAGGTGCTACAGTCCTCCTTCCAGACTCCATAGTGTTTCATCTGTAGGTGCTACAGTCCGCATTTAAGGCTCCATAGTGTTTCATCTGTAGGTGCTACAGTCCTCCTTCCAGACTCCATAGTGTTTCATCTGTAGGTGTACAGTCCTCCGTTAAGGCTCCATAGTTTTTCATCTGTAGGTGCTACAGTCCTCCTTCCAGACTCCATTGTATTTCATCTGTAGGTGCTACAGTCCTCCTTCCAGACTCCATAGTGTTTCATCTGTAGGTGCTACAGTCCTCCGTTAAGGCTCCTTAGTGTTTCATCTGTAGGTGCTACAGTCCTCCGTTAAGGCTCCATAGTGTTTCATCTGTAGGTGCTACAGTCCTACTTTAAGGCTCCATTGTATTTCATCTGTAGGTGCTACAGTCCTCCTTCCAGACTCCATAGTGTTTCATCTGTAAGGTGCTACGGTCATCCTTCCAGACTCAATAGTGTTTCTTCTGTAGGTGCTACAGTCCTCCGTTAAGGATTCATAGTGTTTCATTTGTAGGTGCTACAGTCCTCATTTAAGGCTCCATAGTGTTTCATCAGTAGGTGCTACAGTCCTCCGTTTAGGCTCCATAGTGTTTCATCTGTATGTGCTACAGTCCTCCTTCCAGACTCCATAGTGTTTCATCTGTAGGTACTACAGTCCGCATTTAAGGCTCCATAGTGTTTCAACTGTAGGTGCTACAGTCCTCCTTCCAGACTCCATAGTGTTTCATCTGTAGGTGTACAGTCCTCCGTTAAGGCTCCATAGTGTTTCATCTGTAGGTGCTACAGTCCTCCTTCCAGACTCCATTGTATTTCATCTGTAGGTGCTACAGTCCTCCTTCCAGAATCCATAGTGTTTCATCTGTAGGTGCTGCAGTCCTACTTTAAGGCTCCATTGTATTTCATATGTAGGTGCTACAGTCCTCCTTCCGACTTCATAGTGTTTCATCAGTAGGTGCTACAGTCCTCCTTCCGGGCTCCATAGTGTTTCATCTGTAGGTGCTACAGTCCTCCTTTAAGGCTCCATAGTGTTTCATTTATAGGTGCTACAGTCCTCCTTTAAGGCTCCATAGTGTTTCATTTATAGGTGCTACAGTCCTCCTTCCAGACTCCATAGTGTTTCATCTGTAGGTGCTGCAGTCCTCCTTTAAGGCTCCATAGAGTTTCATCTGTAGGTGCTACAGTCCTACTTTAAGGCTCCATTGTATTTCATATGTAGGTGCTACAGTCCTCCTTCCGACTTCATAGTGTTTCATCAGTAGGTGCTACAGTCCTCCTTCCGGGCTCCATAGTGTTTCATCTGTAGGTGCTACAGTCCTCCTTCTAGACTCCATAGTGTTTCATCTGTAGGTGCTACAGGTCTCCATCCAGACTCCATAGTGCTTCATCTGTAGGTGCTGCAGTCCTCATTTAAGGCTCCATAGTGTTTCATCTGTAGGTGCTACAGTCCTCCTTCAAGGCTCCATAGTGTTTCATCTGTAGGTGCTACAGTCCTACTTTAAGGCTCCATTGTATTTCATCTGTAGGTGCTACAGTCCTCCTTCCGACTTCATAGTGTTTCATCTGTAGGTGCTGCAGTACTACTTTAAGGCTCCATAGTGTTTAATCTGTAGGTGCTACAGTCCTCCTTCCAGACTCCATAGTGTTTCATCAGTAGGTGCTACAGTCCTCCTTCCGGGCTCCATAGTGTTTCATCTGTAGGTGCTACAGTCCTCCTTTAAGGCTCCATAGTGTTTCATTTGTAGGTGCTACAGTTCTCCTTCCAGACTCCATAGTGTTTCATCTGTAGGTGCTGCAGTCCTCCTTTAAGGCTCCATAGTGTTTCATCTGTAGGTGCTACAGTCATACTTTAAGGCTCCATTGTATTTCATCTGTAGGTGCTACAGTCCTCCTTCCGACTCCATAGTGTTTAATCTGTAGGTGCTACAGTCCTCCTTCCAGACTCCATAGTGTTTCATCAGTAGGTGCTACAGTCCTCCTTCCGGGCTCCATAGTGTTTCATCTGTAGGTGCTACAGTCCTCCTTTAAGGCTCCATAGTATTTCATCTGTAGGTGATACAGTCCTCCTTCCAGACTCCATAGTGTTTCATCTGAAGGTGCTACAGTCCTCCTTCCAGACTCCATAGTGTTTCATCTGTAGGTGCTACAGTCATCCTTCCAGACTCCATAGTGTTTCATCTGTAGGTGCTACAGTCCTCCTTCCAGACTCCATAGTGTTTCATTTGTAGGTGCTACAGTCCTCCGTTAAGGCTCCATAGTGTTTCATCTGTAGGTGCTACAGGTCTCCTTCCAGACTTCATAGTGCTTCATCTGTAGGTGCTACAGTCCTCCTTCCAGACTCCATAGTGTTTCTTCTGTAGGTGCTACAGTCCTCCGTTAAGGCTCCATAGTGTTTCATCTGTAGGTGCTACAGGTCTCCATCCAGACTCCATAGTGCTTCATCTGTAGGTGCTACAGTCCTCCTTCCAGACTCAATAGTGTTTCATCTGTAGGTGCTACAGTCCTCCTTTAAGGCTCCATAGTGTTTCATTTATAGGTGCTACAGTCCTCCTTCCAGACTCCATAGTGTTTCATCTGTAGGTGCTGCAGTCCTCCTTCCGACTTCATAGTGTTTCATCTGTAGGTGCTGCAGTACTACTTTAAGGCTCCATAGTGTTTAATCTGTAGGTGCTACAGTCCTCCTTCCAGACTCCATAGTGTTTCATCAGTAGGTGCTACAGTCCTCCTTCCAGGCTCCATAGTGTTTCATCTGTAGGTGCTACAGTCCTCCTTTGAGGCTCCATAGTGTTTCATTTGTAGGTGCTACAGTCCTCCTTCCAGACTCCATAGTGTTTCATCTGTAGGTGCTGCAGTCCTCCTTAAAGGCTCCATAGTGTTTCATCTGTAGGTGCTACAGTCCTCCGATAAGGCTCCATAGTGTTTCATCTGTAGGTGCTACAGGTCTCCTTCCAGACTCCATAGTGCTTCATCTGTAGGTGCTACAGTCCTCCTTCCAGACTCCATAGTGTTTCTTCTGTAGGTGCTACAGTCCTCCGTTAAGGCTCCATAGTGTTTCATCTGTAGGTGCTACAGGTCTCCATCCAGACTCCATAGTGCTTCATCTGTAGGTGCTACAGTCCTCCTTCCAGACTCAATAGTGTTTCTTCTGTAGGTGCTACAGTCCTCCGTTAAGGATCCATAGTGTTTCATCTGTAGGTGCTACAGTCCTACTTTAAGGCTCCATTGTATTTCATATGTAGGTGCTACAGTCCTCCTTCCGACTTCATAGTGTTTCATCAGTAGGTGCTACAGTCCTCCTTCCGGGCTCCATAGTGTTTCATCTGTAGGTGCTACAGTCCTCCTTTAAGGCTCCATAGTGTTTCATTTATAGGTGCTACAGTCCTCCTTTAAGGCTCCATAGTGTTTCATTTATAGGTGCTACAGTCCTCCTTCCAGACTCCATAGTGTTTCATCTGTAGGTGTTGCAGTCCTCCTTTAAGGCTCCATAGTGTTTCATCTGTAGGTGCTACAGTCCTACTTTAAAGCTCCATAGTGTTTCATCTGTAGGTGATACAGTCCTCCTTCCAGACTCCATAGTGTTTCATCTGAAGGTGCTACAGTCCTCCTTCCAGACTCCATAGTGTTTCATCTGAAGGTGCTACAGTCCTCCTTCCGACTTCATAGTGTTTCATCTGTAGGTGCTGCAGTACTACTTTAAGGCTCCATAGTGTTTAATCTGTAAGTGCTACAGTCCTCCTTCCAGACTCCATAGTGTTTCATCAGTAGGTGCTACAGTCCTCCTTCCGGGCTCCATAGTGTTTCATCTGTAGGTGCTACAGTCCTCCTTTAAGGCTCCATAGTGTTTCATTTGTAGGTGCTACAGTCCTCCTTCCAGACTCCATAGTGTTTCATCTGTAGGTGCTGCAGTCCTCCTTTAAGGCTCCATAGTGTTTCATCTGTAGGTGCTACAGTCCTCCTTCCAGACTCCATAGTGTTTCTTCTGTAGGTGCTACAGTCCTCCGTTAAGGCTCCATAGTGTTTCATCTGTAGGTGCTACAGGTCTCCATCCAGACTCCATAGTGCTTCATCTGTAGGTGCTACAGTCCTCCTTCCAGACTCAATAGTGTTTCTTCTGTAGGTGCTACAGTCCTCCGTTAAGGATCCATAGTGTTTCATCTGTAGGTGCTACAGTCCTACTTTAAGGCTCCATTGTATTTCATATGTAGGTGCTACAGTCCTCCTTCCGACTTCATAGTGTTTCATCATTAGGTGCTACAGTCCTCCTTCCAGACTCCATAGTGTTTCTTCTGTAGGTGCTACAGTCCTCCGTTAAGGCTCCATAGTGTTTCATCTGTAGGTGCTACAGGTCTCCATCCAGACTCCATAGTGCTTCATCTGTAGGTGCTACAGTCCTCCTTCCAGACTCAATAGTGTTTCATCTGTAGGTGCTACAGTCCTCCTTTAAGGCTCCATAGTGTTTCATTTATAGGTGCTACAGTCCTCCTTCCAGACTCCATAGTGTTTCATCTGTAGGTGCTGCAGTCCTCCTTCCGACTTCATAGTGTTTCATCTGTAGGTGCTGCAGTACTACTTTAAGGCTCCATAGTGTTTAATCTGTAGGTGCTACAGTCCTCCTTCCAGACTCCATAGTGTTTCATCAGTAGGTGCTACAGTCCTCCTTCCAGGCTCCATAGTGTTTCATCTGTAGGTGCTACAGTCCTCCTTTGAGGCTCCATAGTGTTTCATTTGTAGGTGCTACAGTCCTCCTTCCAGACTCCATAGTGTTTCATCTGTAGGTGCTGCAGTCCTCCTTAAAGGCTCCATAGTGTTTCATCTGTAGGTGCTACAGTCCTCCTTCCAGACTCCATAGTGTTTCATCTGTAGGTGCTACAGGTCTCCATCCAGACTCCATAGTGCTTCATCTGTAGGTGCTACAGTCCTCCTTCCAGACTCAATAGTGTTTCTTCTGTAGGTGCTACAGTCCTCCGTTAAGGATCCATAGTGTTTCATCTGTAGGTGCTACAGTCCTACTTTAAGGCTCCATTGTATTTCATATGTAGGTGCTACAGTCCTCCTTCCGACTTCATAGTGTTTCATCAGTAGGTGCTACAGTCCTCCTTCCGGGCTCCATAGTGTTTCATCTGTAGGTGCTACAGTCCTCCTTTAAGGCTCCATAGTGTTTCATTTATAGGTGCTACAGTCCTCCTTTAAGGCTCCATAGTGTTTCATTTATAGGTGCTACAGTCCTCCTTCCAGACTCCATAGTGTTTCATCTGTAGGTGTTGCAGTCCTCCTTTAAGGCTCCATAGTGTTTCATCTGTAGGTGCTACAGTCCTACTTTAAAGCTCCATAGTGTTTCATCTGTAGGTGATACAGTCCTCCTTCCAGACTCCATAGTGTTTCATCTGAAGGTGCTACAGTCCTCCTTCCAGACTCCATAGTGTTTCATCTGAAGGTGCTACAGTCCTCCTTCCGACTTCATAGTGTTTCATCTGTAGGTGCTGCAGTACTACTTTAAGGCTCCATAGTGTTTAATCTGTAAGTGCTACAGTCCTCCTTCCAGACTCCATAGTGTTTCATCAGTAGGTGCTACAGTCCTCCTTCCGGGCTCCATAGTGTTTCATCTGTAGGTGCTACAGTCCTCCTTTAAGGCTCCATAGTGTTTCATTTGTAGGTGCTACAGTCCTCCTTCCAGACTCCATAGTGTTTCATCTGTAGGTGCTGCAGTCCTCCTTTAAGGCTCCATAGTGTTTCATCTGTAGGTGCTACAGTCCTCCGTTAAGGCTCCATAGTGTTTCATCTGTAGGTGCTACAGGTCTCCTTCCAGACTCCATAGTGCTTCATCTGTAGGTGCTACAGTCCTCCTTCCAGACTCCATAGTGTTTCTTCTGTAGGTGCTACAGTCCTCCGTTAAGGCTCCATAGTGTTTCATCTGTAGGTGCTACAGGTCTCCATCCAGACTCCATAGTGCTTCATCTGTAGGTGCTACAGTCCTCCTTCCAGACTCAATAGTGTTTCTTCTGTAGGTGCTACAGTCCTCCGTTAAGGATCCATAGTGTTTCATCTGTAGGTGCTACAGTCCTACTTTAAGGCTCCATTGTATTTCATATGTAGGTGCTACAGTCCTCCTTCCGACTTCATAGTGTTTCATCATTAGGTGCTACAGTCCTCCTTCCGGGCTCCATAGTGTTTCATCTGTAGGTGCTACAGTCCTCCTTCCAGACTCCATAGTGTTTCATCTGTAGGTGCTGCAGTCCTCCTTTAAGGCTCCATAGTGTTTAATCTTTAGGTGCCACAGTCCTACTTTAAGGCTCCATAGTGTTTCATCTGTAGGTGATACAGTCCTCCTTCCAGACTCCATAGTGTTTCATCTGAAGGTGCTACAGTCCTCCTTCCAGACTCCATAGTGTTTCATCTGAAGGTGCTACAGTCCTCCTTCCAGACTCAATAGTGTTTCTTCTGTAGGTGCTACAGTCCTCCGTTAAGGATCCATAGTGTTTCATCTGTAGGTGCTACAGTCCTCATTTAAGGCTCCATAGTGTTTCATCTGTAGGTGCTACAGTCCTTCTTCAAGGCTCCATAGTGTTTCATCTGTAGGTGCTGCAGTCCTACTTTAAGGCTCCATAGTGTTTAATCTGTAGGTGCTACAGTCCTCCTTCCAGACTCCATAGTGTTTCATCAGTAGGTGCTACAGTCCTCCTTCCGGGCTCCATAGTGTTTCATCTGTAGGTGCTACAGTCCTCTTTTAAGGCTCCATAGTGTTTCATTTGTAGGTGCTACAGTCTTCATTTAAGGCTCCATAGTGTTTCATCTGTAGGTGATACAGTCCTCCTTCCAGACTCCATAGTGTTTCATCTGAAGGTGCTACAGTCCTCCTTCCAGACTCCATAGTGTTTCATCTGAAGGTGCTACAGTCCTCCTTCCAGACTCCATAGTGTTTCATCTGTAGGTGCTACAGTCCTCATTTAAGGCTCCATAGTGTTTCATTTGAAGGTGCTACAGTCCTCCTTTAAGGCTCCATAGTGTTTAATCTGTAGGTGCTACAGTCTTCCTTCCAGACTCCATAGTGTTTCATCTGTAGGTGCTACAGTCCTCCGTTAAGGCTCCATAGTATTTCATCTGTAGGTGCTACAGGTCTAATTTAAGGCTCCATAGTGTTTCATCTGTAGGTGATTACAGTCCTCCTTCAAGACTCCATAGTGTTTCATCTGTAGGTGCTACAGTCCTCCTTCCAGACTCCATAGTGTTTAATCTGTAGGTGCTACAGTCCGCATTTAAGGCTCCATAGTGTTTCATCTGTAGGTGCTACAGTCCTTCTTCAAGGCTCCATAGTGTTTCATCTGTAGGTGCTACAGTCCTACTTTAAGGCTCCATTGTATTTCATCTGTAGGTGCTACAGTCCTCCTTCCGACTTCATAGTGTTTCATCTGTAGGTGCTACAGTCCTACTTTAAGGCTCCATTGTATTTCATCTGTAGGTGCTACAGTCCTCCTTCCGACTTCATAGTGTTTCATCTGTAGGTGCTGCAGTCCTACTTTAAGGCTCCATAGTGTTTAATCTGTAGGTGCTACAGTCCTCCTTCCAGACTCCATAGTATTTCATCTGTAGGTGCTACAGTCCTCTTTTAAGGCTCCATAGTGTTTCATTTGTAGGTGCTACAGTCCTCCTTCCAGACTCCATAGTGTTTCATCTGTAGGTGCTGCAGTCCTACTTTAAGGCTCCATAGTGTTTCATCTGTAGGTGCTACAGTCCTACTTTAAGGCTCCATAGTGTTTCATTTGTAGGTGCTACAGTCCTCCTTCCAGACTCCATAGTGTTTCATCTGTAGGTGCTGCAGTCCTCCTTTAAGACTCCATAGCGTTTCATCTGTAGGTGCTACAGTCCTACTTTAAGGCTCCGTAGTGTTTCATCTGTAGGTCATACAGTCCTCCTTCCAGACTCCATAGTGTTTCATCTGAAGGTGCTACAGTCCTCCTTCCAGACTCCATAGTGTTTCATCTGAAGGTGCTACAGTCCTCCTTTAAGGCTCCATAGTGTTTCATCTGTAGGTGCTACAGTCCTCCTTCCAGACTCCATAGTGTTTCATCTGTAGGTGCTACAGTCCTCCTTTAAGGCTCCATAGTGTTTCATCTGTAGGTGCTACAGGTCTCCTTCCAGACTCCATAGTGCTTCATCTGTAGGTGCTACAGTCCTCCTTCCAGACTCCATAGTGTTTCTTCTGTAGTTGCCACAGTCCTCCGTTAAGGATCCATAGTGTTTCATCTGTAGGTGCTACAGTCCTCATTTAAGGCTCCATAGTGTTTCATCTGAACGTGCTACAGTCCTCCTTTAAGGCTCCATAGTGTTTAATCTGTAGGTGCTACAGTCCTCCTTTAAGGCTCCATAGTGTTTCATCTGTAGGTGCTACAGTCCTCCTTCCAGACTCCATAGTGTTTCATCAGTAGGTGCTACAGTCCTCCTTCCAGGCTCCATAGTGTTTCATCTGAAGGTGCTACAGTCCTAATTTAAGGCTCCATACTGTTTCATCTGTAGGTGCTACAGTCCTCCTTTAAGGCTCCATAGTGTTTCATTTGTAGGTGCTACAGTCCTCCTTCCAGACTCCATAGTGTTTCATCTGTAGGTGCTGCAGTCCTCCTTTAAGGCTCCATAGTGTTTCATCTGTAGGTGCTACAGTCCTCCTTCCAGACTCCATAGTGTTTCTTCTGTAGGTGCTACAGTCCTCCGTTAAGGCTCCATAGTGTTTCATCTGTAGGTGCTACAGGTCTCCATCCAGACTCCATAGTGCTTCATCTGTAGGTGCTACAGTCCTCCTTCCAGACTCAATAGTGTTTCTTCTGTAGGTGCTACAGTCCTCCGTTAAGGATCCATAGTGTTTCATCTGTAGGTGCTACAGTCCTACTTTAAGGCTCCATTGTATTTCATATGTAGGTGCTACAGTCCTCCTTCCGACTTCATAGTGTTTCATCATTAGGTGCTACAGTCCTCCTTCCAGACTCCATAGTGTTTCTTCTGTAGGTGCTACAGTCCTCCGTTAAGGCTCCATAGTGTTTCATCTGTAGGTGCTACAGGTCTCCATCCAGACTCCATAGTGCTTCATCTGTAGGTGCTACAGTCCTCCTTCCAGACTCAATAGTGTTTCATCTGTAGGTGCTACAGTCCTCCTTTAAGGCTCCATAGTGTTTCATTTATAGGTGCTACAGTCCTCCTTCCAGACTCCATAGTGTTTCATCTGTAGGTGCTGCAGTCCTCCTTCCGACTTCATAGTGTTTCATCTGTAGGTGCTGCAGTACTACTTTAAGGCTCCATAGTGTTTAATCTGTAGGTGCTACAGTCCTCCTTCCAGACTCCATAGTGTTTCATCAGTAGGTGCTACAGTCCTCCTTCCAGGCTCCATAGTGTTTCATCTGTAGGTGCTACAGTCCTCCTTTGAGGCTCCATAGTGTTTCATTTGTAGGTGCTACAGTCCTCCTTCCAGACTCCATAGTGTTTCATCTGTAGGTGCTGCAGTCCTCCTTAAAGGCTCCATAGTGTTTCATCTGTAGGTGCTACAGTCCTCCTTCCAGACTCCATAGTGTTTCATCTGTAGGTGCTACAGGTCTCCATCCAGACTCCATAGTGCTTCATCTGTAGGTGCTACAGTCCTCCTTCCAGACTCAATAGTGTTTCTTCTGTAGGTGCTACAGTCCTCCGTTAAGGATCCATAGTGTTTCATCTGTAGGTGCTACAGTCCTACTTTAAGGCTCCATTGTATTTCATATGTAGGTGCTACAGTCCTCCTTCCGACTTCATAGTGTTTCATCAGTAGGTGCTACAGTCCTCCTTCCGGGCTCCATAGTGTTTCATCTGTAGGTGCTACAGTCCTCCTTTAAGGCTCCATAGTGTTTCATTTATAGGTGCTACAGTCCTCCTTTAAGGCTCCATAGTGTTTCATTTATAGGTGCTACAGTCCTCCTTCCAGACTCCATAGTGTTTCATCTGTAGGTGTTGCAGTCCTCCTTTAAGGCTCCATAGTGTTTCATCTGTAGGTGCTACAGTCCTACTTTAAAGCTCCATAGTGTTTCATCTGTAGGTGATACAGTCCTCCTTCCAGACTCCATAGTGTTTCATCTGAAGGTGCTACAGTCCTCCTTCCAGACTCCATAGTGTTTCATCTGAAGGTGCTACAGTCCTCCTTCCGACTTCATAGTGTTTCATCTGTAGGTGCTGCAGTACTACTTTAAGGCTCCATAGTGTTTAATCTGTAAGTGCTACAGTCCTCCTTCCAGACTCCATAGTGTTTCATCAGTAGGTGCTACAGTCCTCCTTCCGGGCTCCATAGTGTTTCATCTGTAGGTGCTACAGTCCTCCTTTAAGGCTCCATAGTGTTTCATTTGTAGGTGCTACAGTCCTCCTTCCAGACTCCATAGTGTTTCATCTGTAGGTGCTGCAGTCCTCCTTTAAGGCTCCATAGTGTTTCATCTGTAGGTGCTACAGTCCTCCGTTAAGGCTCCATAGTGTTTCATCTGTAGGTGCTACAGGTCTCCTTCCAGACTCCATAGTGCTTCATCTGTAGGTGCTACAGTCCTCCTTCCAGACTCCATAGTGTTTCTTCTGTAGGTGCTACAGTCCTCCGTTAAGGCTCCATAGTGTTTCATCTGTAGGTGCTACAGGTCTCCATCCAGACTCCATAGTGCTTCATCTGTAGGTGCTACAGTCCTCCTTCCAGACTCAATAGTGTTTCTTCTGTAGGTGCTACAGTCCTCCGTTAAGGATCCATAGTGTTTCATCTGTAGGTGCTACAGTCCTACTTTAAGGCTCCATTGTATTTCATATGTAGGTGCTACAGTCCTCCTTCCGACTTCATAGTGTTTCATCATTAGGTGCTACAGTCCTCCTTCCGGGCTCCATAGTGTTTCATCTGTAGGTGCTACAGTCCTCCTTCCAGACTCCATAGTGTTTCATCTGTAGGTGCTGCAGTCCTCCTTTAAGGCTCCATAGTGTTTAATCTTTAGGTGCCACAGTCCTACTTTAAGGCTCCATAGTGTTTCATCTGTAGGTGATACAGTCCTCCTTCCAGACTCCATAGTGTTTCATCTGAAGGTGCTACAGTCCTCCTTCCAGACTCCATAGTGTTTCATCTGAAGGTGCTACAGTCCTCCTTCCAGACTCAATAGTGTTTCTTCTGTAGGTGCTACAGTCCTCCGTTAAGGATCCATAGTGTTTCATCTGTAGGTGCTACAGTCCTCATTTAAGGCTCCATAGTGTTTCATCTGTAGGTGCTACAGTCCTTCTTCAAGGCTCCATAGTGTTTCATCTGTAGGTGCTGCAGTCCTACTTTAAGGCTCCATAGTGTTTAATCTGTAGGTGCTACAGTCCTCCTTCCAGACTCCATAGTGTTTCATCAGTAGGTGCTACAGTCCTCCTTCCGGGCTCCATAGTGTTTCATCTGTAGGTGCTACAGTCCTCTTTTAAGGCTCCATAGTGTTTCATTTGTAGGTGCTACAGTCTTCATTTAAGGCTCCATAGTGTTTCATCTGTAGGTGATACAGTCCTCCTTCCAGACTCCATAGTGTTTCATCTGAAGGTGCTACAGTCCTCCTTCCAGACTCCATAGTGTTTCATCTGAAGGTGCTACAGTCCTCCTTCCAGACTCCATAGTGTTTCATCTGTAGGTGCTACAGTCCTCATTTAAGGCTCCATAGTGTTTCATTTGAAGGTGCTACAGTCCTCCTTTAAGGCTCCATAGTGTTTAATCTGTAGGTGCTACAGTCTTCCTTCCAGACTCCATAGTGTTTCATCTGTAGGTGCTACAGTCCTCCGTTAAGGCTCCATAGTGTTTCATCTGTAGGTGCTACAGGTCTAATTTAAGGCTCCATAGTGTTTCATCTGTAGGTGATTACAGTCCTCCTTCAAGACTCCATAGTGTTTCATCTGTAGGTGCTACAGTCCTCCTTCCAGACTCCATAGTGTTTAATCTGTAGGTGCTACAGTCCGCATTTAAGGCTCCATAGTGTTTCATCTGTAGGTGCTACAGTCCTTCTTCAAGGCTCCATAGTGTTTCATCTGTAGGTGCTACAGTCCTACTTTAAGGCTCCATTGTATTTCATCTGTAGGTGCTACAGTCCTCCTTCCGACTTCATAGTGTTTCATCTGTAGGTGCTACAGTCCTACTTTAAGGCTCCATTGTATTTCATCTGTAGGTGCTACAGTCCTCCTTCCGACTTCATAGTGTTTCATCTGTAGGTGCTGCAGTCCTACTTTAAGGCTCCATAGTGTTTAATCTGTAGGTGCTACAGTCCTCCTTCCAGACTCCATAGTATTTCATCTGTAGGTGCTACAGTCCTCTTTTAAGGCTCCATAGTGTTTCATTTGTAGGTGCTACAGTCCTCCTTCCAGACTCCATAGTGTTTCATCTGTAGGTGCTGCAGTCCTACTTTAAGGCTCCATAGTGTTTCATCTGTAGGTGCTACAGTCCTACTTTAAGGCTCCATAGTGTTTCATTTGTAGGTGCTACAGTCCTCCTTCCAGACTCCATAGTGTTTCATCTGTAGGTGCTGCAGTCCTCCTTTAAGACTCCATAGCGTTTCATCTGTAGGTGCTACAGTCCTACTTTAAGGCTCCGTAGTGTTTCATCTGTAGGTCATACAGTCCTCCTTCCAGACTCCATAGTGTTTCATCTGAAGGTGCTACAGTCCTCCTTCCAGACTCCATAGTGTTTCATCTGAAGGTGCTACAGTCCTCCTTTAAGGCTCCATAGTGTTTCATCTGTAGGTGCTACAGTCCTCCTTCCAGACTCCATAGTGTTTCATCTGTAGGTGCTACAGTCCTCCTTTAAGGCTCCATAGTGTTTCATCTGTAGGTGCTACAGGTCTCCTTCCAGACTCCATAGTGCTTCATCTGTAGGTGCTACAGTCCTCCTTCCAGACTCCATAGTGTTTCTTCTGTAGTTGCCACAGTCCTCCGTTAAGGATCCATAGTGTTTCATCTGTAGGTGCTACAGTCCTCATTTAAGGCTCCATAGTGTTTCATCTGAACGTGCTACAGTCCTCCTTTAAGGCTCCATAGTGTTTAATCTGTAGGTGCTACAGTCCTCCTTTAAGGCTCCATAGTGTTTCATCTGTAGGTGCTACAGTCCTCCTTCCAGACTCCATAGTGTTTCATCAGTAGGTGCTACAGTCCTCCTTCCAGGCTCCATAGTGTTTCATCTGAAGGTGCTACAGTCCTAATTTAAGGCTCCATACTGTTTCATCTGTAGGTGCTACAGTCCTCCTTTAAGGCTCCATAGTGTTTCATCTGTAGGTGCTACAGTCCTCCTTCCAGACTCCATAGTGTTTCATCTGTAGGTGCTACAGTCCGCATTTAAGGCTCCATAGTGTTTCATCTGTAGGTGCTACAGTCCTCCTTCGAGACTCCATAGTGTTTCATCTGTAGGTGTACAGTCCTCCGTTAAGGCTCCATAGTTTTTCATCTGTAGGTGCTACAGTCCTCCTTCCAGACTCCATTGTATTTCATCTGTAGGTGCTACAGTCCTCCTTCCAGAATCCATCGTGTTTCATCTGTAGGTGCTGCAGTCCTACTTTAAGGCTCCATAGTGTTTAATCTGTAGGTGCTACAGTCCTCCTTCCAGACTCCATAGTGTTTCATCTGAAGGTGCTACAGTCCGCATTTTAGGCTCCATAGTGTTTCATCTGTAGGTGCTACAGTCCTCCTTCCAGACTCCATAGTGTTTCATCTGTAGGTGCTACAGTCCTCCGTTAAGGCTCCATAGTGTTTCATCTGTAGGTGCTACAGTCCTCCTTCCAGACTCCATAGTGTTTCATCTGTAGGTGCTACAGTCCTACTTTAAGGCTCCATTGTATTTCATCTGTAGGTGCTACAGTCCTCCTTCCAGACTCCATAGTGTTTCATCTGTAGGTGCTACAGTCATCCTTCCAGACTCAATAGTGTTTCTTCTGTAGGTGCTACAGTCCTCCGTTAAGGATTCATAGTGTTTCATTTGTAGGTGCTACAGTCCTCATTTAAGGCTCCATAGTGTTTCATCAGTAGGTGCTACAGTCCTCCTTCCAGGCTCCATATTGTTTCATCTGTAGGTGCTACAGTCCTAATTTAAGGCTCCATACTGTTTCATCTGTAGGTGCTACAGTCCTCCGTTTAGGCTCCATAGTGTTTCATCTGTAGGTGCTACAGTCCTCCTTCCAGACTCCATAGTGTTTAATCTGTAGGCGCTACAGTCCGCATTTAAGGCTCCATAGTGTTTCATCTGTAGGTGCTACAGTCCTCCTTCCAGACTCCATAGTGTTTCATCTGTAGGTGCTACAGTCCTCATTTAAGGCTCCATAGTGTTTCATTTGAAGGTGCTACAGTCCTCCTTTAAGGCTCCATAGTGTTTAATCTGTAGGTGCTACAGTCTTCCTTCCAGACTCCATAGTGTTTCATCTGTAGGTGCTACAGTCCTCCGTTAAGGCTCCATAGTGTTTCATCTGTAGGTGCTACAGGTCTAATTTAAGGCTCCATAGTGTTTCATCTGTAGGTGATTACAGTCCTCCTTCAAGACTCCATAGTGTTTCATCTGTAGGTGCTACAGTCCTCCTTCCAGACTCCATAGTGTTTAATCTGTAGGTGCTACAGTCCGCATTTAAGGCTCCATAGTGTTTCATCTGTAGGTGCTACAGTCCTTCTTCAAGGCTCCATAGTGTTTCATCTGTAGGTGCTACAGTCCTACTTTAAGGCTCCATTGTATTTCATCTGTAGGTGCTACAGTCCTCCTTCCGACTTCATAGTGTTTCATCTGTAGGTGCTACAGTCCTACTTTAAGGCTCCATTGTATTTCATCTGTAGGTGCTACAGTCCTCCTTCCGACTTCATAGTGTTTCATCTGTAGGTGCTGCAGTCCTACTTTAAGGCTCCATAGTGTTTAATCTGTAGGTGCTACAGTCCTCCTTCCAGACTCCATAGTATTTCATCTGTAGGTGCTACAGTCCTCTTTTAAGGCTCCATAGTGTTTCATTTGTAGGTGCTACAGTCCTCCTTCCAGACTCCATAGTGTTTCATCTGTAGGTGCTGCAGTCCTACTTTAAGGCTCCATAGTGTTTCATCTGTAGGTGCTACAGTCCTACTTTAAGGCTCCATAGTGTTTCATTTGTAGGTGCTACAGTCCTCCTTCCAGACTCCATAGTGTTTCATCTGTAGGTGCTGCAGTCCTCCTTTAAGACTCCATAGCGTTTCATCTGTAGGTGCTACAGTCCTACTTTAAGGCTCCGTAGTGTTTCATCTGTAGGTCATACAGTCCTCCTTCCAGACTCCATAGTGTTTCATCTGAAGGTGCTACAGTCCTCCTTCCAGACTCCATAGTGTTTCATCTGAAGGTGCTACAGTCCTCCTTTAAGGCTCCATAGTGTTTCATCTGTAGGTGCTACAGTCCTCCTTCCAGACTCCATAGTGTTTCATCTGTAGGTGCTACAGTCCTCCTTTAAGGCTCCATAGTGTTTCATCTGTAGGTGCTACAGGTCTCCTTCCAGACTCCATAGTGCTTCATCTGTAGGTGCTACAGTCCTCCTTCCAGACTCCATAGTGTTTCTTCTGTAGTTGCCACAGTCCTCCGTTAAGGATCCATAGTGTTTCATCTGTAGGTGCTACAGTCCTCATTTAAGGCTCCATAGTGTTTCATCTGAACGTGCTACAGTCCTCCTTTAAGGCTCCATAGTGTTTAATCTGTAGGTGCTACAGTCCTCCTTTAAGGCTCCATAGTGTTTCATCTGTAGGTGCTACAGTCCTCCTTCCAGACTCCATAGTGTTTCATCAGTAGGTGCTACAGTCCTCCTTCCAGGCTCCATAGTGTTTCATCTGAAGGTGCTACAGTCCTAATTTAAGGCTCCATACTGTTTCATCTGTAGGTGCTACAGTCCTCCTTTAAGGCTCCATAGTGTTTCATCTGTAGGTGCTACAGTCCTCCTTCCAGACTCCATAGTGTTTCATCTGTAGGTGCTACAGTCCGCATTTAAGGCTCCATAGTGTTTCATCTGTAGGTGCTACAGTCCTCCTTCGAGACTCCATAGTGTTTCATCTGTAGGTGTACAGTCCTCCGTTAAGGCTCCATAGTTTTTCATCTGTAGGTGCTACAGTCCTCCTTCCAGACTCCATTGTATTTCATCTGTAGGTGCTACAGTCCTCCTTCCAGAATCCATCGTGTTTCATCTGTAGGTGCTGCAGTCCTACTTTAAGGCTCCATAGTGTTTAATCTGTAGGTGCTACAGTCCTCCTTCCAGACTCCATAGTGTTTCATCTGAAGGTGCTACAGTCCGCATTTTAGGCTCCATAGTGTTTCATCTGTAGGTGCTACAGTCCTCCTTCCAGACTCCATAGTGTTTCATCTGTAGGTGCTACAGTCCTCCGTTAAGGCTCCATAGTGTTTCATCTGTAGGTGCTACAGTCCTCCTTCCAGACTCCATAGTGTTTCATCTGTAGGTGCTACAGTCCTACTTTAAGGCTCCATTGTATTTCATCTGTAGGTGCTACAGTCCTCCTTCCAGACTCCATAGTGTTTCATCTGTAGGTGCTACAGTCATCCTTCCAGACTCAATAGTGTTTCTTCTGTAGGTGCTACAGTCCTCCGTTAAGGATTCATAGTGTTTCATTTGTAGGTGCTACAGTCCTCATTTAAGGCTCCATAGTGTTTCATCAGTAGGTGCTACAGTCCTCCTTCCAGGCTCCATATTGTTTCATCTGTAGGTGCTACAGTCCTAATTTAAGGCTCCATACTGTTTCATCTGTAGGTGCTACAGTCCTCCGTTTAGGCTCCATAGTGTTTCATCTGTAGGTGCTACAGTCCTCCTTCCAGACTCCATAGTGTTTAATCTGTAGGCGCTACAGTCCGCATTTAAGGCTCCATAGTGTTTCATCTGTAGGTGCTACAGTCCTCCTTCCAGACTCCATAGTGTTTCATCTGTAGGTGTACAGTCCTCCGTTAAGGCTCCATAGTGTTTCATCTGTAGGTGCTACAGTCCTCCTTCCAGACTCCATTGTATTTCATCTGTAGGTGCTACAGTCCTCCTTCCAGAATCCATAGTGTTTCATCTGTAGGTGCTGCAGTCCTACTTTAAGGCTCCATAGTGTTTAATCTGTAGGTGCTACAGTCCTCCTTCCAGACTCCATAGTGTTTCATCAGTAGGTGCTACAGTCCTCCTTCCAGACTCAATAGTGTTTCATCTGTAGGTGCTGCAGTCCTACTTTAAGGTTCCATACTCTTTCATCTGTAGGTGCTACAGTCCTCCTTTAAGGATCCATAGTGTTTCATCTGTAGGTGCTACAGTCCTCCTTCCAGACTCCATAGTGTTTCATCTGAAGGTGCTACAGTCCGCATTTTAGGCTCCATAGTGTTTCATCTGTAGGTGCTACAGTCCTCCTTCCAGACTCCATAGTGTTTCATCTGTAGGTGCTACAGTCCTCCTTCCAGGCTCCATAGTGTTTCATCTGAAGGTGCTACAGTCCTAATTTAAGGCTCCATACTGTTTCATCTGTAGGTGCTACAGTCCTCCTTTAAGGCTCCATAGTGTTTCATCTGTAGGTGCTACAGTCCTCCTTCCAGACTCCATAGTGTTTCATCTGTAGGTGCTACAGTCCGCATTTAAGGCTCCATAGTGTTTCATCTGTAGGTGCTACAGTCCTCCTTCCAGACTCCATAGTGTTTCATCTGTAGGTGTACAGTCCTCCGTTAAGGCTCCATAGTTTTTCATCTGTAGGTGCTACAGTCCTCCTTCCAGACTCCATTGTATTTCATCTGTAGGTGCTACAGTCCTCCTTCCAGAATCCATCGTGTTTCATCTGTAGGTGCTGCAGTCCTACTTTAAGGCTCCATAGTGTTTAATCTGTAGGTGCTACAGTCCTCCTTCCAGACTCCATAGTGTTTCATCTGAAGGTGCTACAGTCCGCATTTTAGGCTCCATAGTGTTTCATCTGTAGGTGCTACAGTCCTCCTTCCAGACTCCATAGTGTTTCATCTGTAGGTGCTACAGTCCTCCGTTAAGGCTCCATAGTGTTTCATCTGTAGGTGCTACAGTCCTCCTTCCAGACTCCATAGTGTTTCATCTGTAGGTGCTACAGTCCTACTTTAAGGCTCCATTGTATTTCATCTGTAGGTGCTACAGTCCTCCTTCCAGACTCCATAGTGTTTCATCTGTAGGTGCTACAGTCATCCTTCCAGACTCAATAGTGTTTCATTTGTAGGTGCTACAGTCCTCATTTAAGGCTCCATAGTGTTTCATCAGTAGGTGCTACAGTCCTCCTTCCAGGCTCCATAGTGTTTCATCTGTAGGTGCTACAGTCCTAATTTAAGGCTCCATACTGTTTCATCTGTAGGTGCTACAGTCCTCTGTTTAGGCTCCATAGTGTTTCATCTGTAGGTGCTACAGTCCTCCTTCCAGACTCCATAGTGTTTCATCTGTAGGTGCTACAGTCCGCATTTAAGGCTCCATAGTGTTTCATCTGTAGGTGCTACAGTCCTCCTTCCAGACTCCATAGTGTTTCATCTGTAGGTGTACAGTCCTCCGTTAAGGCTCCATAGTGTTTCATCTGTAGGTGCTACAGTCCTCCTTCCAGACTCCATTGTATTTCATCTGTAGGTGCTACAGTCCTCCTTCCAGAGTCCATAGTGTTTCATCTGTAGGTGCTGCAGTCCTACTTTAAGGCTCCATAGTGTTTAATCTGTAGGTGCTACAGTCCTCCTTCCAGACTCCATAGTGTTTCATCAGTAGGTGCTACAGTCCTCCTTCCAGACTCAATAGTGTTTCATCTGTAGGTGCTGCAGTCCTAATTTAAGGCTCCA
The DNA here is from genome assembly GCF_057628025.1 of Oncorhynchus mykiss. Lineage (NCBI taxonomy): Eukaryota > Metazoa > Chordata > Actinopteri > Salmoniformes > Salmonidae > Oncorhynchus > Oncorhynchus mykiss. The sequence continues at coordinate 37,945,985 of NC_143037.1, forward strand.
TACTGTTTCATATGTAGGTGCTACAGTCCTCCTTCCAGACTCCATAGTGTTTCATCTGTAGGTGCTACAGTCCTACTTTAAGGCTCCATTGTATTTCATCTGTAGGTGCTACAGTCCTCCTTCCAGACTCCACAGTGTTTCATCTGTAGGTGCTACAGTCATCCTTCCAGACTCCATAGTGTTTCTTCTGTAGGTGCTACAGTCCTCCGTTAAGAATTCATAGTGTTTCATTTGTAGGTGCTACAGTCCTCATTTAAGGCTCCATAGTGTTTCATCTGTAGGTGCTACAGTCCTCCTTTAAGGCTCCATAGTGTTTAATCTGTAGGTGCTACAGTCTTCCTTCCAGACTCCATAGTGTTTCATCTGTAGGTGCTACAGTCCTCCGTTAAGGCTCCATAGTGTTTCATCTGTAGGTGCTACAGTCCTCCTTTCAGACTCCATAGTGTTTCATCTGTAGGTGCTACAGTCCTCCTTCAAGAATCCATAGTGTTTCATCTGTAGGTGCTACAGTCCTCCTTCCAGGCTCCATAGTGATTCATCTGTAGGTTCTACAGGTCTAATTTAAGGCTCCATAGTGTTTCATCTGTAGGTGATTACAGTCCTCCTTCAAGACTCCATAGTGTTTCATATGTAGGTGCTACAGTCCTCCTTCCAGATTCCATAGTGTTTAATCTGTAGGTGCTACAGTCCGCATTTAAGGCTCCATAGTGTTTCATCTGTAGGTGCTACAGTCCTCCTTCCAGACTCCATAGTGTTTCATCTGTAGGTGCAACAGTCCTCCTTTAAGGCTCCATAGTGTTTCATCTGTAGGTGCTACAGGTCTCCTTCCAGACTCCATAGTGCTTCATCTGTAGGTGCTACAGTCCTCCTTCCAGACTCCATAGTGTTTCTTCTGTAGGTGCCACAGTCCTCCGTTAAGGATCCATAGTGTTTCATCTGTAGGTGCTACAGTCTTCATTTAAGGCTCCATAGTGTTTCATCTGAACGTGCTACAGTCCTCCTTTAAGGCTCCATAGTGTTTAATCTGTAGGTGCTACAGTCCTCCTTTAAGGCTCCATAGTGTTTCATCTCTAGGTGCTACAGTCCTCCTTCCAGACTCCATAGTGTTTCATCAGTAGGTGCTACAGTCCTCCTTCCAGGCTCCATAGTGTTTCATCTGTAGGTGCTACAGTCCTAATTTAAGGCTCCATACTGTTTCATCTGTAGGTGCTACAGTCCTCCTTCCAGACTCCATAGTGTTTAATCTGTAGGTGCTACAGTCCGCATTTAAGGCTCCATAGTGTTTCATCTGTAGGTGCTACAGTCCTCCTTCCAGATTCCATAGTGTTTCATCTGTAGGTGTACAGTCCTCCGTTAAGGCTCCAGCGTGTTTCATCAGTAGTGCTACAGTCCTCCTTCCAGGCTCCATAGTGTTTCATCTGTAGGTGCTACAGTCCTAATTTAAGGCTCCATACTGTTTCATCTGTAGGTGCTACAGTCCTCCTTTAAGGCTCCATAGTGTTTCATCTGTAGGTGCTACAGTCCTCCTTCCAGACTCCATAGTGTTTCATCTGTAGGTGCTACAGTCCGCATTTAAGGCTCCATAGTGTTTCATCTGTAGGTGCTACAGTCCTCCTTCCAGACTCCATAGTGTTTCATCTGTAGGTGTACAGTCCTCCGTTAAGGCTCCATAGTGTTTCATCTGTAGGTGCTACAGTCCTCCTTCCAGACTCCATTGTATTTCATCTGTAGGTGCTACAGTCCTCCTGCCAGAATCCATAGTGTTTCATCTGTAGGTGCTGCAGTCCTACTTTAAGGCTCCATAGTGTTTCATCTGTAGGTGCTACAGTCATCCTTCCAGAATCCATAGTGTTTCATCTGTAGGTGCTACAGTCCTCCTTCAAGAATCCATAGTGTTTCATCTGTAGGTGCTACAGTCCTCCTTCCAGGCTCCATAGTGATTCATCTGTAGGTTCTACAGGTCTAATTTAAGGCTCCATAGTGTTTCATCTGTAGGTGATTACAGTCCTCCTTCAAGACTCCATAGTGTTTCATATGTAGGTGCTACAGTCCTCCTTCCAGATTTAATAGTGTTTAATCTGTAGGCGCTACAGTCCGCATTTAAGGCTCCATAGTGTTTCATCTGTAGGTGCTACAGTCCTCCTTCCAGACTCCATAGTGTTTCATCTGTAGGTGCAACAGTCCTCCTTTAAGGCTCCATAGTGTTTCATCTGTAGGTGCTACAGGTCCCCTTCCAGACTCCATAGTGCTTCATCAGTAGGTGCTACAGTCCTCCTTCCAGACTCCATAGTGTTTCTTCTGTAGGTGCCACAGTTCTCCGTTAAGGATCCATAGTGTTTCATCTGTAGGTGCTACAGTCTTCATTTAAGGCTCCATAGTGTTTCATCTGAACGTGCTACAGTCCTCCTTTAAGGCTCCATAGTGTTTAATCTGTAGGTGCTACAGTCCTCCTTTAAGGCTCCATAGTGTTTCATCTCTAGGTGCTACAGTCCTCCTTCCAGACTCCATAGTGTTTCATCAGTAGGTGCTACAGTCCTCCTTCCAGGCTCCATAGTGTTTCATCTGTAGGTGCTACAGTCCTAATTTAAGGCTCCATAGTGTTTCATCTGTAGGTGCTACAGTCCTCCTTTAAGGCTCCATAGTGTTTAATCTATAGGTGCTACAGTCCTCCTTCCAGACTCCATAGTGTTTCATCTGTAGGTGCTACAGTCCGCATTTAAGGCTCCATAGTGTTTCATCTGTAGGTGCTACAGTCCTCCTTCCAGATTCCATATTTTTTCATCTGTAGGTGTACAGTCCTCCGTTAAGGCTCCATAGTGTTTCATCAGTAGGTGCTACAGTCCTCCTTCCAGGCTCCATAGTGTTTCATCTGTAGGTGCTACAGTCCTAATTTAAGGCTCCATACTGTTTCATCTGTAGGTGCTACAGTCCTCCTTTAAGGCTCCATAGTGTTTCATCTGTAGGTGCTACAGTCCTCCTTCCAGACTCCATAGTGTTTCATCTGTAGGTGCTACAGTCCGCATTTAAGGCTCCATAGTGTTTCATCTGTAGGTGCTACAGTCCTCCTTCCAGACTCCATAGTGTTTAATCTGTAGGTGTACAGTCCTCCGTTAAGGCTCCATAGTGTTTCATCTGTAGGTGCTACAGTCCTCCTTCCAGACTCCATTGTATTTCATCTGTAGGTGCTACAGTCCTCCTTCCAGAATCCATAGTGTTTCATCTGTAGGTGCTGCAGTCCTACTTTAAGGCTCCATAGTGTTTAATCTGTAGGTGCTACAGTCCTCCTTCCAGACTCCATAGTGTTTCATCAGTAGGTGCTACAGTCCTCCTTCCAGACTCAATAGTGTTTCATCTGCAGGTGCTGCAGTCCTACTTTAAGGCTCCATAGTGTTTAATCTGTAGGTGCTACAGTCCTCCGTCCAGAGTCCATAGTGTTTCATCAGTAGGTGCTACAGTCCTCCTTCCAGACTCCATAGTGTTTCATCTGTAGGTGCTACAGTCCTCCGTTAAGGATCCATAGTGTTTCATCTGTAGGTGCTACAGTCCTCCTTTAAGGCTCCATAGTGTTTAATATGTAGGTGCTACAGTCCTCCTTTAAGGCTACATAGTGTTTCATCAGTAGGTGCTACAGTCCTCCTTCCAGGCTCCATAGTCTTTCATCTGTAGGTGCTACAGTCCTCCTTTAAGGATCCATAGTGTTTCATCTGTAGGTGCTAGAGTCCTCCTTCCAGACTCCATAGTGTTTCATCTGAAGGTGCTACAGTCCGCATTTTAGGCTCCATAGTGTTTCATCTGTAGGTGCTACAGTCCTCCTTCCATACTCCATAGTGTTTCATCTGTAGGTGCTACAGTCCTCCGTTAAGGCTCCATAGTGTTTCATCTGTAGGTGCTACAGTCCTCATTTAAGGCTCCATAGTGTTTCATCTGAAGGTATTACAGTCCTCCTTTAAGGCTCCATAGTGTTTAATCTGTAGGTGCTACAGTCTTCCTTCCAGACTCCATAGTGTTTCATCTGTAGGTGCTACAGTCCTCCGTTAAGGCTCCATAGTGTTTCATCTGTAGGTGCTACAGTCCTCCTTCAAGAATCCATAGTGATTCATCTGTAGGTGCTACAGGTCTAATTTAAGGCTTCATAGTGTTTCATCTGTAGGTGATTACAGTCCTCCTTCAAGACTCCATAGTGTTTCATATGTAGGTGCTACAGTCCTCCTTCCAGACTCCATAGTGTTTAATCTGTAGGTGCTACAGTCCGCATTTAAGGCTCCATAGTGTTTCATCTGTAGGTGCTACAGTCTTCATTTAAGGCTCCATAGTGTTTCATCTGAACGTGCTACAGTCCTCCTTTAAGGCTCCATAGTGTTTAATCTGTAGGTGCTACAGTCCTCCTTTAAGGCTCCATAGTGTTTCATATGTAGGTGCTACAGTCCTCCTTCCAGACTCCATAGTGTTTAATCTGTAGGTGCTACAGTCCGCATTTAAGGCTCCATAGTGTTTCATCTGTAGGTGCTACAGTCTTCATTTAAGGCTCCATAGTGTTTCATCTGAACGTGCTACAGTCCTCCTTTAAGGCTCCATAGTGTTTCATCAGTAGGTGCTACAGTCCTCCTTCCAGGCTCAATAGTGTTTCATCTGTAGGCGCTACAGTCCTAATTTAAGGCTCCATACTGTTTCATCTGTAGGTGCTACAGTCCTCCTTTAAGGCTCCATAGTGTTTCATCTGTAGGTGCTACAGTCCTCCTTCCAGACTCCATAGTGTTTCATCTGTAGGTGCTACAGGCCGCATTTAAGGCTCCATAGTGTTTCATCTGTAGGTGCTACAGTCCTCCTTCCAGATTCCATAGTGTTTCATCTGTAGGTGTACAGTCCTCCGTTAAGGCTCCATAGTGTTTCATCTGTAGGTGCTACAGTCCTCCTTCCAGACTCCATTGTATTTCATATGTAGGTGCTACAGTCCTCCTTCCAGAATCCATAGTGTTTCATCTGTAGGTGCTGCAGTCCTACTTTAAGGCTCCATAGTGTTTAATATGTAGGTGCTACAGTCCTCCTTCCAGACTCCATAGTGTTTCATCAGTAGGTGCTACAGTCCTCCTTCCAGACTCAATAGTGTTTCATCTGTAGGTGCTGCAGTCCTACTTTAAGGCTCCATAGTGTTTCATCAGTAGGTGCTACAGTCCTCCTTCCAGGCTCCATAGTGTTTCATCTGTAGGTGATTACAGTCCTCCTTCCAGACTCCATAGTGTTTCATCTGAAGGTGCTACAGTCCGCATTTTAGGCTCCATAGTGTTTCATCTGTAGGTGCTACAGTCCTCCTTCCAGACTCCATAGTGTTTCATCTGTAGCTGCTACATTCCTTCGTTAAGGCTCCATAGTGTTTCATCTGTAGGTGATTACAGTCCTCCTTTCAGACTCCATAGTGTTTCTTCTGTAGTTGCTACAGTCCTCCTTTAAGGATCCATAGTGTTTCATCTGTAGGTGCTACAGTCCTCATTTAAGGCTCCATAGTGTTTCATCTGTAGGTGCTACAGTCCTCCTTTAAGGCTCCATAGTGTTTAATCTGTAAGTGCTACAGTCCTCCTTCCAGACTCCATAGTGTTTCATCTGTAGGTGCTACGTCCTCCTTTGAGGCTCCCTAGCGTTTTGTCTGTTGGTGCTACAGTCCTCCTTCCAGACTCCATAGTGTTTCATCTCTAGGTGCTACAGTCCTCCTTCCAGACTCCATAGTGTTTCATCAGTAGGTGCTACAGTCCTCCTTCCAGGCTCCATAGTGTTTCATCTGTAGGTGATTACAGTCCTCCTTCCAGACGCCATAGTGTTTCATCTGTAGGTGCTACGTCCTCCTTTGAGATTCCCTAGCGTTTTGTCTGTTGGTGCTACAGTCCTCCTTCCAGACTCCATAGTGTTTCATCTCTAGGTGCTACAGTCCTCCTTCCAGACTCCATAGTGTTTCATCAGTAGGTGCTACAGTCCTCCTTCCAGGCTCCATAGTGTTTCATCTGTAGGTGCTACAGTCCTCCTTTAAGGCTCCATAGTGTTTCATCTGTAGGTGCTACAGTCCTCCTTCCAGACTCCATAGTGTTTCATCTGTAGGTGCTACAGTCCGCATTTAAGGCTCTATAGTGTTTCATCTGTAGGTGCTACAGTCCTCCTTCCAGATTCCATAGTGTTTCATCTGTAGGTGTACAGTCCTCCGTTAAGGCTCCATAGTGTTTCATCTGTAGGTGCTACAGTCCTCCTTCCAGACTCCATTGTATTTAATCTGTAGGTGCTACAGTCCTCCTTCCAGAATCCATAGTGTTTCATCTGTAGGTGCTGCAGTCCTACTTTAAGGCTCCATAGTGTTTAATATGTAGGTGCTACAGTCCTCCTTCCAGACTCCATAGTGTTTCATCAGTAGGTGCTACAGTCCTCCTTCCAGAATCAATAGTGTTTCATCTGTAGGTGCTGCAGTCCTACTTTAAGGCTCCATAGTGTTTAATCTGTAGGTGCTACAGTCCTCCGTCCAGAGTCCATAGTGTTTCATCAGTGGGTGCTACAGTCCTCCTTCCAGGCTCCATAGTGTTTCATCTGTAGGTGATTACAGTCCTCCTTCCAGACTCCATAGTGTTTCTTCTGTAGGTGCTACAGTCCTCCGTTAAGGATCCATAGTGTTTCATCTGTAGGTGCTACAGGTTTCCTTCCAGACTCCTTATTGTATCTTCTGTAGGTGCTACAGTCCTCCTTTAAGGCTCCATAGTGTTTAATATGTAGGTGCTACAGTCCTCATTTAAGGCTCCATAGTGTTTCATCAGTAGGTGCTACAGTCCTCCTTCCAGGCTCCATAGTGTTTCATCTGTAGGCGCTACAGTCCTAATTTAAGGCTCCATAGTCTTTCATCTGTAGGTGCTACAGTCCTCCTTTAAGGCTCCATAGTGTTTCATATGTAGGTGCTACAGTCCTCCTTCCAGACTCCATAGTGTTTCATCTGAAGGTGCTACAGTCCGCATTTTAGGCTCCATAGTGTTTCATCTGTAGGTGCTACAGTCCTCCTTCCAGACTCCATAGTGTTTCATCAGTAGGTGCTACAGTCCTCCTTCCAGACTCCATAGTGTTTCATCTGTAGGTGCTGCAGTCCTACTTTAAGGCTCGATAGTGTTTAATCTGTAGGTGCTGCAGTCCTCCGTCCAGACTCCATAGTGTTTCATCAGTAGGTGCTACAGTCCTCCTTCCAGGCTCCATAGTGTTTCATCTGTAGGTGATTACAGTCCTCCTTTCAGACTCCATAGTGTTTCATCTGTAGGTGCTACAGTCCTCATTTAAGGCTCCATAGTGTTTCATCTGTAGGTGCTACAGTCCTCCTTTAAGGCTCCATAGTGTTTAATCTGTAAGTGCTACAGTCCTCCTTCCAGACTCCATAGTGTTTCATCTGTAGGTGCTATGTCCTCCTTTGAGGCTCCCTAGCGTTTTGTCTGTTGGTGCTACAGTCCTCCTTCCAGACTCCATAGTGTTTCATCTGTAGGTGCTACAGTCCTCCTTTCAGACTCCATAGTGTTTCACCTGTAGGTGCTACAGTCCTCCTTCAAGGCTCCATAGTGTTTAATCTGTAAGTGCTACAGTCCTCCTTCCAGACTCCATAGTGTTTCATCTGTAGGTGTTACAAGTCTCCTTCCAGACTCCATAGTGCTTCATCTGTAGGTGCTACAGTCCTCCTTCAAGGCTCCATAGTGTTTCATCTGTAGGTGCTACAGTCCTCCGTGAAGGCTCCATAGTGTTTCATCTGTAGGTGCTACAGGTCTCCTTCCAGTCTCCATAGTGGTTCATCTGTAGGTGCTACAGTCCTCCTTCCAGACTCCATAGTGTTTCTTCTGTAGGTGCTACAGTCCTCCATTAAGGATCCTTAGTGTTTCATCTATAGGTGCTACAGTCCTCATTTAAGGCTCCATAGTGTTTCATCTGAAGGTGCTACAGTCCTCCTTTAAGGCTCCATAGTGGTTAATATGTAGGTGCTACAGTCCTCCTTTAAGGCTCCATAGTGTTTCATCAGTAGGTGCTACAGTCCTCCTTCCAGGCTCCATAGTGTTTCATCTGTAGGTGCTACAGTCCTCCTTTAAGGCTCCATAGTGTTTCATCTGTAGGTGCTACAGTCCTCCTTCCAGACTCCATAGTGTTTCATCTGTAGGTGCTACAGTCAACATTTTAGGCTCCATAGTGTTTCATCTGTAGGTGCTACAGTCCTCCTTCCAGACTCCATAGTGTTTCATCTGTAGGTGCTACAGTCCTCCATCCAGACTCCATAGTGTTTCATCAGTAGGTGCTACAGTCCTCCTTCCAGACTCCATAGTGTTTCATCTGTAGGTTATTACAGTCCTCCTTCCAGACTCCATAGTGTTTCTTCTGTAGGTGCTACAGTCCTCCGTTAAGGATCCATAGTGTTTCATCTGTAGGTGCTACAGTCCTCATTTAAGGCTCCATAGTGTTTCATCTGTAGGTGCTGCAGTCCTCCTTTAAGGCTCCATAGTGTTTAATCTGTAAGTGCTACAGTCCTCCTTCCAGACTCCATAGTGTTTAATCTGTAGGTGCTACGTCCTCCTTTGAGGCTCCATAGTGTTTCGTCTGTTGGTGCTACAGTCCTCCTTCCAGACTCCATAGTGTTTCATCTGTAGGTGCTACAAGTCTCCTTCCAGACTCCATAGTGCTTCATCTGTAGGTGCTACAGTCCTCCTTCAAGGCTCCATAGTGTTTCATCTGTAGGTGCTACAGTCCTCCGTTAAGGCTCCATAGTGTTTCATCTGTAGGTGCTACAGGTCTCCTTCCAGACTCCATAGTGGTTCATCTGTAGGTGCTACAGTCCTCCTTCCAGACTCCATAGTGTTTCTTCTATAGGTGCTACAGTCCTCCGTTAAGGATCCTTAGTGTTTCATCTATAGGTGCTACAGTCCTCATTTAAGGCTCCATAGTGTTTCATCTGAAGGTGCTACAGTCCTCCTTTAAGGCTCCATAGTGGTTAATATGTAGGTGCTACAGTCCTCCTTTAAGGCTCCATAGTGTTTCATCAGTAGGTGCTACAGTCCTCCTTCCAGGCTCCATAGTGTTTCATCTGTAGGTGCTACAGTCCTCCTTTAAGGCTCCATAGTGTTTCATCTGTAGGTGCTACAGTCCTCCTTCCAGACTCCATAGTGTTTCATCTGTAGGTGCTACAGTCCGCATTTTAGGCTCCATAGTGTTTCATCTGTAGGTGCTACAGTCCTCCTTCCAGACTCCATAGTGTTTCATCTGTAGGTGCTACAGTCCCCCATCCAGACTCCATAGTGTTTCATCAGTAGGTGCTACAGTCCTCCTTCCAGACTCCATAGTGTTCATCTGTAGGTGCTGCAGTCCTACTTTAAGGCTCCATAGTGTTTAATCTGTAGGTGCTGCAGTCCTCCGTCCAGACTCCATAGTGTTTCATCAGTAGGTGCTACAGTCCTCCTTCCAGGCTCCATAGTGTTTCATCTGTAGGTTATTACAGTCCTCCTTCCAGACTCCATAGTGTTTCTTCTGTAGGTGCTACAGTCCTCCGTTAAGGATCCATAGTGTTTCATCTGTAGGTGCTACAGTCCTCATTTAAGGCTCCATAGTGTTTCATCTGTAGGTGCTACAGTCCTCCTTTAAGGCTCCATAGTGTTTAATCTGTAAGTGCTACAGTCCTCCTTCCAGACTCCATAGTGTTTCATCTGTAGGTGCTACGTCCTCCTTTGAGGCTCCATAGTGTTTCTTCTGTAGGTGCTACAGTCCTCCGTTAAGGATCCTTAGTGTTTCATCTATAGGTGCTACAGTCCTCATTTAAGGCTCCATAGTGTTTCATCTGAAGGTGCTACAGTCCTCCTTTAAGGCTCCATAGTGGTTAATATGTAGGTGCTACAGTCCTCCTTTAAGGCTCCATAGTGTTTCATCAGTAGGTGCTACAGTCCTCCTTCCAGGCTCCATAGTGTTTCATCTGTAGGTGCTACAGTCCTCCGTTAAGGATCCATAGTGTTTCATCTGTAGGTGCTACAGTCCTCATTTAAGGCTCCATAGTGTTTCATCTGTAGGTGCTACAGTCCTCCTTTAAGGCTCCATAGTGTTTAATCTGTAAGTGCTACAGTCCTCCTTCCAGACTCCATAGTGTTTCATCTGTAGGTGCTACGTCCTCCTTTGAGGCTCCATAGTGTTTCGTCTGTTGGTGCTACAGTCCTCCTTCCAGACTCCATAGTGTTTAATATGTAGGTGCTACAGTCCTCCTTCCAGACTCCATAGTGTTTCATCTGTAGGTGTTACAGTCCTCCTTTCAGACTCCATAGTGTTTCACTTTTAGGTGCTACAGTCCTCCTTCAAGGCTCCATAGTGTTTAATCTGTAAGTGCTACAGTCCTCCTTCCAGACTCCATAGTGTTTCATCTGTAGGTGCTACAAGTCTCCTTCCAGACTCCATAGTGCTTCATCTGTAGGTGCTACAGTCATCCTTCAAGGCTCCATAGTGTTTCATCTGTAGGTGCTACAGTCCTCCTTTAAGGCTCCATAGTGTTTAATCTGTAAGTGCTACAGTCCTCCTTCCAGACTCCATAGTGTTTCATCTGTAGGTGCTACGTCCTCCTTTGAGGCTCCATAGTGTTTCGTCTGTTGGTGCTACAGTCCTCCTTCCAGACTCCATAGTGTTTCATCAGTAGGTGCTACAGTCCTCCTTCCAGGCTCCATAGTGTTTCATCTGTAGGTGATTACAGTCCTCCTTCCAGACTCCATAGTGTTTCATCTGTAGGTGCTACGTCCTCCTTTGAGGCTCCCTAGCGTTTTGTCTGTTGGTGCTACAGTCCTCCTTCCAGACTCCATAGTGTTTCATCTCTAGGTGCTACAGTCCTCCTTCCAGACTCCATAGTGTTTCATCAGTAGGTGCTACAGTCCTCCTTCCAGGCTCCATAGTGTTTCATCTGTAGGTGCTACAGTCCTCCTTTAAGGCTCCATAGTGTTTCATCTGTAGGTGCTACAGTCCTCCTTCCAGACTCCATAGTGTTTCATCTGTAGGTGCTACAGTCCGCATTTAAGGCTCCATAGTGTTTCATCTGTAGGTGCTACAGTCCTCCTTCCAGATTCCATAGTGTTTCATCTGTAGGTGTACAGTCCTCCGTTAAGGCTCCATAGTGTTTCATCTGTAGGTGCTACAGTCCTCCTTCCAGACTCCATTGTATTTCATCTGTAGGTGCTACAGTCCTCCTTCCAGAATCCATAGTGTTTCATCTGTAGGTGCTGCAGTCCTACTTTAAGGCTCCATAGTGTTTAATATGTAGGTGCTACAGTCCTCCTTCCAGACTCCATAGTGTTTCATCAGTAGGTGCTACAGTCCTCCTTCCAGACTCAATAGTGTTTCATCTGTAGGTGCTGCAGTCCTACTTTAAGGCTCCATAGTGTTTAATCTGTAGGTGCTACAGTCCTCCGTCCAGAGTCCATAGTGTTTCATCAGTAGGTGCTACAGTCCTCCTTCCAGGCTCCATAGTGTTTCATCTGTAGGTGATTACAGTCCTCCTTCCAGACTCCATAGTGTTTCTTCTGTAGGTGCTACAGTCCTCCGTTAAGGATCCATAGTGTTTCATCTGTAGGTGCTACAGGTTTCCTTCCAGACTCCTTATTGTATCTTCTGTAGGTGCTACAGTCCTCCTTTAAGGCTCCATAGTGTTTAATATGTAGGTGCTACAGTCCTCATTTAAGGCTCCATAGTGTTTCATCAGTAGGTGCTACAGTCCTCCTTCCAGGCTCCATAGTGTTTCATCTGTAGGTGCTACAGTCCTAATTTAAGGCTCCATAGTCTTTCATCTGTAGGTGCTACAGTCCTCCTTTAAGGCTCCATAGTGTTTCATATGTAGGTGCTACAGTCCTCCTTCCAGACTCCATAGTGTTTCATCTGAAGGTGCTACAGTCCGCATTTTAGGCTCCATAGTGTTTCATCTGTAGGTGCTACAGTCCTCCTTCCAGACTCCATAGTGTTTCATCAGTAGGTGCTACAGTCCTCCTTCCAGACTCCATAGTGTTTCATCTGTAGGTGCTGCAGTCCTACTTTAAGGCTCGATAGTGTTTAATCTGTAGGTGCTGCAGTCCTCCGTCCAGACTCCATAGTGTTTCATCAGTAGGTGCTACAGTCCTCCTTCCAGGCTCCATAGTGTTTCATCTGTAGGTGATTACAGTCCTCCTTTCAGACTCCATAGTGTTTCATCTGTAGGTGCTACAGTCCTCATTTAAGGCTCCATAGTGTTTCATCTGTAGGTGCTACAGTCATCCTTTAAGGCTCCATAGTGTTTAATCTGTAAGTGCTACAGTCCTCCTTCCAGACTCCATAGTGTTTTATCTGTAGGTGCTACGTCCTCCTTTGAGGCTCCCTAGCGTTTTGTCTGTTGGTGCTACAGTCCTCCTTCCAGACTCCATAGTGTTTCATCTGTAGGTGCTACAGTCCTCCTTTCAGACTCCATAGTGTTTCACCTGTAGGTGCTACAGTCCTCCTTCAAGGCTCCATAGTGTTTAATCTGTAAGTGCTACAGTCCTCCTTCCAGACTCCATAGTGTTTCATCTGTAGGTGTTACAAGTCTCCTTCCAGACTCCATAGTGCTTCATCTGTAGGTGCTACAGTCCTCCTTCAAGGCTCCATAGTGTTTCATCTGTAGGTGCTACAGTCCTCCGTTAAGGCTCCATAGTGTTTCATCTGTAGGTGCTACAGGTCTCCTTCCAGACTCCATAGTGTTTCATCTGAAGGTGCTACAGTCCGCATTTTAGGCTCCATAGTGTTTCATCTGTAGGTGCTACAGTCCTCCTTCCAGACTCCATAGTGTTTCATCAGTAGGTGCTACAGTCCTCCTTCCAGACTCCATAGTGTTTCATCTGTAGGTGCTGCAGTCCTACTTTAAGGCTTGATAGTGTTTAATCTGTAGGTGCTGCAGTCCTCCGTCCAGACTCCATAGTGTTTCATCAGTAGGTGCTACAGTCCTCCTTCCAGGCTCCATAGTGTTTCATCTGTAGGTGATTACAGTCCTCCTTTCAGACTCCATAGTGTTTCATCTGTAGGTGCTACAGTCCTCATTTAAGGCTCCATAGTGTTTCATCTGTAGGTGCTACAGTCCTCCTTTAAGGCTCCATAGTGTTTAATCTGTAAGTGCTACAGTCCTCCTTCCAGACTCCATAGTGTTTCATCTGTAGGTGCTACGTCCTCCTTTGAGGCTCCCTAGCGTTTTGTCTGTTGGTGCTACAGTCCTCCTTCCAGACTCCATAGTGTTTCATCTGTAGGTGCTACAGTCCTCCTTTCAGACTCCATAGTGTTTCACCTGTAGGTGCTACAGTCCTCCTTCAAGGCTCCATAGTGTTTAATCTGTAAGTGCTACAGTCCTCCTTCCAGACTCCATAGTGTTTCATCTGTAGGTGTTACAAGTCTCCTTCCAGACTCCATAGTGCTTCATCTGTAGGTGCTACAGTCCTCCTTCAAGGCTCCATAGTGTTTCATCTGTAGGTGCTACAGTCCTCCGTTAAGGCTCCATAGTGTTTCATCTGTAGGTGCTACAGGTCTCCTTCCAGACTCCATAGTGGTTCATCTGTAGGTGCTACAGTCCTCCGTTAAGGATCCTTAGTGTTTCATCTATAGGTGCTACAGTCCTCATTTAAGGCTCCATAGTGTTTCATCTGAAGGTGCTACAGTCCTCCTTTAAGGCTCCATAGTGGTTAATATGTAGGTGCTACAGTCCTCCTTTAAGGCTCCATAGTGTTTCATCAGTAGGTGCTACAGTCCTCCTTCCAGGCTCCATAGTGTTTCATCTGTAGGTGCTACAGTCCTCCTTTAAGGCTCCATAGTGTTTCATCTGTAGGTGCTACAGTCCTCCTTCCAGACTCCATAGTGTTTCATCTCTAGGTGCTACAGTCCGCATTTTAGGCTCCATAGTGTTTCATCTGTAGGTGCTACAGTCCTCCTTCCAGACTCCATAGTGTTTCATCTGTAGGTGCTACAGTCCTCCATCCAGACTCCATAGTGTTTCATCAGTAGGTGCTACAGTCCTCCTTCCAGACTCCATAGTGTTTCATCTGTAGGTTATTACAGTCCTCCTTCCAGACTCCATAGTGTTTCTTCTGTAGGTGCTACAGTCCTCCGTTAAGGATCCATAGTGTTTCATCTGTAGGTGCTACAGTCCTCATTTAAGGCTCCATAGTGTTTCATCTGTAGGTGCTACAGTCCTCCTTTAAGGCTCCATAGTGTTTAATCTGTAAGTGCTACAGTCCTCCTTCCAGACTCCATAGTGTTTCATCTGTAGGTGCTACGTCCTCCTTTGAGGCTCCATAGTGTTTCGTCTGTTGGTGCTACAGTCCTCCTTCCAGACTCCATAGTGTTTCATCTGTAGGTGCTACAAGTCTCCTTCCAGACTCCATAGTGCTTCATCTGTAGGTGCTACATTCCTCCTTCAAGGCTCCATAGTGTTTCATCTGTAGGTGCTACAGTCCTCCGTTAAGGCTCCATAGTGTTTCATCTGTAGGTGCTACAGGTCTCCTTCCAGACTCCATAGTGGTTCATCTGTAGGTGCTACAGTCCTCCTTCCAGACTCCATAGTGTTTCTTCTGTAGGTGCTACAGTCCTCCGTTAAGGATCCTTAGTGTTTCATCTATAGGTGCTACAGTCCTCATTTAAGGCTCCATAGTGTTTCATCTGAAGGTGCTACAGTCCTCCTTTAAGGCTCCATAGTGGTTAATATGTAGGTGCTACAGTCCTCCTTTAAGGCTCCATAGTGTTTCATCAGTAGGTGCTACAGTCCTCCTTCCAGGCTCCATAGTGTTTCATCTGTAGGTGCTACAGTCCTCCTTTAAGACTCCATAGTGTTTCATCTGTAGGTGCTACAGTCCTCCTTCCAGACTCCATAGTGTTTCATCTGTAGGTGCTACAGTCCGCATTTTAGGCTCCATAGTGTTTCATCTGTAGGTGCTACAGTCCTCCTTCCAGACTCCATAGTGTTTCATCTGTAGGTGCTACAGTCCCCCATCCAGACTCCATAGTGTTTCATCAGTAGGTGCTACAGTCCTCCTTCCAGACTCCATAGTGTTCATCTGTAGGTGCTGCAGTCCTACTTTAAGGCTCCATAGTGTTTAATCTGTAGGTGCTGCAGTCCTCCGTCCAGACTCCATAGTGTTTCATCAGTAGGTGCTACAGTCCTCCTTCCAGGCTCCATAGTGTTTCATCTGTAGGTTATTACAGTCCTCCTTCCAGACTCCATAGTGTTTCTTCTGTAGGTGCTACAGTCCTCCGTTAAGGATCCATAGTGTTTCATCTGTAGGTGCTACAGTCCTCATTTAAGGCTCCATAGTGTTTCATCTGTAGGTGCTACAGTCCTCCTTTAAGGCTCCATAGTGTTTAATCTGTAAGTGCTACAGTCCTCCTTCCAGACTCCATAGTGTTTCATCTGTAGGTGCTACGTCCTCCTTTGAGGCTCCATAGTGTTTCTTCTGTAGGTGCTACAGTCCTCCGTTAAGGATCCTTAGTGTTTCATCTATAGGTGCTACAGTCCTCATTTAAGGCTCCATAGTGTTTCATCTGAAGGTGCTACAGTCCTCCTTTAAGGCTCCATAGTGGTTAATATGTAGGTGCTACAGTCCTCCTTTAAGGCTCCATAGTGTTTCATCAGTAGGTGCTACAGTCCTCCTTCCAGGCTCCATAGTGTTTCATCTGTAGGTGCTACAGTCCTCCGTTAAGGATCCATAGTGTTTCATCTGTAGGTGCTACAGTCCTCATTTAAGGCTCCATAGTGTTTCATCTGTAGGTGCTACAGTCCTCCTTTAAGGCTCCATAGTGTTTAATCTGTAAGTGCTACAGTCCTCCTTCCAGACTCCATAGTGTTTCATCTGTAGGTGCTACGTCCTCCTTTGAGGCTCCATAGTGTTTCGTCTGTTGGTGCTACAGTCCTCCTTCCAGACTCCATAGTGTTTAATATGTAGGTGCTACAGTCCTCCTTCCAGACTCCATAGTGTTTCATCTGTAGGTGCTACAGTCCTCCTTCCAGACTCCATAGTGTTTCATCTGTAGGTGCTACAAGTCTCCTTCCAGACTCCATAGTGCTTCATCTGTAGGTGCTACAGTCATCCTTCAAGGCTCCATAGTGTTTCATCTGTAGGTGCTACAGTCCTCCTTTAAGGCTCCATAGTGTTTAATCTGTAAGTGCTACAGTCCTCCTTCCAGACTCCATAGTGTTTCATCTGTAGGTGCTACGTCCTCCTTTGAGGCTCCATAGTGCTTCGTCTGTTGGTGCTACAGTCCTCCTTTCAGACTCCATAGTGTTTCACCTGTAGGTGCTACAGTCCTACTTTAAGGCTCCATAGTGTTTAATCTGTAGGTGCTGCAGTCCTCCGTCCAGACTCCATAGTGTTTCATCAGTAGGTGCTACAGTCCTCCTTCCAGGCTCCATAGTGTTTCATCTGTAGGTTATTACAGTCCTCCTTCCAGACTCCATAGTGTTTCTTCTGTAGGTGCTACAGTCCTCCGTTAAGGATCCATAGTGTTTCATCTGTAGGTGCTACAGTCCTCATTTAAGGCTCCATAGTGTTTCATCTGTAGGTGCTACAGTCCTCCTTTAAGGCTCCATAGTGTTTAATCTGTAAGTGCTACAGTCCTCCTTCCAGACTCCATAGTGTTTCATCTCTAGGTGCTACGTCCTCCTTTGAGGCTCCATAGTGTTTCGTCTGTTGGTGCTACAGTCCTCCTTCCAGACTCCATAGTGTTTCATCTGTAGGTGCTACAAGTCTCCTTCCAGACTCCATAGTGCTTCATCTGTAGGTGCTACAGTCCTCCTTCAAGGCTCCATAGTGTTTCATCTGTAGGTGCTACAGTCCTCCGTTAAGGCTCCATAGTGTTTCATCTGTAGGTGCTACAGGTCTCCTTCCAGACTCCATAGTGGTTCATCTGTAGGTGCTACAGTCCTCCTTCCAGACTCCATAGTTTTTCTTCTGTAGGTGCTACAGTCCTCCGTTAAGGATCCTTAGTGTTTCAACTATAGGTGCTACAGTCCTCATTTAAGGCTCCATAGTGTTTCATCTGAAGGTGCTACAGTCCTCCTTTAAGGCTCCATAGTGGTTAATATGTAGGTGCTACAGTCCGCATTTTAGGCTCCATAGTGTTTCATCTGTTGGTGCTACAGTCCTCCTTCCAGACTCCATAGTGTTTAATATGTAGGTGCTACAGTCCTCCTTCCAGACTCCATAGTGTTTCATCTGTATGTGCTACAGTCCTCCTTTCAGACTCCATAGTGTTTCACCTGTAGGTGCTACAGTCCTCCTTCAAGGCTCCATAGTGTTTAATCTGCAAGTGCTACAGTCCTCCTTCCAGACTCCATAGCGCTTCATCTGTAGGTGCTACAGTCCTCCTTCAAGGCTCCATAGTGTTTCATCTGTAGGTGCTACAGTCCTACTTTAAGGCTCCATTGTTTTTCATCTCTAGGTGCTACAGTCCTCCTTCCAGACTCCATAGTGTTTCATCTGTAGGTGCTACGTCCTCCTTTGAGGCTCCCTAGCGTTTTGTCTGTTGGTGCTACAGTCCTCCTTCCAGACTCCATAGTGTTTCATCTGTAGGTGCTACAGTCCTCCTTTCAGACTCCATAGTGGTTAATATGTAGGTGCTACAGTCCTCCTTTAAGGCTCCATAGTGTTTCATCAGTAGGTGCTACAGTCCTCCTTCCAGGCTCCATAGTGTTTCATCTGTAGGTGCTACAGTCCTCCGTTAAGGATCCATAGTGTTTCATCTGTAGGTGCTACAGTCCTCATTTAAGGCTCCATAGTGTTTCATCTGTAGGTGCTACAGTCCTCCTTTAAGGCTCCATAGTGTTTAATCTGTAAGTGCTACAGTCCTCCTTCCAGACTCCATAGTGTTTCATCTGTAGGTGCTACGTCCTCCTTTGAGGCTCCATAGTGTTTCGTCTGTTGGTGCTACAGTCCTCCTTCCAGACTCCATAGTGTTTAATATGTAGGTGCTACAGTCCTCCTTCCAGACTCCATAGTGTTTCATCTGTAGGTGCTACAGTCCTCCTTCCAGACTCCATAGTGTTTCATCTGTAGGTGCTACAAGTCTCCTTCCAGACTCCATAGTGCTTCATCTGTAGGTGCTACAGTCATCCTTCAAGGCTCCATAGTGTTTAATCTGTAGGTGCTACAGTCCTCCTTTAAGGCTCCATAGTGTTTAATCTGTAAGTGCTACAGTCCTCCTTCCAGACTCCATAGTGTTTCATCTGTAGGTGCTACGTCCTCCTTTGAGGCTCCATAGTGCTTCGTCTGTTGGTGCTACAGTCCTCCTTTCAGACTCCATAGTGTTTCACCTGTAGGTGCTACAGTCCTACTTTAAGGCTCCATAGTGTTTAATCTGTAGGTGCTGCAGTCCTCCGTCCAGACTCCATAGTGTTTCATCAGTAGGTGCTACAGTCCTCCTTCCAGGCTCCATAGTGTTTCATCTGTAGGTTATTACAGTCCTCCTTCCAGACTCCATAGTGTTTCTTCTGTAGGTGCTACAGTCCTCCGTTAAGGATCCATAGTGTTTCATCTGTAGGTGCTACAGTCCTCATTTAAGGCTCCATAGTGTTTCATCTGTAGGTGCTACAGTCCTCCTTTAAGGCTCCATAGTGTTTAATCTGTAAGTGCTACAGTCCTCCTTCCAGACTCCATAGTGTTTCATCTCTAGGTGCTACGTCCTCCTTTGAGGCTCCATAGTGTTTCGTCTGTTGGTGCTACAGTCCTCCTTCCAGACTCCATAGTGTTTCATCTGTAGGTGCTACAAGTCTCCTTCCAGACTCCATAGTGCTTCATCTGTAGGTGCTACAGTCCTCCTTCAAGGCTCCATAGTGTTTCATCTGTAGGTGCTACAGTCCTCCGTTAAGGCTCCATAGTGTTTCATCTGTAGGTGCTACAGGTCTCCTTCCAGACTCCATAGTGGTTCATCTGTAGGTGCTACAGTCCTCCTTCCAGACTCCATAGTTTTTCTTCTGTAGGTGCTACAGTCCTCCGTTAAGGATCCTTAGTGTTTCAACTATAGGTGCTACAGTCCTCATTTAAGGCTCCATAGTGTTTCATCTGAAGGTGCTACAGTCCTCCTTTAAGGCTCCATAGTGGTTAATATGTAGGTGCTACAGTCCGCATTTTAGGCTCCATAGTGTTTCATCTGTTGGTGCTACAGTCCTCCTTCCAGACTCCATAGTGTTTAATATGTAGGTGCTACAGTCCTCCTTCCAGACTCCATAGTGTTTCATCTGTATGTGCTACAGTCCTCCTTTCAGACTCCATAGTGTTTCACCTGTAGGTGCTACAGTCCTCCTTCAAGGCTCCATAGTGTTTAATCTGCAAGTGCTACAGTCCTCCTTCCAGACTCCATAGCGCTTCATCT
The DNA here is from genome assembly GCF_057628025.1 of Oncorhynchus mykiss. Taxonomy (NCBI): domain Eukaryota; kingdom Metazoa; phylum Chordata; class Actinopteri; order Salmoniformes; family Salmonidae; genus Oncorhynchus; species Oncorhynchus mykiss. Next base: position 37,965,347 of record NC_143037.1, read on the forward strand.
GTAGGTGCTACAGTCCTCCTTCAAGGCTCCATAGTGTTTCATCTGTAGGTGCTACAGTCCTACTTTAAGGCTCCATTGTTTTTCATCTCTAGGTGCTACAGTCCTCCTTCCAGACTCCATAGTGTTTCATCTGTAGGTGCTACGTCCTCCTTTGAGGCTCCCTAGCGTTTTGTCTGTTGGTGCTACAGTCCTCCTTCCAGACTCCATAGTGTTTCATCTGTAGGTGCTACAGTCCTCCTTTCAGACTCCATAGTGTTTCACCTGTAGGTGCTACAGTCCTCCTTCAAGGCTCCATAGTGTTTAATCTGTAAGTGCTACAGTCCTCCTTCCAGACTCCATAGTGCTTCATCTGTAGGTGCTACGTCTTCCTTTGAGGCTCCATAGTGTTTCGTCTGTTGGTGCTACAGTCCTCCTTCCAGACTCCATAGTGTTTAATATGTAGGTGCTACAGTCCTCCTTCCAGACTCCATAGTGTTTCATCTGTAGGTGCTACGTCCTCCTTTGAGGCTCCATAGTGTTTCGTCTGTTGGTGCTACAGTCCTCCTTCCAGACTCCATAGTGTTTAATATGTAGGTGCTACAGTCCTCCTTTCAGACTCCATAGTGTTTCACTTTTAGGTGCTACAGTCCTCCTTCAAGGCTCCATAGTGTTTAATCTGTAATTGCTACAGTCCTCCTTCCAGACTCCATAGTGTTTCATCTGTAGGTGCTACAAGTCTCCTTCCAGACTCCATAGTGCTTCATCTGTAGGTGCTACAGTCCTCCTTCAAGGCTCCATAGTGTTTCATCTATAGGTGCTACAGTCCTCCTTTAAGGCTCCATAGTGTTTAATCTGTAAGTGCTACAGTCCTCCTTCCAGACTCCATAGTGTTTCATCTGTAGGTGCTACGTCCTCCTTTGAGGCTCCATAGTGTTTCGTCTGTTGGTGCTACAGTCCTCCTTCCAGACTCCATAGTGTTTAATATGTAGGTGCTACAGTCCTCCTTCCAGACTCCATAGTGTTTCATCTGTAGGTGCTACAGTCCTCCTTTCAGACTCCATAGTGTTTCACCTGTAGGTGCTACAGTCCTCCTTCAAGGCTCCATAGTGTTTAATCTGCAAGTGCTACAGTCCTCCTTCCAGACTCCATAGTGTTTCATCTGTAGGTGCTACAAGTCTCCTTCCAGACTCCATAGTGCTTCATCTGTAGGTGCTACAGTCCTCATTTAAGGCTCCATAGTGTTTCATCTGTAGGTGCTACAGTCCTCCTTTAAGGCTCCATAGTGTTTAATCTGTAGGTGCTACAAGTCTCCTTCCAGACTCCATAGTGCTTCATCTGTAGGTGCTACAGTCCTCCTTCAAGGCTCCATAGTGTTTCATCTGTAGGTGCTACAGTCCTCCGTTAAGGCTCCATAGTGTTTCATCTGTAGGTGCTACAGGTCTCCTTCCAGACTCCATAGTGGTTCATCTGTAGGTGCTACAGTCCTCCTTCCAGACTCCATAGTTTTTCTTCTGTAGGTGCTACAGTCCTCCGTTAAGGATCCTTAGTGTTTCAACTATAGGTGCTACAGTCCTCATTTAAGGCTCCATAGTGTTTCATCTGAAGGTGCTACAGTCCTCCTTTAAGGCTCCATAGTGGTTAATATGTAGGTGCTACAGTCCGCATTTTAGGCTCCATAGTGTTTCATCTGTAGGTGCTACAGTCCTCCTTCCAGACTCCATAGTGTTTCATCTGTAGGTGCTACAGTCCCCCATCCAGACTCCATAGTGTTTCATCAGTAGGTGCTACAGTCCTCCTTCCAGACTCCATAGTGTTCATCTGTAGGTGCTGCAGTCCTACTTTAAGGCTCCATAGTGTTTAATCTGTAGGTGCTGCAGTCCTCCGTCCAGACTCCATAGTGTTTCATCAGTAGGTGCTACAGTCCTCCTTCCAGGCTCCATAGTGTTTCATCTGTAGGTTATTACAGTCCTCCTTCCAGACTCCATAGGGTTTCTTCTGTAGGTGCTACAGTCCTCCGTTAAGGATCCATAGTGTTTCATCTGTAGGTGCTACAGTCCTCATTTAAGGCTCCATAGTGTTTCATCTGTAGGTGCTACAGTCCTCCTTGAAGGCTCCATAGTGTTTAATCTGTAAGTGCTACAGTCCTCCTTCCAGACTCCATAGTGTTTCATCTGTAGGTGCTACGTCCTCCTTTGAGGCTCCATAGTGTTTCGTCTGTTGGTGCTACAGTCCTCCTTCCAGACTCCATAGTGTTTAATATGTAGGTGCTACAGTCCTCCTTCCAGACTCCATAGTGTTTCATCTGTAGGTGCTACAGTCCTCCTTTCAGACTCCATAGTGTTTCACTTTTAGGTGCTACAGTCCTCCTTCAAGGCTCCATAGTGTTTAATCTGTAAGTGCTACAGTCCTCCTTCCAGACTCCATAGTGTTTCATCTGTAGGTGCTACAAGTCTCCTTCCAGACTCCATAGTGCTTCATCTGTAGGTGCTACAGTCCTCCTTCAAGGCTCCATAGTGTTTCATCTGTAGGTAATACAGTCCTCCTTCCAGACTCCATAGTGTTTCATCTGTAGGTGCTACGTCCTCCTTTGAGGCTCCATAGTGTTTCGTCTGTTGGTGCTACAGTCCTCCTTCCAGACTCCATAGTGTTTAATATGTAGGTGCTACAGTCCTCCTTCCAGACTCCATAGTGTTTCATCTGTAGGTGCTACAGTCCTCCTTTCAGACTCCATAGTGTTTCACCTGTAGGTGCTACAGTCCTCCTTCAAGGCTCCATAGTGTTTAATCTGCAAGTGCTACAGTCCTCCTTCCAGACTCCATAGTGTTTCATCTGTAGGTGCTACAAGTCTCCTTCCAGACTCCATAGTGCTTCATCTGTAGGTGCTACAGTCCTCCTTCAAGGCTCCATAGTGTTTCATCTGTAGGTGCTACAGTCCTACTTTAAGGCTCCATTGTTTTTCATCTCTAGGTGCTACAGTCCTCCTTCCAGACTCCATAGTGTTTCATCTGTAGGTGCTACGTCCTCCTTTGAGGCTCCCTAGCGTTTTGTCTGTTGGTGCTACAGTCCTCCTTCCAGACTCCATAGTGTTTCATCTGTAGGTGCTACAGTCCTCCTTTCAGACTCCATAGTGTTTCACCTGTAGGTGCTACAGTCCTCCTTCAAGGCTCCATAGTGTTTAATCTGTAAGTGCTACAGTCCTCCTTCCAGACTCCATAGTGTTTCATCTGTAGGTGTTACAAGTCTCCTTCCAGACTCCATAGTGCTTCATCTGTAGGTGCTACGTCCTCCTTTGAGGCTCCATAGTGTTTCGTCTGTTGGTGCTACAGTCCTCCTTCCAGACTCCATAGTGTTTAATATGTAGGTGCCACAGTCCTCCTTCCAGACTCCATAGTGTTTCATCTGTAGGTGCTACAGTCCTCCTTTCAAACTCCATAGTGTTTCACTTTTAGGTGCTACAGTCCTCCTTCAAGGCTCCATAGTGTTTAATCTGTAATTGCTACAGTCCTCCTTCCAGACTCCATAGTGTTTCATCTGTAGGTGCTACAAGTCTCCTTCCAGACTCCATAGTGCTTCATCTGTAGGTGCTACAGTCCTCCTTCAAGGCTCCATAGTGTTTCATCTATAGGTGCTACAGTCCTCCTTTAAGGCTCCATAGTGTTTAATCTGTAAGTGCTACAGTCCTCCTTCCAGACTCCATAGTGTTTCATCTGTAGGTGCTACGTCCTCCTTTGAGGCTCCATAGTGTTTCGTCTGTTGGTGCTACAGTCCTCCTTCCAGACTCCATAGTGTTTAATATGTAGGTGCTACAGTCCTCCTTCCAGACTCCATAGTGTTTCATCTGTAGGTGCTACAGTCCTCCTTTCAGACTCCATAGTGTTTCACCTGTAGGTGCTACAGTCCTCCTTCAAGGCTCCATAGTGTTTAATCTGCAAGTGCTACAGTCCTCCTTCCAGACTCCATAGTGTTTCATCTGTAGGTGCTACAAGTCTCCTTCCAGACTCCATAGTGCTTCATCTGTAGGTGCTACAGTCCTCCTTCAAGGCTCCATAGTGTTTCATCTGTAGGTAATACAGTCCTCCTTCCAGACTCCATAGTGTTTCATCTGTAGGTGCTACGTCCTCCTTTGAGGCTCCATAGTGTTTCGTCTGTTGGTGCTACAGTCCTCCTTCCAGACTCCATAGTGTTTAATATGTAGGTGCTACAGTCCTCCTTCCAGACTCCATAGTGTTTCATCTGTAGGTGCTACAGTCCTCCTTTCAGACTCCATAGTGTTTCACCTGTAGGTGCTACAGTCCTCCTTCAAGGCTCCATAGTGTTTAATCTGCAAGTGCTACAGTCCTCCTTCCAGACTCCATAGTGTTTCATCTGTAGGTGCTACAAGTCTCCTTCCAGACTCCATAGTGCTTCATCTGTAGGTGCTACAGTCCTCCTTCAAGGCTCCATAGTGTTTCATCTGTAGGTGCTACAGTCCTACTTTAAGGCTCCATTGTTTTTCATCTCTAGGTGCTACAGTCCTCCTTCCAGACTCCATAGTGTTTCATCTGTAGGTGCTACGTCCTCCTTTGAGGCTCCCTAGCGTTTTGTCTGTTGGTGCTACAGTCCTCCTTCCAGACTCCATAGTGTTTCATCTGTAGGTGCTACAGTCCTCCTTTCAGACTCCATAGTGTTTCACCTGTAGGTGCTACAGTCCTCCTTCAAGGCTCCATAGTGTTTAATCTGTAAGTGCTACAGTCCTCCTTCCAGACTCCATAGTGTTTCATCTGTAGGTGTTACAAGTCTCCTTCCAGACTCCATAGTGCTTCATCTGTAGGTGCTACGTCCTCCTTTGAGGCTCCATAGTGTTTCGTCTGTTGGTGCTACAGTCCTCCTTCCAGACTCCATAGTGTTTAATATGTAGGTGCCACAGTCCTCCTTCCAGACTCCATAGTGTTTCATCTGTAGGTGCTACAGTCCTCCTTTCAAACTCCATAGTGTTTCACTTTTAGGTGCTACAGTCCTCCTTCAAGGCTCCATAGTGTTTAATCTGTAATTGCTACAGTCCTCCTTCCAGACTCCATAGTGTTTCATCTGTAGGTGCTACAAGTCTCCTTCCAGACTCCATAGTGCTTCATCTGTAGGTGCTACAGTCCTCCTTCAAGGCTCCATAGTGTTTCATCTATAGGTGCTACAGTCCTCCTTTAAGGCTCCATAGTGTTTAATCTGTAAGTGCTACAGTCCTCCTTCCAGACTCCATAGTGTTTCATCTGTAGGTGCTACGTCCTCCTTTGAGGCTCCATAGTGTTTCGTCTGTTGGTGCTACAGTCCTCCTTCCAGACTCCATAGTGTTTAATATGTAGGTGCTACAGTCCTCCTTCCAGACTCCATAGTGTTTCATCTGTAGGTGCTACAGTCCTCCTTTCAGACTCCATAGTGTTTCACCTGTAGGTGCTACAGTCCTCCTTCAAGGCTCCATAGTGTTTAATCTGCAAGTGCTACAGTCCTCCTTCCAGACTCCATAGTGTTTCATCTGTAGGTGCTACAAGTCTCCTTCCAGACTCCATAGTGCTTCATCTGTAGGTGCTACAGTCCTCCTTCAAGGCTCCATAGTGTTTCATCTGTAGGTGCTACAGTCCTACTTTAAGGCTCCATTGTTTTTCATCTCTAGGTGCTACAGTCCTCCTTCCAGACTCCATAGTGTTTCATCTGTAGGTGCTACGTCCTCCTTTGAGGCTCCCTAGCGTTTTGTCTGTTGGTGCTACAGTCCTCCTTCCAGACTCCATAGTGTTTCATCTGTAGGCGCTACAGTCCTCCTTTCAGACTCCATAGTGTTTCACCTGTAGGTGCTACAGTCCTCCTTCCAGGCTCCATAGTGTTTAATCTGTAAGTGCTACAGTCCTCCTTCCAGACTCCATAGTGTTTCATCTGTAGGTGTTACAAGTCTCCTTCCAGACTCCATAGTGCTTCATCTGTAGGTGCTACGTCCTCCTTTGAGGCTCCATAGTGTTTCGTCTGTTGGTGCTACAGTCCTCCTTCCAGACTCCATAGTGTTTAATATGTAGGTGCTACAGTCCTCCTTCCAGACTCCATAGTGTTTCATCTGTAGGTGCTACAGTCCTCCTTTCAGACTCCATAGTGTTTCACTTTTAGGTGCTACAGTCCTCCTTCAAGGCTCCATAGTGTTTAATCTGTAATTGCTACAGTCCTCCTTCCAGACTCCATAGTGTTTCATCTGTAGGTGCTACAAGTCTCCTTCCAGACTCCATAGTGCTTCATCTGTAGGTGCTACAGTCCTCCTTCAAGGCTCCATAGTGTTTCATCTATAGGTGCTACAGTCCTCCTTTAAGGCTCCATAGTGTTTAATCTGTAAGTGCTACAGTCCTCCTTCCAGACTCCATAGTGTTTCATCTGTAGGTGCTACGTCCTCCTTTGAGGCTCCATAGTGTTTCGTCTGTTGGTGCTACAGTCCTCCTTCCAGACTCCATAGTGTTTAATATGTAGGTGCTACAGTCCTCCTTCTAGACTCCATAGTGTTTCATCTGTAGGTGCTACAGTCCTCCTTTCAGACTCCATAGTGTTTCACCTGTAGGTGCTACAGTCCTCCTTCAAGGCTCCATAGTGTTTAATCTGCAAGTGCTACAGTCCTCCTTCCAGACTCCATAGTGTTTCATCTGTAGGTGCTACAAGTCTCCTTCCAGACTCCATAGTGCTTCATCTGTAGGTGCTACAGTCCTCCTTCAAGGCTCCATAGTGTTTCATCTGTAGGTGCTACAGTCCTACTTTAAGGCTCCATTGTTTTTCATCTCTAGGTGCTACAGTCCTCCTTCCAGACTCCATAGTGTTTCATCTGTAGGTGCTACGTCCTCCTTTGAGGCTCCCTAGCGTTTTGTCTGTTGGTGCTACAGTCCTCCTTCCAGACTCCAAAGTGTTTCATCTGTAGGTGCTACAGTACTCCTTTCAGACTCCATAGTGTTTCACCTGTAGGTGCTACAGTCCTCCTTCAAGGCTCCATAGTGTTTAATCTGTAAGTGCTACAGTCCTCCTTCCAGACTCCATAGTGTTTCATCTGTAGGTGTTACAAGTCTCCTTCCAGACTCCATAGTGCTTCATCTGTAGGTGCTACAGTCCTCCTTCAAGGCTCCATAGTGTTTCATCTGTAGGTGCTACAGTCCTCCGTTAAGGCTCCATAGTGTTTCATCTGTAGGTGCTACAGGTCTCCTTCCAGACTCCATAGTGGTTCATCTGTAGGTGCTACAGTCCTCCTTCCAGACTCCATAGTGTTTCTTCTGTAGGTGCTACAGTCCTCCGTTAAGGATCCTTAGTGTTTCATCTATAGGTGCTACAGTCCTCATTTAAGGCTCCATAGTGTTTCATCTGAAGGTGCTACAGTCCTCCTTTAAGGCTCCATAGTGGTTAATATGTAGGTGCTACAGTCCTCCTTTAAGGCTCCATAGTGTTTCATCAGTAGGTGCTACAGTCCTCCTTCCAGGCTCCATAGTGTTTCATCTGTAGGTGCTACAGTCCTCCTTCCAGACTCCATAGTGTTTCATCTGTAGGTGCTACAGTCCGCATTTTAGGCTCCATAGTGTTTCATCTGTAGGTGCTACAGTCCTCCTTCCAGACTCCATAGTGTTTCATCTGTAGGTGCTACAGTCCTCCATCCAGACTCCATAGTGTTTCATCAGTAGGTGCTACAGTCCTCCTTCCAGACTCCATAGTGTTTCATCTGTAGGTGCTGCAGTCCTACTTTAAGGCTCCATAGTGTTTAATCTGTAGGTGCTGCAGTCCTCCGTCCAGACTCCATAGTGTTTCATCAGTAGGTGCTACAGTCCTCCTTCCAGGCTCCATAGTGTTTCATCTGTAGGTTATTACAGTCCTCCTTCCAGACTCCATAGTGTTTCTTCTGTAGGTGCTACAGTCCTCCGTTAAGGATCCATAGTGTTTCATCTGTAGGTGCTACAGTCCTCATTTAAGGCTCCATAGTGTTTCATCTGTAGGTGCTACAGTCCTCCTTTAAGGCTCCATAGTGTTTAATCTGTAAGTGCTACAGTCCTCCTTCCAGACTCCATAGTGTTTCATCTGTAGGTGCTACGTCCTCCTTTGAGGCTCCATAGTGTTTCGTCTGTTGGTGCTACAGTCCTCCTTCCAGACTCCATAGTGTTTAATATGTAGGTGCTACAGTCCTCCTTCCAGACTCCATAGTGTTTCATCTGTAGGTGCTACAGTCCTCCTTTCAGACTCCATAGTGTTTCACCTGTAGGTGCTACAGTCCTCCTTCAAGGCTCCATAGTGTTTAATCTGTAAGTGCTACAGTCCTCCTTCCAGACTCCATAGTGTTTCATCTGTAGGTGCTACAAGTCTCCTTCCAGACTCAATAGTGCTTCATCTGTAGGTGCTACAGTCCTCCTTCAAGGCTCCATAGTGTTTCATCTGTAGGTGCTACAGTCCTCCTTTAAGGCTCCATAGTGTTTAATCTGTAAGTGCTACAGTCCTCCTTCCAGACTCCATAGTGTTTCATCTGTAGGTGCTACGTCCTCCTTTGAGGCTCCATAGTGTTTCGTCTGTTGGTGCTACAGTCCTCCTTCCAGACTCCATAGTGTTTAATATGTAGGTGCTACAGTCCTCCTTCCAGACTCCATAGTGTTTCATCTGTAGGTGCTACAAGTCTCCTTCCAGACTCCATAGTGCTTCATCTGTAGGTGCTACAGTCCTCCTTCAAGGCTCCATAGTGTTTCATCTGTAGGTGCTACAGTCTTACTTTAAGGCTCCATTGTTTTTCATCTCTAGGTGCTACAGTCCTCCTTCCAGACTCCATAGTGTTTCATCTGTAGGTGCTACAGTCCTCCGTTAAGGCTCCATAGTGTTTCATCTGTAGATGCTACAGTCCTCCAAGTCTTTAGAGACTTTGAGGCTTCTACTGTAAAGGAGGGGCTCTTTGAATGAGTGGTCTGGCAGAGTGCCACAAACTGGTAGCTCTCATTCCATGGCTCTTCTACAGACAATGGAATTCTGGAACATAATTGAACATTTATGGTAAAAACATCCTAAAGATTGATTCTATACAAGGTTTGATATGTTTCTACAACTAGTAATACAACTTTTTGGAATTTTCGTCCGACCTTTCCGCTGGAAGTTGCATGCGCGATTGGATTTGTTTACCAAACGCCCTTACAAAAGGAGGTATATGGACATAAATGATTAACTTTATTCAACAAATCAAACATTTGTTGTGGAACTGGGATTCCTTGGAGTGCATTCTGATGAAGATCATCAAAGGTAAGTGAATATTTATAATGCTATTTCTGACTAATGTTGACTGCGCAACATGGCGGATTTTTCTTTTGGCTGGTTTGTGCTCTGAGCGCAGTTCTCAGATTATGCTTTTTCCTTTATTTAAAAAAAACTGACACAGCGGTTGCATTAAGGAGAAGTTTATCTGAAGTTCCATGCATAATAGTTGTATCTTTTATCAATGTTTATTATGAGTATTTATGTAAATTGATGTGGCTCTGCAAAACATAGTAAAATGATTCCAAGATATAGGGGATTTTTACTCTACTGGCATATTATCCTGTCTGGGAACGGGGTTCCGCTAGCGGACAGCCGATGAAATTGCAGGGCGCCAAATACAAATCAACAGAAATCTCTGCATGTTTTGGAAGCAAAACATTACTGAACATAACACGCCAATGTAAAATGAGATTTTTGGATATAAATATGCACTTTATCGAACAAAACATACATGTATTGTGTAACATGATGTCCTATGAGTGTCATCTGATGAAGATCATCAAAGGTTAGTGATTCATTTGATCTCTATTTGTGCTTTTTGTGACTGCTCTCTTTGGCTGGAAAAATGGCTGTGTTTTTCTGTGACTTGGTGGTGACCTAACATAATTGTTTGTGGAGCTTTCGCTGTAAAGCATTTTTTTTAACTTTTATCTTTAAAATGCCTAATACTTGTATGTTTGAGAAATTTGAATTACGAGATTTCTGTTGATTTGTATTTGGCGCCCTGCAATTTCATTGGCTGTCCGCTAGCGGAACCCCGTTCCCAGACAGGATAATATGCCAGTAGAGTAAAAATCCCCTATATCTTGGAATCATTTTACTAAGTTTAGAGAGGAATCACTCATACATGATAAGCATTCAGCAGCACTGTCACTGAGGAACATTTAGGGAGGTCAAATCCTTCACGCTTTCTGGACAGAGGACAAAACTAAAGCCACTGCACCATGTTTTAGTGTCTGGACATACAGACACTTAGCCAGATTGTGACTCAGGGCAGTGGCATTGTGGACAAGCCCTCTCCTCCATGATCAGTGAAACAGAGTGAGGTCAATGGCTTTATGGCACAGTGTTGTCTGACTCAGCCAGTGCAATTGTTTGATACAGACCGGCTTTCTCCAACCTGGCTCTCTCCCACATGAAGAAATAGCACAGTTTACTGTAGAATACTACAGTACTTACTATAGAATACTACACACTGTAGTATCCCTCGATCATGTGTAATACTTACTATAGAATTTTGTAGTATACTGTAGAATACTACAGTAAACTACAGTATTATCTGCAATAAGAAAAACACTGTTGTAAATACTACAGTAATGTTTGCAAAAACACTAAAATCCGCAAAACACTACACTTTTTTAGCTATAGTAAATAGTACAGTATTCAATGTGCATATGCCCAGCCCATTCCCCACCCCAGTATCGCAATCTGTGCCACACATAAGTGAAAATCCTACATGCCAAGTATAGACCATATTGTATTCATTACAGTGTAACTATTGTTGTCTTCTTCAGAGGAGGAATAGGAAAGATCGGACCAAAACGCAGCATGGTAAGTGTCCATGTTAATATTTATTTTAACTCAGAACACTAGGACAAAATAACAAAAAATATACCATCACGAAACAGTTCTGTCTGGTGCAGACACAGAGACAGGAAACAACTACCCACAAACACCAGGTGGGAAAAGGCTACCTAAATATGGTTCTCAGTCAGAGACAACGATAGACAGCTGCCTCTGATTGGGAACCATACCAGGCCAAACACATAGAAAAGAAAACGTAGAAAATCAACAGAATGCCCACCCCAACTCACGCCCTGACCAAACCAAAATAGAGACATAAAAAAGGAACTAAGGGCGTGACATACAAGTTATGGAAAAGAACAGAAGCGTCAAACTATCTGTTCAGACGCCAGTCCAACCAACCAACCAACTAACCAACCATGTCGAAGATAATAAAACGAAAACACTATAGTAAATACTACAGTAATGTCTACAGAACTACACTAAAGTCTGTAAAAACACTACAGTGAATAGTATAGTCTTTATACCATAGTATAGTATTTTTCATGTGGACTGTGACTGATTTAATTAATTTTGTAAGCCTATTTAATTATTCTGAATTGTATTATTTTCTCTATTCTGCAATTGCGATGTTGGTAACATAATTTTTTTGTCAGTAGCTTCAGTTCAATGCATGAAATATTCTTTAAAATAATGTTGCAATTACTATTCTACTTCTCAACACAGCCAGCCAGGACTGGAGTTTGAGGCCCCGACAGTAGGTGGAGCCAGACAATAATAAGAGCTGGCTGGAGGAGCTGGCTGTGGGGAGTCATGAGTCAGAGAAGGGTTTATAGGATTGGTGTGGGAATGGGATACAATAGTCTAGTGGATGTGACCAAAGTGATCAACTGACCCATATTAGTGACTTTATTATCTTGGCATCCGTGCACTGCACTCTAGCAGAGTGATTGCAATACATCAGCAGCCAGCAAGCAAATATTTTTGCACAAACAATTTTGTCTGCACTCCTACTATGTCCAGTTTTTATTGAAAACGACAATGCGTGCAGTGTAAGAGCCAACTTAGCCAAGCTGTGTTTCAGGATGTTCACTGCTGATAAAATCTACTTGGCTAATTGGCAAGCATCCAAAGAGTAACGGGCCAAACATCTTTTCATCAGATGCCCTGACTGTCTCCCATGCAGAAGAGTGGTTAGCAACTAAATCAAACACAAAGCTGCATGCGTTCAACGAAAGGCCTCAGCTGTTCCGTCTCCACCATGTATCTGGCCTCTCTCAACCCCACATGATTTTCATAAACGTCTTCCGCTCTGGTCTTTTTTACGTTTTCATTTTGCTTACCGGTGACTCTCTTGCTTGGCTGTACATTTATCTGCCAGGTGACTGACTGATGAGGTGCATTGGAGTGTTAACGAAACTCATGGAAGTTTAAACCGGAGCCAATAATGAAAGGACTTCAAAGCCAATGCCTCAGAGGCCCGCTGGTGACAATAGCCCAGGGACCTATGTCATTGGGCCTAATAGCTGATCTACAGTATCACTTGGTACTGCAGTTTTAACTGATCAAGAGGATAACAGTGCAGCAGGGCCAGGTTGAACGCCATTGTCTGACACACTCCACCGATCGCCTCTTCTCTTTGATCTCCATTTGTTCTCTTTTTTTCTAAAGACTGAAAGGTGTTTTAAACATTTACATTATAGAACTTTGCTTGTTCCATATCAATTGAGAGACCTTGCAATCACACCCATATTTCCTTATGTGTTTGCATGGGAAACTACAAATAAGTGCCTTAGGAAGGTGAAAACTCACCACTTATCACCATTTTTTTGTGTAGGCAGACAAATGTAAGTGGAAGAAGAAACACTTTTTTTGAAATAATTTTTGATATTTTTATTTCACCTTTATAGTTGGAGGCCACGGAAGGAGAGTTGTATGGCATGAAGCTCGTCTGGAGGTTTGTTTACACAGTGTCCAAAGAAGGGCCACAAGTATACAGAATGGTGTTGTCTGCGTAGAGGTGGATCAGAGAATCACTAGCAGCAAGAGCGACATCATTGATGTATACAGAGAAGAGAGTCGGCCCGAGAATTGAACCCTGTGGCACCCCCATAGAGACTGCCAGAGGTGAGGACAACATTCCCTCTGATTTGACACACTGAACTCTATCAGAGAAGTAGTTGGTGAACCAGGCGAGGCAATAATTTGAGAAACCAAGGCGGTTGAGTCTGCCGATAAGAATGTAGTAATTGACAGAGTCGAAAGCCTTGGCTAGCTCAATGAATACGGCTGCACAGTAACCTTTCTTATCGATGGAGGTTATGATATCGTTTAGGCTAGGTGGGCTCTGCTAGGTGGGCTCTGTTACTCAAGGAAAAACATGAATCTATGAAATCATCCCTTGTTTCAATGTTAGTTTAACTTGGTAATATCTCTTTTGATGCGCATATAGCTAATAGAGATGGACACATTTCCCTTTGAGTTGTGTTGATCGCACACCCTCACAGGTGGAGGCCTAACAAAAACAACTGTGAAAGATCCCCTCAGCTGAGGACCAGTAAAAGTAATAAATGATGACGAATTGGCTGTAAATTCTCCAGGACAGACAGATGGATGACCAAGCCTAGGTGTGGTCTGGCTGGGCCGTGTTTAACTAGTCCTCTGTTCCCCCGGTGGCTGGGCTTGTCAGGAATGACTACAGCAGGTAATCCTCTGTGTAATACTGTATGGCTGTTTTTAGTGAGGAATCCTGTTTTTACGAGGGTAGTCAATTTCTCGACTCCCTCTTGCTCCAGTATGTCTCATGGGATTTGTGAATATTTTTTCAAAACATTTGCCTCCCTCAGAGGTTTACTAAAGGAGTCACAATTACATTTGTTTTTAAAGATGCAGAATTTTGCTGTTGTATTATTGTGCCGAACCTGTTGAAATCTTGACAATGTTTTGATAAGAGCTCTATGCAGAATAGACTAGCCACTTTTTTTGTGCAAGAGCTAAGCAAAACAAAATTAAAAGGCTATGACAATGTCTTGGACAAATATTGATTGATAATATGTGAAATATTTTAATAGTATTGTGTAGAATTAAATGATCATTATACTAGGGAAAACTATCACAAGAATGACCCACATAGATATTTTGAAGGTAGGCCTAAAATAAATCTCTGAATAGTGATATTTACTTTGCTCCTACATACGCTCTGTGCCTCTCTAACCAACATTTCTCTTCAGAGTGGAATTAAAGCTGGACTTTGGCGCTGAGCTGTAATTTAAGTCAACATGAGTTAAATCATTTTTGTGGCCACAATAAAAACTCTAATGTCCGCACTGTAAAATGTCCACAATATTAAGTTCTTATGGAGGCTGTGAGATAAATCCATGCTGTCTGCCCCGATTCACTACGCCACATTAAATTATTTTAGATCAATTAAATTTATCAGCTCAGTTTACAAGTCACCAGTCTTAATGTTGGCTCTCTTGCTCCAGAGCAAGAGAATACTCTTACAGGGAGCTGTGGCACCGCTAGAATTTATTGGGCCATTGCCAAACGAACTGGCAAGGGGTACGGAAATGCATGAATTGGTCATAATTCAATCCTTTTGCATTTGCAAAAGAGCACCCGGTACGGGATTAACCCGACTTCCTTCATCTCGGAAACACAATTCACTATTGTTCCAAACAATGTCACAGGCAATGTTTTTGTTGTTTTCTATTTAACGCTTTGTGTGTAGTCAATTGACTGCACACCACCTCCTCTGAACGTCTGTTAAAAAGCCTTGCTCCGCTGTTGCCACTGTTCTGAGCCACCATGGTCATTTGGTATTTTAACATAAACAAAGTAGAAACCCGTGCCCTACCAAAGCCGTGAGTGTACACTCAGTCTTGGTCCTCTTTAGGAAAGCAGCTGCTGTGCATACCCAGCTAACAATTCTAAGGAGAGAGAATATGTTACCCATAATGTTCCCGTAATGTTTGAGTGTGCAGTTTACCTTCAGTTAAGGAAACATTCTATATGAGTTGGCAAAAAACCTTCTGAGAACCGCTTCAGCATGTTTAGGTGTTAGCAGAATATTCCTTTAATGTCAAGCATAATTGATCTAAATGCAAAAGGCACACACACATCTGAGCTATCCTTCTTGCAGGTGCATGGTAACAGTTGAATAAGATGAGAAAAAAGTAGAAACCCACACACTGCTCTTGCTAGTATCACTGATCTTTATTAAGCTTTACGTATTAGCATCAAGGCCTTCGTCAGAGCTTAATAAGGCGTAGTTAAACAGCAAAGAGCACTATGTGGGTTTCTTATTTTTTTCTCAAGCAGAACTTATCTAGAATGTGGTTACAATGTTCTCAGAATATGCAACATTTATTTTCAAGATGCATTTTATAGGACGTTGCATGAACATTCATGTGTCCAATTTTCTGAGGGTTAGGAGAATAGTCCATCAACGTTCCTCCAAACATATGCCTACACAGGACATGGTTGCCATGTTCTCACAATATGACATATTAATGTTCTAGACATTTTCCATGAAAACGTAACAGGAACGTCCCTGTATCCAGTTTGCTGTGGGTTGGGAGAATATTCCATCAACGTCACATCAAACGTAAACAGAACATGGTTACCATGTTTTCAGAATATGAGATAGCAATGTTCTTCACACGTTTCATGGGAACGTTGCAGGAACATTCCTGTGTCAAGTTTTTTAAGGGTTAGGAGAATATTCTGTCAACGTCCTGTGGTTGACATGTTCTCAGAACACCCTGTACAGCAATATTTCAGAAATGTTGAGATATCTTTCCTAGACTGCACTTTTTGCTTTCTGTTAAGCCGTAGTTGTATTTCAGACTCTACACCCTTGAACAGTATGTGGTGTGTGCTCCACTGTCATGGTATTTCTTTCAACCGTAAAGGTAATTCTCACGCTCAGTTTTTTTCTTCTCTTGTTATTCTTCACATTCACAGACCATTAAGTATTTAATGAGCTGTAGGCTAAATCCAAATATAAATCATTTCATAATAGAGAATACAATTATACAGGCTATTGTTGTTAATGAAGTAAATTGGGCCAGGTATGTTCCTAAACGTGTTAATGGATCACACTATTTGGGGGTTGCTTTAAAATTAATAGCTTTAATTTCTCTCCCTCAGGAGATTTAAAGAGTTGAGACCGTGTTTAGTCCAAGTAAATTCACTGTGACATATGCATCTGTGATAGAATGTACAGTTGCGGAATTAAATGACACTCGGGGTTGGGGGGTGGGGGGGGGGGGGGGGTAACCGGAGCCACCAGAGAACGAAGCGGGCGTGTTCGGTGAGCCCCCTCGCATGCCTCCTGGCTCGTCCACCCACCCCACCCCCATCCCTCCTCTACCCCGCTTACAGCCTTGTGTGATCCGAGCATGTCGGCCAGCGTTATAACTTAAATGAATGGAGGAACTGATGAACTGTCCCTATCCATCTTTGGATGCATGCAATCAAAGACTTCTAGTGGTTGACCTAGATAACTATAGCTTGAAGTGCTTTAAGATTGTTTATGGAAATGTCATTTATTCTTATTATTAAAAGAGTGCTATGATGGTTATAATGGGAAAAGGAGCGTAATGAGGAAAACACATGGAGCCGTACCACCCAGGCAATCAGCACTGACCACAGCTTAGCGCGCCGCTTGAAGTGGCCACGTTAGAGAGGGTCTCCGTTGCTCCCAGTTCAAACAGGTTTTTCAAGCCCGCCCCAGTTTCATGTTAAAGTTCGCCTCCCCTGGGAACTGATCCAGCCTTCCACACCCTCTCCCTTGTATAGCTTTTTTGGTTAAGATATATCAGCCATTGTGATTATTAAGATTTAAGGACCTGTACTGTGGAATAATTATAAACCTTACAGTTGTTGTTTTCTGAGAAACAAATGTTATTTTTGGAACCTATGACTTGGGAGGCTATGACTCTTAAAGTACTTACTGCAGGCTGAGTGACTACAGTGAAGGCCAGGGAGCCATGTCAACCATGCTCCTTACTACACTGAATCCAGTGTTACTGTCCTATCACTTAGCTGGCTGAGGAATGTTCAAGGAATGAAACCCTGTGCTCTGAGTGTGGCTCTGTGCTCAACCAGGCGAGACAGAAGAGAGAGTAGATCATGTTTATTCTGCTCCACTGGCCCCTATGTGACACGTCCCTACACCGGCCCTGAAGCTTTCTAGCGCACTGGCTCTCCACCTCAGCAAAGAAGCTGCTGTTATTCCACCACCGAGTTGTAAACGTGCCGCGGGCCATATGTGCGGTATGGGTAATGCTCCATAAACTTTAATGATACACCAGGCCATATTTATTTTTTTATTCTCTTGTGTGATTCATTGTAGGGGGGGACATTTTTTTGGGGGGGGTTTGCTCTAAAAACTTCAGCATCAGAAGCGTGAGCTTTGTATGGAATGGGAGCACAGGCCTAGTTGAAGCCCGTCTTTCTGCATCTGTTTTAACTTTTGTTCAAAATTTATAACCAAACCTCTTCAAGGTCTTAATGGCTGAATGTCAAATTATTTTGTCAAATGTCCAGCAAACACATAAGTGGCCAACGGACCCTTATCGTGAGTAACCAGTCACAAATCATCTTTAAGCAAGACTGATGGAGATGCAGTAGGTAGTGCAAAAACTCCCTGCCTCCAGTAACTCCACAGTGGCCCTGTTCATAACACTGCTGAAAACAAGAGTCGTGGAGCCAGGGCGACCAAAATGTAGTTGGTTGAACTCCCAAAACAGTTCTGGATCCAGGATCTCCCGGGCAGGCACGCACACACATTCTTTGGGGACGTAGCCATCCCATCTACCAGGTACTGCAGGGTGCCTCGGACCCGATGAGCCTTCAACAGATGCCGGACAGCGTAGGCCAGGCGACCATCAACAAGTCCAGGGGACGGAGGGGTAGGTGTGGGGGTGGAGAAAGGCATGGGCCAGCTTGAGATTGGAGAAAGGGAAGGATGGACAGACCCTCATAGACCTGGAAAGCTGGAGACAATAGGTGACCGGGTTGATGCGACTCATGATCTTAAATGGTCCTATGTAGCGTGGAGTGAGCTTACCCAAGTCCACCTTTAAGGGAAGATCACGCGTGGACAGCCACACTCGTTGACCCGGTCGGATGAGCCGAAGAGGCCTTCGGTGCTGGTTTGCCTGGTTTTGGTGTCGGGCAGATGAGCGGAGCAAGGAGGATTGCGCCCTGATCCGGGGGGGTGACAGTCTAGTGGATGAGTTCGGCAGTGTGTTTCGAACATACTCTGCCCAGACCAGGAACTTGCTCCATTTGCTGGCCTGAGTGGAGACGAAACAGCGGAGGAACTTCTCAAGCTCCTGGTTGGCCCACTCAGTTTGCCATTCGGTTGATGGCTTATCGGACCGTGGTCTCAATACCCCATATCACAGGGGTTACAATGCATCCACCTCCACCACAAAGGGACAAGTCGGATCAGGATGAACAAGGATTTGTCCAGAGGTGAAATGTCCCTTAAGCTCAATGAATACCCTCTCAGCCTCAGGGGTCCAGCAAAAACGGGTCTGGGACTGGCGGGTTGGGACCGTGAGAGGCGCTGCCACTGCATCAAAGTTGTGTATAAAATGGGACGGGGCCAGTCGGCGACCGCCTCAATCTTTACGGGTCCATTTGAATGCCTGCAGTAGAGATAATTTGACCCAGGAAGAAAACCTGGGATACCTGGAACTCACACTTCTCTATCTTGACATATAGTTTATTCTGCAGGAGGCGTCTCAGGACTTGGCGGATGTGCAGTATGTGTTCCGGAAGGGTCTTGGAGAAGATCAAGATGTCTTCAAGGTATAGAAAGACGAACCGATTCAACATATCCCTCAGATTGTCATTGACCCAATGCTTGAAATCCTGCCGGTGAGTTCGATAATCCGAAGGGCATGACTAAATACTCATAGTGGCCACTAGGAGTGTTAAAGGCAGTCTTCCACTCATCTCCCTGACTGTTTCTCACCAGATTGTAAGAGTTGCTGAGGTCCAGTTTGGTGAAGAATTGGGCCCCTTGGTCCAACCCCAATTCAGAGAAAATCAGGGATACAGGGGAATCGATCCTTGATCGTAATCTGGCTCCATCCTTCTTACCCACGAAGATGCCTGCACCAGCAGGGGATGTAGAGGGGTGAATGAAACCTGCCTCCAGCGACTCCTAGATGTAATTATCCATGACTGCTGCTTCAGTGGTTGAGATGGAGTATAGACGACCCTGAGGAGGTGTTGCGCCGGGTAGGGGTCCTATGGCACAGGTGTAAGGACGATGAGTGGGAAGGATGGTGGTCTGCCTCTTACTGAAGACGAAGTATTCAGGAGGGAGAGCGGTAAAGTCATTTCCTTCAAGGGATGCAGCAGTACACGTATATCAGGTGGTGTCAGAAGAAGGCGCTAAAAATTGTCAAACACTCCAGCCACCCTAGTCATAGACTTTTCTCTGCTACCGCATGGCAAGCGGTACCGGTTCGCCATGTCTACATTAGGTCCAAGAGGCTTCTAAACAGCTTCTACCCCCAAGCCATAAGACTCCTGAACATCTCATCAAATGGCTACCCAGACTATTTGCATTGCCACCCCCCTGTTTTACACCGCTGCTACTCTCTGTTATCATCTATGCATAGTCACTTTAATAACTCTACATACATGTACATACTACCTCAACTAACCGGTGCCCCAGCACATTGACTCTGTCCTGGTACACCCCTGTATATAGCCTCCACATTGACTCTGTACAGTACCCCCCTGTATATAGTCTCGCTATTGTTATTTTACTGCTGCTCTTAATTACTTGTTACTTTTATTTCTTATTATTATTTAAACTGCTTTGTTGGTTAGGGGCTCATAAGTTAGCATTTCACTGTAAGGTCCACCTACACCTGTTGTATTTGGTGCATGTGACAAATAATATTTGATTTGTTTTGATTTGGGGTCTTAAACATTTAGTCTGGCAGTCCTTATACCAGTCTGGTAAGTGTCCCGTGGACCAGGAAACTATTGGGTTATCCTAGGGGTACCTGATCTCGGGATCAACAGAAAACTAAGAGTCTCAGAGTGGTTCACCCCAACCTGCAGTAGAATGCGCTTGGTCTGATATTCCACCTGGCCAGAGCCAATGGGGCGTCCACCGAGGGCTTGAATCTGCAGAGGGAGGGGACATTTCACACAGGGGATCTCTCTGGTGAAATCTTGTTCAAGGAAATTATCCGCGGCCCCAGAGTCCACAAAGGCTTGAATCTGGTGCTAACGCTTGTCCAAGTGGTGGGTTGCAGATAGTAACAGACGGTGACTGGGTAGCCGGGAGATAACTGCACAGCTCATCTCCCGTGTCCTGGTGAGCCCTGGCATTTCCTGTCAGCTCTGGGCAGGTAGCACGGTGATGGCCGAGACCTTGCAGTAGAGGCAGCTGCCATCGCACGAGCGCCATCCTGTTGGCTCAGATGTGTGCATCCCGGGGGCATGGGGTGCTGTCCAAAAAGCGCTGTCTCACTCATTCTCGGAGGCGGTTGTCGATCCTGATTGCCAGTGTTATCAGGGGCTCGAGATCCTCTCCCAATTGATCCTTGACGGAGTTATACAACCCATGGTGGAAAGTGGTAACCAGTGTCTCGGTATTCCACCCCCTCTCGGAGGCTAGGGTGCGGAACTCAATGGCGAAGTCAGCCACTGGTCTGGCCCCTTGTTGTAAGTTGAGCAGTCGGCTGGCCGCTTCTCATCTGCTGACTGGCTGGTCGAAGACTCGTCGCAGCCCGGCAGTGAAGGCTAATATGGAGCTGCAGGATGGTGGCTGCTGTTACCACACTGCCGTTGGCCACTCCAGTGCCTTGCAGAGAGTAGAGAGATGATGTAGGCGATCATGGCCCGATCGGTATGGAACGAGGACTGTAGCTCGAACCCCAGAGAGCACTGGATGAGAATCCCGTTGCATTCTCCCGGGTGGCCATCATACCTCTCGGGGGCTGGGATCTTGGGCTTGGCGACGCCTGTAGCACTGGGTAATGAGAATTGGGCATTGGCTCCTCCTGGGTTGGGGTTGAACTGTGGTTGGAGAGAGTCGGTAAGTGCCCGGAGGGTTTCTGATGTCGAAAAGAGTTGTTCTTGCTGCTGCCACAGCAGTGCTCCTTGGTGGGTTACAACATTCTTGATCTGGGTGATCTCTGCTGGGTCCATGTTTTGGGCTGACATGGTGAGGTTGGACCCAGGGGCAGAGAAGAGACCAGACGAGGAATCAGTGGTTAAGGATAAACATAATACTTTACTGGGAAACGGCAATGGAAGGATCAATGGTAACACTGGGAAAACAACAAACACTAAGACTCAAAAACTCACTCAGGAGACAAACGCACACAGCACACAATTCAAGCTTCAGCACAGGAAAACAGAAAACACACCTCTTTTCAATCATAATGAGTAAATAGGACACACCTGAGAGTCGCTAATATCTCTAGGATGGTCTCTGCCGCCCTATGGTGACAGGTAAAACCATGACAGTATGGCCAAAAGAGAATATGCAAAACCTTTTCAAAACAAGTCCCTCCTCCCATGCCATGTAAAAAAACTGCTTATTTCCAGTGTTCCTTTGTTGAGCTAACCATTGATTGCTACATGATTGGAAAGATGAAGGCAAGGTTTCATCCTGTTACTTTGACCAATTCAACCCTGCCAGCTCAGCTCAAGATAGAATGCATTTTGTGAAGCATTTGAACAGGGAACTGTAGTTCTGTAGTTCAGACTGTAGTTCTCTAGCTAGCAGCATGTGATCGAGCCCCTTCTCCACCTCTGCTTATGTCTGTTTTCTCCTCGTCTGTGTGAGATAACTCCAGGCCCCGTCTGTCCCCTCCTGTCTCTCTCGCTCTCTCTCTCATTCCCCACTCGACAATGAGACACACGCTAGTTCCGTTCTCCATGTTGATCTTGGCATTTCGTTGGCTTTGTTTCACTCGTGTGTTGTGATCCAAGTGTGGTTTGTTTGCGTAATCACAGCTCCCCTGTCCACAAGTGCATCTGTGTCCTCAGGCAATTGGAGAAGAGTAAGCAGGAAGAATCATTGGTTCTGCAAGAGTTTTTTTTGTCATTTTGATGTATTAAAAAAATGAAATATCCCCTACAGTAGAATTGTGATTACTTTATTCCCCTCGTCTTTATAGGTCTCCCTGTACTCGTCTCCTGCATTTTGTCTATAAATGTGGATGTTATGATTAATTTTCTGTTACAGATACAGGTGTAAGAAAGAGTACTGTGGACACTGGTAGTGCCTTAGTTGTGGAAGGACCCTGTCGTGTAGCATGTCAGCATTCTACAGTCATTGTTTTTGGAGGGGGGGGTATTTTTACAAGTGAGAGTTTTTGCACTGAATATGACAGTTGTACAGGGACAGATCTATAAGGATACTTGTTCTGATAGAGACATGACACCTGCTCCCGTTGGGGCAGGAGGTGACTAGCTAACTTTTTCATCTGTGGTCTGTTCACACGTTTATCAGCCAGTGAAGTGAATTGAGACACATTTCTTCATCCATTTTTCTTTCCAGTTTGGCGAGGAAGCAGCTTTCGCAGCTCAAGTTTTCCGGCCACCCAAAAAGTGGAGAGGGAGAGAGAGAGTTCCAGACCTCCATTGCTAGTCTTTGGGTTTCCGGTGGACAGGGGGAAAAGAGAGGGAATGGAGGGAGAGAGAGTGTTCCAGACCTCCATTGCTAGTCTTTGGGTTTCCGGTGGGCAGGGGGAAAAGAGAGGGAATGGAGGGAGAGAGAGTGTTCCAGACCTCCATTGCTAGTCTTTGGGTTTCCGGTGGGCAGGGGGAAAAGAGAGGGAATGGAGGGAGAGAGAGTGTTCCAGAACACCATTGCTAGTCTTTGGGTTTCTGGTGGACAGGGGGAAAAGAGAGTGAATGGAGGGAGAGAGAGTGTTCCAGAACACCAAATCAAATCAAATCAAATTTTATTTACCATTGCTAGTCTTTGGGTTTCCAGTGGACAGGGGGAAAAGAGAGGGAATGGATGGAGAGAGAGTGTTCCAGAACAACATTGCTAGTCTTTGAGTTTCCAGTGGACAGGGGGAAAAGAGAGGGAATGGATGGAGAGAGAGTGTTCCAGAACAACATTGCTAGTCTTTGGGTTTCCGGTGGACAGGGGGAAAAGAGAGGGAATGGAGGGAGAGAGAGAGTTCCAGAACACCATTGCTAGTCTTTGGGTTTCCGGTCGACAGGGGGAAAAGAGAGGGAATGGAGAGGGAGAGAGAGTGAAAGCTCAGTGGAAGCACGCCAGTCGAGAAACAAACCTGATTTATTACCACCAAAAATCAGCTGCAGATGTCAGCTTACAGCTACCCTCTGCTGCCAATTAGGAAATCTCTGCATACACACACAGACAGAACACACAAATACAGACAGACACAGACAGACACACACATAGATATGCTATTCTCTAGGTCCAGATGCTGCCCTTGATAAATGTATGATTCAGTATTGAACCTGAAATACTAAGTATTTTAAGCTTCCCCTGCTCTCCCTGAGTGAAATACATTAGATTATTTGGGGGCTAAGATTTCTCCCCTAAAGGTTTTTATTTCTATATATTGTTTCATGCTGTTGGTACGTATGTGTTATTTTTGTCTGCAGGATTTAAAATAATCTTACAATAGGTTTTTGGATTTCTTTATTTAGAGGGAAAGTATTCAGAACCCTTCACTTTCTCCAAATGTTGCTACGTTACAGCCCTATTCT
Source organism: Oncorhynchus mykiss (assembly GCF_057628025.1). NCBI lineage: Eukaryota > Metazoa > Chordata > Actinopteri > Salmoniformes > Salmonidae > Oncorhynchus > Oncorhynchus mykiss. Next base: position 37,988,858 of record NC_143037.1, read on the forward strand.
AAAATGTATTAAATTGGATCCCCCCCTCATCAATATACACAGAATATCCCATAATGACAAATGAGAAACAGGTTTTTCGACATTTTTGAAAATGTATAAATAAAATACTGAAATATCACATTTACACAAGTATTCAGACCCTTTACTCAGTACTTTGTTGAAGCACCTTTGGCAGCGATTACAGCCTCAAGTTTTTGTGGGTTTGACGCTACAAGCATGGCACACCTGTATTTGGGGAGTTTGTCCCATTCTTCTCTGCAGATCCTCTCAAGCTCTGTCAGGTTGGATGGGGAGAACTGCTGCACAGCTACTGTATTTTCAGGTCTCTCCAGAGATGTTAAATCAGTTTCAAGTCCGGGCTCTGGCTGGGCCACTCAAGGACATTCAGAGACCTGTGCTGAAGCCACTCCTGCGTTGTCTTGGCTTGTGTGCTTAGGATCTTTGTCCTTTTGGAAGGTAAACCTTCAACCAGTCTGAGGTCCTGAGCGCTCTGGAGTAGGTTTTCATCAAAGATCTCTCAGTATTTTGCTCCGTTCATCTTTGCCTCAACGACGTTGTCCCCACAGTGACCGTACGTTCACATCCCTACCAGAAGCCATGGATTACAGGCAACATCCGCATCGAGCTAAAGGCTAGAGCTGCCGCATTCAAGGAGTGGGACAGTAATCCGGATACTTCTAAATAAAATCCTGCTATGCCTTCAGATGAACCATCAAACAAGCAAAGAGTCCAATACAGGATTAAGATTGAATCCTTCTACACCGGCTCTGATGCTCGTCGGATGTGGCAAAACTTGAAAACTAATATGGACTACAAAGGGAAACCCAGACGTGAGCTGCACAGTGACATGAGCCTACCAGATGAGCTACATGCCTTTTAAGATCGCTTCGAGGCAAGCAACACTGAAGCATGCCGAGACCACCAGCTGTTCTGGATAACTGTGTGATAACGCTCTCGCTAGCTGATGTGAGTAAGACCTTTAAACGGGTCAACGTTCAAAAAGCCGCAAGGCTAGATGGATTACCAGGACATGTACGCAAAGAATGCGCGGACCAACTGGCAAGTGTCTTCGCTGACATTTTTTAACTCTTCCTGAGGAAGTCTGTAATACCTACATCTTTCAAGCAGACCACCATAGTCCCTGTGCCCAAGGAAGTGAAGGTAACCTGCCTAAATGATTACCGCCCTGTAGCACTCACGTCGGTAGCCATGAAGTGCTTTGAAAGGCTGGTCATGGCTCACATCAACAGCATCCTCCTGGATACCCTAGATCAACAGATGACGCAATCTCAATCGCACTCCACACTGCCCTTTCCCACATGGACAAAATGGACAGCGATGTGAGAATGCTGTTCATTGACTACAGCTCAGCGTTCAACACCATAGTGCCCACGAAGCTCATCACTAAGCTAAGGACCCTGGGACAAAACACTTCCCTCTGCAACTGGACCCTGGACTTTCTGACGGGCCACCCCAGATAGTAAGGGTAGGCAACAACATGTCTGCCAAGCTGATCCTCAACACTGGGGCCCCTCAGGGGTGTGTGTTTAGTCCCCTCCTGTACTCCATGTTCACCCACGACGGTGTGGCCAAATACGACTCCAACACCATCATTAAGTTTGCTGACGACACAACAGTGGTAGGCCTGATCACCTACAACGATGAGACAGCCTATAGGGATGAGGTCAGAGACCTGGCAGTGTGGTGCCAGGACAACAACCTCCCCCTCAATGTGAGCAAGACTAAAGAGCTGATTGTGGACTACAGGAAAAGGCGTGCCGGACAGTCCCCCATCAACATTGATGGGGCTGTAGTGGAGCGGGTCGAGAGTTTCAAGTTCCTTGGTGTCCACATCACCAACAAACTATCATGGTCCAAACATACCAAGACAGTTGTGAAGAGGGCACGACAACACATTTTCCCCCTCAGGAGACTGAAAAGATTTGGCATGGGTACCAAGATCCTCAAAAAGTTCTACAGCTGCACCATCGAGAGCATCCTGACTGGTTGCATCTCTATCTGGTATGGCAACTGCTCGGGCTCCGACCGCAAGGCACTACAGAGGGTAGTGCGTATGGCCCAGTGCATCACTGGGGCCAAGCTTCCTGCCATGCAGGACCTATATACTAGGCGGTGTCAGAGGAAGTTCCAAAAATTGTTAGAGACTCCAGTCACCCAGGTCAAAGACAGTTTTTTTTTTGCTATTACACGGCAAGCAGTACTGGAGCACCATGTGTAGGACCAAAAGGCTCCTTAACAGCTTCTACCGCCAAGCCATAAGACTTCTGAAAAATGTAGCAAATGTCCACCAGACTATTTATATTAACAACCCCCCCCCTCCATTTGTTTTGTACTCTGCTGATTCTTGCTGTTTATTATCTATTTATAGTCACTTCACTCTACCTACGTGTACAAATTACCTCGACTAACTTGTATCCCTGCACATAGACACGGTACCGGTACCACCTGTACATAGCTTCGTTATTGCTATTTTATTGTGTTACTATTTATTATTTTTTACTTTAGTTTCTTTGGTAAATATTTTCTTAACTTATTCTTGAAGTGCACTGTCGGTTAAGGGCTTGGAAGTAAGCATTTCACTGTAGTTCTACACTTGTTGTATTCGGCGCATGTGACAAATAAAGTTTGATTTGATTCTCATAGTCTGAGAATTTTTTAGGTGCCTTTTGAAAAACTCCAAGCGGGCTGTCATGTGCCTTTTACTGAGGAGTGGCTTCCATCTGATTGGTGGAGTGCTGCAGAGATGGCTGTTCTTCTGGAAGGTTCTCCCATGTCCACAGAGGAACTCTGGAGCACTGTCAGAGCAACCATCAGTTTCTTGGTCATCTCCCTAACCAAGGCCTTTCTCCCCCGATTGCTGATTTTGGTCAGGCGGCCAGCTCTAGGAAGAGTCTTGGCGTTTCCAATCTTCTTTCATTTAAGAATGATGAAGGCCACAATCCTGTCTCAAAGCTCTACAGACAAGTTGTTTGACATCATGGCTTACTTTTTCCTCTGACATGCACTCTTACCTGTGGGACCTTATATAGACAGAAATAAGATGCACCTGAACTCAATTTCAAGTCTCATAGCAAAGGGTCTGAATACTTATGTAAATAAGTTATTTCTGTTATTTATTTTTAATACATTTGCAAAAACTTCTAAAAAAGTTTTTGCTTTGTCATTATGGGGTATTGTGTGTAGTTTGATGAGGAAAACACTAATTGAATCCATTTTAGAAAAAGGCTGTAACGAAATGTGGGAAGGTCAAGGGGTATGAATACTTCCCGAATGCACTGTAAATCACATATGAATGAAGTTGGAGGGCTATTACTGTTTCCTTTGCAATACGTCATGGTATGTGCATGCTTGCTTGCGCCTTCACTTTGGGGGTTAATACTCGACTGCTGTGGTACATTTACCACCTTTTTCCTAGATTGGATTGATGCCTCATTTTTTAGGACTTTAAGACATAGGCTAATAGAGACAATTGATAGTCCACTTTCTGACTTTCTTGGAAAATATACAGCTGTGGCAATTTAAAAATAAATCACTTGAATGTGTTATGCACACAATGAAGACACAAGCATTGTTGAACATTAATCCACCTAGGCATGTACTGCACAAAAGGTACACTGTGAACAAAACATATATATACACTGAGTGAACAAATCATTATGCACACCTGCTCTTTCCATGACATGTCCTGACCAAGTGAATCCAGGTGGAAGCTATGAACCCTTATTGATGTCACTTGTTAAATCCACTTAAATCAGTGCGGATGAAGGGCAGGAGACAGGTTTTTTAAGCATTAAGACAATTGAGACGTGGATTGTGTTTACACCATTGAGTGTGAATGGGCAAGACAAAAGATTGAAGTGCCTTTGAACGTGGTAGTAGGTGCCAGGCGGACCGGTTTGTTTCAAGAACTGCAACGGTTTTTCACTCTAAACAGTTTCCCGTGTGTATCAACTGTGGGAAGCATTGGTGTCAACATGGGCCAGCATCCCTGTAGAACGCTTTCGACACATTGTCCTGACAAATTGAGGCTGTTCTGAAAGACTACTTTATGTGTATTAAAGTAGTCAAAAGTTTAGTATTTGATCACAAATGCATAGCACACAATGAGTACATCAAACTTGTGACTCCACAAACTTGTTGGATGCATTTGCTGTTTGTTTTTGTTGTGTTTCAAATGATTTTGTGTCCCAAAAAAATAAATAGTAAATAATGTATTGTGTCCTTTTGGAATCACTTGTATTGTAAATACGAATATAACATGTTTCTAAACACGTCAACATTAATGTGGATGCTACCATGTTTATGGATAAAAATTATTGCTTGAGAAAATGGCTTTCCTCAAAAGCCATTTATATTTTATTTTGTTTTTTATTGGAAAAAATCACAGTAAGGTACTTAATTGTTAACCAGAAATTATTTGGTATTGAGAAAAAAACATCTGAATTGGACCATTACAGTCCATTTAAAGTCTGATGTGATTTAGTTATATTCTTTAACTTTTCGTTGAGATGGAGACGTGAATCCAACATCAATTATTTATTTGTAGACAAACTGTAATTAAAGCCAGACTAAGTCAGTAGCACAGATGGAGCTATCCAAGCGGAAGATACTGTACATCTCCTTCAAATGTTGATATTTGGTTGCGCTGCCAACCAAACACAATTCAATATTACTTTTGTAATACAGTAAATAGACCAGTTAAAGCTATTTTACAAACTAATGTAACGTTCCACCTTAAAATGAGTAACACACCAATGGCCACATTCTGAGGTTACTGTAACTATAAATGTATTCTTATGTAATCTTACAAACTAATGTAACGTTCCACCTTAAAATGAGTAACACACCAATGGCCACATTCTGAAGTTACTGTAACTAAATTTATTCTTATGTAATCTTACAAACTAATGTAACGTTCCACCTTAAAATTAGTAACACATCAATGGCCACATTCTGAGGTTACTTACTGTAACTATAAATGTAATCTTACAAACTAATGTAACGTTCCACCTTAAAATGAGTAACACACCAATGGCCACATTCTGAGGTTACTGTAACTATAAATGTATTCTTATATAATCTTACAAACTAATGTAACGTTCCACCTTAAAATGAGTAATACACCAATGGCCACATTCTGAGGTTACTGTAACTATAAATGTATTCTTATGTAATCTTACAAACTAATGTAACATTCCACCTTAAAATGAGTAACACACCAATGGCCACATTCTGAGGTTACTTACTGTAACGATAAATGTAATCTTACAAACTAATGTAACGTTCCACCTTAAAATGAGTAACACACCAATGGCCACATTCTGAGGTTACTTACTGTAACGATAAATGTAATCTTACAAACTAATGTAACGTTCCACCTTAAAATGAGTAACACACCAATGGCCACATTCTGAGGTTACTATAACTATAAATGTATTCTTATGTAATCTTACAAACTTATGTAACGTTCCACCTTAAAATGAGTAACACACCAATGGCCACATTCTGAGGTTACTGTAACTATAAATGTATTCTCATGTAATCATAAAAAGTGTGCATGTTCAAGATTGCATGCATAGGTCTTCCCAGAGCTTCACAATTGCTCTAATAATTTGTGCAGAATCTCAAAATACATTAAGAATCCACCCCTTTTTTCAATTTAAATTATTAGATCAATTGTTGAACATTGGTTGTAATCGCATGTATTTTTTTATTTTAACCTTTATTTAACTAGACAAGTCAGTTAAGAACAAATTCTTATTTACAATGACGGCCTACACCGGCCAAACCCGGACGACGCTGGGCCAATTGTGTGCCACCTTATGAGACTCCCTATCACGGCCAGCTGTGATACAGCCTGGATTTGAACCAGGGTGTCTGTAGTGACCTCTAGCACTGAGATGCAGTGCTGCTCCACCCCATTGATTAACATCTCAATAGCTCATTGATCAACATCTCAACCAAATACTACCTAATTACCCACGTTGAAATGACATGTTGTGCCCAGTGGTTTGCTTTAATATATCCAATGTTTTCCAAGTCACATGAGTCAGAGCAGAGATTTAAAGGTGAAATATGGAAAAGGGGATGTGGAGTTATGTCATGTGTCACAAAGTTAACTACTATTTCATGTCTAATTATAACCAGTGAAAATAACAATCGCAAACGCTCTATTTATTTGAAGAAATGAACAGTCGCAGGCCGCAAATGAAGGTTTCCGATCCACATGGCGTGGCGGGCAAACAATGTAGCCTTTTACTGCTGGGTCCTAATCAGGGGTCCGAGGTTTACTCTACGTAATGAGCCATCAGTTAAATATAAATAAAGGCAGTGGTTGGCGGGCTTATTAAAGCTTCATGGAGCATCCTTCATTTTGACTGATGACTGACCTTTGTTTACCTGCTGCCAGCATCACTTGGTCCTAATGTAAACACCTGGTGTGTGTGTGTGTGTGAGTTACCAATGGGAGGAATTGTAATAACATTTATGGGATTCATTTGGAGCTGGGTGGGGGGGACTAGTCACCTGATTTATTACACAGGATACAGGTTCTACCTAGTACAGCAGTTTTGGAAATGGTGTTCTTGTTTTTGTCACTCCTTTGTGGAGGGCATCTGAGTAAATATTGCCTTCCCACCCTCAGGGCATGATCGGGGACCACTGGTCGACACCGGGCCCCCCACACCCCAGGAAAGGTCTCGAAACCTCTTTCACACTGGAGAAGGGGATCTGGAAAGAAAGGAAGGTATGAATAGACAGTGACATATGTCAAATGGGTCTGATCATGGATAATTTCAAGGCTTTGTCTTCTGAGAACTTCCAGATTGCACTGATTTGAAAGCTATGTTTCTGAATATGGTTACTCCTCGCAGTTCTTCATTCATGTGACAATGTTTTGGTAAAAAACAAAACAGTTTTAATACCATTTTAGTTTCCTTTATCTTGAACCTGTTGTGAGATAGTTGGCAGCAACTGTGTGGTTTAATGCTCACAATTCACATTTCTTCTCCATCTATTCTAAGGCCTCACCACCAACTGTAGCCTACTCCCCCTGCTGACTCATATACACACACTTCAGGACAATGTCACAGCTACACGGACAGTTTAGCTGTTCGTCCATTGACATACTTGACAGAATGTCTCGCTGTTGCCATTTCAACGTCATTTGCAATATTCCTGTTAATTTTGAATGCAAAACTTGTTAATTAGTAAGTACATTTTGACAAAGGGCATTTTACAAAAGGCTTGCAAGGTTTAAAAAATATTTTATTTTATTTTTTTAACTCTGTTTATTAATTTTACACACACACACACACACACACACACACACACACACACACACACACACACACAAACAAGACAAAGCAATATAAATTATATACTCAACTAGATTTAAAAAAAAAAAAAATTAAAATAGCTTTAAAGATACCATACTTTAGACAAGTTAAACACACCAGGCTACAGAGGTTAAAGGGCAATCTATAGTACAGGGACAGAGCAAACACCTCACCATTGTTCCTGTAAACAGTCAAGGGATAAGGGTGGAGAAATGCAACCACTCACCGACAGTCGTTGCCACAGACCGACCATCCACTGGACCAAAAAAAAAGTTTTACAATGCTTTAAAATAAAAAAATAAAATGATTATTCATGTAGGCGTGAACAAAATGTAAAAATAACTGGGAAAAACAAGCTCACACTTCAGTCTCTGCCTGGGCAAGATGAACAAGGCATCTGCGGATCACAATCAATAAGCACATGGACCTTAATGCCCTCCCCCAGCAAAAACACAGGGAGAAGCTCCTCCAACCTTTAAGTCACAGACTTATTTTAGTATTAATTGGAATGCCATCAGAGGATGGACTGTTTAATGTAAGACCGGAATGGAGCCCAAGCCTCATCAAACAGTTTGGGGTTCCCACGTGAATTGAATTGACTTTTTTCTAGTTTCAGAGAGCACAACACATCCCTCACCCAATATTTATAAGATGGGGGAGCTGCCATCTTCCAGTTCTGTAGTATTAGCCGTCTAGCTAAAAGAGTTGTATAAGCAACAGTGTCCGACTGGATTCTTGATAGGGGGGTACCCATGGGCAGTACTCCAAAAAGGGCTGTAAGGGGAGACGGATCTATAACAGTGTCATATATATCAGAGAAACATTTAAATATTAATTCCCAGAAACCTGACAGTTTATGACAGCCCCAAAACATATGCAACAGTGTGGCTGGTTCCACTTTACATCTGACACAGGTAGGATCAAAATCAGAGAATATTCTTCCAAGTTTGGCCCCCGACCAGTGGATACGGTGAACCACCTTGAATTGAATGAGGCTGTGTCTAGTGCTAAAAGAGGACGAGTGCACCCTGCGCAGCACAGATTCCCAGGCGTCTTACCCAAGTTCCTCCCCCAAATCCTTTTCCCATCGAGTCTTTAAAAGGCACCAAAGAAGGGTTCTGTAAGTCATGAATGATTGCATATACATCTGAAATTGCGCCCCTAGGAAGCTTGTTCAGCTCCATGATGCTCTCTATAGCTGTATTCGCAGGCCTATTGGGAAATCCAGGTGTGTTAGCCCTGACAAAGTTTCTAGTCTGGAGATAGCGGAAAAAGTGGGATTGTGGGAGATTGAACTTTTCCTGCAGCTGAGAAAACGAGGCAAATGTATCAAATAATAATTGGGCTAGCGAGGAGAGGCCTAGTGAGTGCCAAATGCCAAAAGCCCCATCATTCAAAGATGGAGGAAATAAAATGTTCTGATTGATTGGGACTGATAGAGAAAAGCCTCGGAGGCTAAAGGCTAAACGGAACTGATTCCAAATTTTAAGAGACTGCTTTACAATTGGGTTGACACACGTTTTGCCTAGGGACATTGGGAGAGATGAGCACAGCACAGAGGAAAGTGCTGCAGGTTCACACATGATTCAGACTCCATCTGGACCCAGAGTCCAGTAGGATCCAGTAGGATCAGTCTGCAGCCAGTTTGGGCAACACATTCATTTTAAAAACATTAATCCTTCCGATAAGAGAAAGTGGTAGCGAATTCCAAAAAGTAAAATATTGTTTCAATCTGTCTGCTATAGCAACAAAGTTTTCCTGAAACAAATTTGAATATTTCCTTGTCACTTTTACTCCCAAGTAAGTGAATTGATCCCGGACAATCCTAAACTGAGAACTTGTAAAAGAGCACTTTAAAGCAGCCTTGTTTACCGGAAAAAGCTCACACTTGCCTAGATTCAGCTTTTACCCTGAGATTGATCCAAACTGTTTAAGAACAGATAGGGCACGTGGCAATGAGGTATCGGGGTTGGAGATAAACAAAAGGAGGTCGTCAGCATATATCGAGACTTTCTGCTCCCAGCCCGCCCTGATTATGCCTTGAATGGCATCATTAGAGCGTAGTGCAATGGCGAGAGGCTCGATTGCCAAAGCAAACAACAAGGGGGAGAGTGGGCAACCCTGTCTGGATCCGCAGTGCAAGGGAAATTAGTCAGAGGACAAGTTATTAGTCCGTACCGAAGCCATGGAGGAAAAATAAAGAATCTTTATCCACGCAATGAATTTGGGGCCAAAGCCAAATCTTTAAAGGGCAGCTGTTAGGTAATCCCACTCAACGTGGTCAAACGCTTTTTCGGCATCAAGTGAGACCACCACCTCCGGGTCCTCCAACGCTGGGGAGTACAGCATATTCATAAGGCGCCTAATATTGAAAAATAAATGCCTATTTCTCACAAAGCCAGTCTGGTCAGAGTGTATTACTTGGTGCAGCAAGCCTTCCATACGGATGGCTAAAAGCTAGGATTTTGTAATCACAGTTTAAAAGCGAGATTGGGCGATAGGATCAACATTCCAGGGGGTCTTTGTTTTTCTTTAGTAGTAATGAAATTGAAGCCTGATAAAGACTAGGCGGTAGCTTTGAAGTATTGAGGCACTCTGCAAATAGTCGAGACAAGAATGGGCAAAGCAGACCAAAATAAAAACATTTTGATATGACCTTTTGAAAACTTCATTACAATGACTAAATGTAAATGTAGTTTTGGTTCACGGAAGAAAACAGTGTTAGAGACAAACATTCTAAGAAGAGTTGTGGACTCGAGTCACATGACTTGGACTCGAGTTTGACTCAAGTCACAAAGATGATGACTTGAGACTCAACTCGATATAAAATAAACTTGAGACTTGACTTGGAATGGAGCCTCAAGACTCGCGACTTGAGACTGATGACTTGAAATTATCTGGCCAGGTTTAGTAGCGTTTTGCTACTCATTTTGTGGCACTGAGTCTCCGTGCATAACTCTCCAAGCAGGCAGAGACAGTAGATGGGTCATGTCTAGATGGGATACAGCTTTTGTCAAATTGACGTCAAAAGTAACAAATGTAATTGCATTTTAGCTAACCCTAACCTTTTTCCTAACCTTAACCTAATTATCCTACCCTACCTAGTAAGTTCTAAACCTGCTACGAAAAGTCAATTTTGACAAAAGCTATATCCCATATAGACAAACCCAGTAACGCAGCATCGCCATTGAAAAACAACTAAGATTGGGAAGATCTAAAATGCCATAATAAATAAATATGTTGCTACAGAAATGTTGGATGATCAACAATATTAAGGGCTTTGTTCACTCTCTATTGCTGAAATGTTACAGATTGACCCCTAGAAATGTAAAGTTCATTTCAGATTGAGCCGACATATTCAGCGTTTACCGTGAATGCAGTCTTCGCTAAGGCGGAACAGAGCCCTAAATCATTATTTTGCAAGTTCACCAGCAATGGGGAATCAAACAACAATTACGGAGAACACTGAATGTGGAACAAGGGAGAGCTCTGTTTGTTGTTTTGGAAAGCTTTGAAAGTCTACTGAAAAAGTTTGGTTACTAGCTTCTTGGTGCACCCATCCCGTTAGCGGGATCATTTTCGTCAACATCCGCTGAATTGCAGAGCGCCAAATTCAAATTAAATTACAAAAAATATTTTTTTTCATGAAATCACAAGTGCAATATAGCAAAACACAGCTTAGCTTGTTGTTAATCCACCTGGCGTGTCAGATTTTAAAAAAGCTTTACAGCAAAAGCAAACCAAGCGTTTATGTGAGGACATCGCTCAGCAAAGTAGATTGGTCACAAGTCAGAAAAGCAAAAAAAATAATCGCTTACCTTTGATCTTCAGATGTTTGCACTCACGAGACTCCCAGTTACACAATAAATGTCAGTTTTGTTCGATAAAGATTATTTTTATATCCAAAAACCTCCATTTGGTTGCCGCATTTTGTTTAGTAATCCACAGGCTCTTGCAGGTCATGACGGGCAGACTAAAATGTCAAATAGTATCCTTCAAGTTTGTAGAAACATGTCAAATGTTTTTTTATAATCGATCTTCAGGTTGTTTATACAATAAAGAATCAATAATATTTCAACCGGGCGGTAGCTTTTTCAATAGGAGAGAGAGAGAGAGAAAATGTCTGCTCCAAGCTGTTATAGCTCATGCTTGGACACCCAGTCATCCACTGACGCGATGTGATCGTTTTTCAGAATGAAAGGCTGAAACTATGTCTAAGACTGTTCACACCATGTGGAAGCCATAGGGAAAGGAATCTGGTTGATATCCCTTTAAATGGAGGAAAGGCATGCAATGGAACAGGGAGTTTTCAAAATAAGAGGCACTTCCTGGTTGGATTTTCCTCAGGTTTTTGCCTGCAATATCAGTTCTGTTATAGTCAGACACTATTTTGAAAGTTTTTGAAACTTTAGAATGTTTTCTATCCTGATTTGCCAATTATATGCATATTCTAGCTTCTGGGTCTGAGAAATAGGCAGTTTACTTTGGAAACGTTTTTCCAACCAAACATCAAAATACTGCCCCCCACACTCAACAGGCTAGTTAATTAACTACACGATGAAGTTAGCCATTGTGGCTGGGACCGTGGACTAGATCCCTTCTGTTTGTTGTTGTTGATTCCAATCTTCCCTGCAACCTCCCCTGTCTGGAACTGCGAGGAGTAACAGCGTAGCCTAAGTTACTAGCAAGACAAAGACGAACCCGGCGGGAGTAACGTTGGGGTCAATGGAGTCTCTTTATCACAGGTGAAGGATCTTTTAAACAAACAAATAGAGTACCACAAGCAGTTGTTACAACAACAAGAAAATAGCTTTAAGTGTTGTGTCCAAATACTGGAGTGGTCAACTAATAAAATAATGGACGACCTGACCAAAGGGCTCCAGATCTCCCAGGGTCAGCTCGAAGAGTTTAAACAGGAGAATGGCAAGATGGCAGCAATCTGTAACTATTTGATAGAGTGCCTCACTTCTGTATGTGCATCCATGATAACAATGACAGGGAAATCAGATTCTCAAGGGACAATCAAGGTGGAACAACATGGTTGTTCATGGTTGCTCCAAATGACCCCTATACAGAGTTTGTGGACAAAATGAGGGAAATGATCTCGGAGAAACTGAAGATGGACCACAGGAAGATTGAGGTGGAGTGTGCCCACAGGACTGGAAAACCCACCACCGACCCAGGTGACAGGTCAATAGTAGTCAAGATCCTGATGTAGCTGTTCTGGAAAGAGCCAAGAACTTGAGAGGAACGTATATCTACCTGAACAAGGATTACTATCCTGAAGCTGTGCGCCAGAAGAGGGAAGAATTTACCCCAGCCATGAAAGCTGCCAGAGCGCGAGGGGACATTGCGTACAGTCCCTTACAGTCCCCCTTGATGTTTTTCCAATTTTGTTGCATTACAACCTGTAATTTGAATTTATTTGTATTTGTATTTAATATAATGGACATGCACAAAATAGTTCAAATTGGTGAAGTGAAATTAAAAGAATAACTTGTTTCAATAAATTAGCAAAAGCAAAAGTGGTCCGTGCATATGTATTCACCCCCTTTGCTATGAAGCACCTAAATAAGATATTGTGCAACCAATTACCTTCAGAAGTCACATAATTAGTTAAATAAAGTCCACTTGTGTGCAATCTAAGTGTCTCATGATCTGTCACATGATCTCAGCATATATACACACCTGTTCTGAAAGTCCCCAGAGTCTGCAACACCACTAAGCAAGGGGTACCACCAAGCAAGCGGCACCATGAAGACCAAGGAGCTCTCCAAACAGGTCAGGGACAAAGTTGTGGAGAAGTACAGATCAATCAATCAATCAATCAATCAATCAATCAAATTTATTTTATATAGCCCTTCGTACATCAGCTGATATCTCAAAGTGCTGTACAGAAACCCAGCCTAAAACCCCAAACAGCAAGCAATGCAGGTGAAGAAGCACGGTGGCTAGGAAAAACTCCCTAGAAAGGCCAAAACCTAGGAAGAAACCTAGAGAGAAACCAGGCTATGTGGGGTGGCCAGTCCTCTTCTGGCTGTGCCGGGTGGAGATTATAACAAAACATGGTCAAGATGTTCAAATGTTCATAAATGACCAGCATGGTCGAATAATAATAAGGCAGAATAGTTGAAACTGGAGCAGCAGCACAGTCAGGTGGACTGGGGACAGCAAGGAGTCATCATGTCAGGTATTCCTGGGGCATGGTCCTAGGGCTCAGGTCCTCCGAGAGAGAGAAAGAAAGAGAGAATTAGAGAGAGCATATGTGGGATGGCCAGTCCTCTTCTGGCTGTGCCGGGTGGAGATTATAACATAACATGGCCAAGATGTTCAAATGTTCATAAATGATCAGCATGGTCGAATAATAATAAGGCAGAACAGTTGAAACTGGAGCAGCAGCACAGCCAGGTGGACTGGGGACAGCAAGGAGTCATCATGTCAGGTAGTCCTGGGGCATGGTCCTAGGGCTCAGGTCCTCCGAGAGAGAGAAAGAGAGAAGGAGAGAATTAGAGAACGCACTCTTAGATTCACACAGGACACCGAATAGGACAGGAGAAGTACTCCAGATATAACAAACTGACCCTAGCCCCCCGACACATAAACTACTGCAGCATAAATACTGGAGGCTGAGACAGGAGGGGTCAGGAGACACTGTGGCCCACTCCGAGGACACCCCCGGACAGGGCCAAACAGGAAGGATATAACCCCACCCACTTTGCCAAAGCACAGCCCCCACACCACTAGAGGGATATCTTCAACCACCAACTTACCATCCTGAGACAAGGCTGAGTATAGCCCACAAAGACCTCCGCCACGGCACAACTTAAGGGGGGGGGGGGGGGCGCCAACCCAGACAGGATGACCACATCAGTGACTCAACCCACTCAGGTGACGCACCTCCTCCAGGGACGGCATGAGAGAGCCCCAGTAAAGCCAGTGACTCAGCCCCTGTAATAGGGTTAGAGGCAGAGAATCCCAGTGGAAAGAGGGGAACCGGCCAGGCAGAGACAGCAAGGGTGGTTCGTTGCTCCAGAGCCTTTCCGTTCACCCTCCCACTCCTGGGCCAGACTACACTCAATCATATGACCCACTGAAGAGATGAGTCTTCAGTAGAGACTTAAAGGTTGAGACCGAGTTTGCGTCTCTGACATGGGTAGGCAGACCGTTCCATAAAAATGGAGCTCTATAGGAGAAAGCCCTGCCTCCAGCTGTTTGCATAAAAATTCTAGGGACAATTAGGAGGCCTGCGTCTTGTGACCGTAGCGTACGTGTAGGTATGTACGGCAGGACCAAATCAGGGAGATAGATAGGAGCAAGCCCATGTAATGCTTTGTAGGTTAGCAGTAAAACCTTGAAATCAGCCCTTGCTTTGACAGGAAGCCAGTGTAGAGAGGCTAGCACTGGAGTAATATGATCAAATTTTTTGGTTCTAGTCAGGATTCTAGCAGCCGTATTTAGCACTAACTGAAGTTTATTTAGTGCTTTATCCGGGTAGCCGGAAAGTAGAGCATTGCAGTAGTCTAACCTGGAAGTGACAAAAGCATGGATTAATTTTTCTGCATCATTTTTGGACAGAAAGTTCATGATTTTTGCAATGTTACGTAGATGGAAAAAAGCTGTCCTTGAAATGGTCTTGATATGTTCTTCAAAAGAGAGATCAGGGTCCAGAGTAACGCCGAGGTCCTTCACAGTTTTATTTGAGACGACTGTACAACCATTAAGATTAATTGTCAGATTCAACAGAAGATCTCTTTGTTTCTTGGGACCTAGAACAAGCATCTCTGTTTTGTCCGAGTTTAAAAGTAGAAAGTTTGCAGCCATCCACTTCCTTATGTCTGAAACACATTCTTCTAGCAAGGGCAATTTTGGGGCTTCACCATGTTTAATTGAAATGTACAGCTGTGTGTCATCCGCATAGCAGTGAAAGTTAACATTATGTTTTCGAATAACATCCCCAAGAGGTAAAATATATAGTGAAAACAATAGTGGTCCTAAAACGGAACCTAGAGGAACACCGAAATTTACAGTTGATTTGTCAGAGGACAGACCATTCACAGAGACAAACTGATATCTTTCCGACAGATAAGATCTAAACCAGGCCAGAACTTGTCCGTGTAGACCAATTTGGGTTTCCAATCTCTCCAAAAGAATGTGGTGATCGATGGTATCAAAAGCAGCACTAAGGTCTAGGAGCACGAGGACAGATGCAGAGCCTCGGTCCGATGCCATTAAAATGTCATTTACCACCTTCACAAGTGCTGTCTCAGTGCTATGATGGGGTCTAAAACCAGACTGAAGCATTTCGTATACATTGTTTGTCTTCAGGAAGGCAGTGAGTTGTTGCGCAACAGCCTTTTCTAAAATTTTTGAGAGGAATGGAAGATTCGATATAGGCCGATAGTTTTTTATATTTTCTGGGTCAAGGTTTGGCTTTTTCAAGAGAGGCTTTATTACTGCCACTTTTAGTGAGTTTGGTACACATCCGGTGGATAGAGAGACGTTTATTATGTTCAACATAGGAGGGCCAAGCACAGGAAGCAGCTCTTTCAGTAGTTTAGTTGGAATAGGGTCCAGTATGCAGCTTGAAGGTTTAGAGGCCATGATTATTTTCATCATTGTGTCAAGAGATATAGTACTAAAACACTTGAGTGTCTCTCTTGATCCTAGGTCCTGGCAGAGTTGTGCAGACTCAGGACAACTGAGCTTTGAAGGAATACGCAGATTTAAGGAAGAGTCCGTAATTTGCTTTCTAATAATCATAATCTTTTCCTCAAAGAAGTTCATGAATTTATCACTGCTAAAGTGAAAGTCATCCTCTCTTGGGGAATGCTGCTTTTTAGTTAGCTTTGCGACAGTATCAAAAAGGAATTTCGGATTGTTCTTATTTTCCTCAATTAAGTTAGAAAAATAGGCTGATCGAGCAGCAGTAAGGGCTCTTCGGTACTGCACAGTACTGTCTTTCCAAGCTAGTCGGAAGACTTCCAGTTTGGTGTGGCGCCATTTCCGTTCCAATTTTCTGGAAGCTTGCTTCAGAGCTCGGGTATTTTCTGTGTACCAGGGAGCTAGTTTCTTATGAGAAATGTTTTTAGTTTTTAGGGGTGCAACTGCATCTAGGGTATTGCGCAAGGTTAAGTTGAGTTCCTCAGTTAGGTGGTTAACTGATTTTTGTCCTCTGGCGTCCTTGGGTAGGCAGAAGGAGTCTGGAAGGACATCAAGGAATCTTTGTGTTGTCTGTGAATTTATAGCACGACTTTTGATGATCCTTGGTTGGGGTCTGAGCAGATTATTTGTTGCAATTGCAAACGTAATAAAATGGTGGTCCGATAGTCCAGGATTATGAGGAAAAACATTAAGATCCACAACATTTATTCCATGGGACAAAACTAGGTCCAGCATATGACTGTGACAGTGAGTGGGTCCAGAGACATGTTGGACAAAACCCACTGAGTCGATGATGGCTCCGAAAGCCTTTTGGAGTGGGTCTGTGGACTTTTCCATGTGAATAGTCACCAAGTCACCAAGTCACCAAAGATTAGAATATTATCCGCTATGACTACAAGGTCCGATAGGAATTCAGGGAACTCGGTGAGGAACGCTGTATATGGCCCAGGAGGCCTGTAAACAGTAGCTATAAAAAGTGATTGAGTAGGCTGCATAGATTTCATGACTAGTAGCTCAAAAGACGAAAACGTCATTTTTTTTTTTGTAAATTGAAATTTGCTATCGTAAATGTTAGCAACACCTCCGCCTTTGCGGGATGCACGGGGGATATGGTCACTAGTGTAGCCAGGAGGTGAGGCCTCATTTAACACAGTAAATTCATCAGGCTTAAGCCATGTTTCAGTCAGGCCAATCACATCAAGATTATGATCAGTGATTAGTTCATTGACTATAATTGCCTTTGAAGTAAGGGATCTAACATTAAGTAGCCCTATTTTGAGATGTGAGGTATCATGATCTCTTTCAATAATGACAGGAATGGAGGTGGTCTTTATCCTAGTGAGATTGCTAAGGCGAACACCGCCATGTTTAGTTTTGCCCAACCTAGGTCGAGGCACAGACACGGTCTCAATGGTAATAGCTGAGCTGACTACACTGACTGTGCTAGTGGAAGACTCCACTATGCTGGCAGGCTGGCTAACAGCCTGCTGCCTGGCCTGCACCCTATTTCATTGTGGAGCTAGAGGAGTTAGAGCCCTGTCTATGTTGGTAGATAAAATGAGAGCACCCCTCCAGCTAGGATGGAGTCCGTCACTCCTCAGCAGGTCAGGCTTGGTCCTGTTTGTGGGTGAGTCCCAGAAAGAGGGCCAATTATCTACAAATTCTATCTTTTGGGAGGGGCAGAAAACAGTTTTCAACCAGCGATTGAGTTGTGAGACTCTGCTGTAGAGCTCATCACTCCCCCTAACTGGGAGGGGGCCAGAGACAATTACTCGATGCCGACACATCTTTCTAGCTGATTTACACGCAGAAGCTATGTGATCTCTGACTGTTTCATCCTAACATCGTTGGTGCCGACGTGGATAACAATATCTCTATACTCTCTACACTCGCCAGTTTTAGCTTTAGCCAGCACCATCTTCAGATTAGCCTTAACGTCGGTAGCCCTGCCCCCCGGTAAACAGTGTATGATCGCTGGATGATTCTCAAGTCTAATACTGCGGGTAATGGAGTCGCCAATGACTAGAGTTTTCAATTTGTCAGAGCTAATGGTGGGAAGCTTCGGCGTCTCAGACCCCGTAACGGGAGGAGTAGAGACCAGAGAAGACTCGGCCTCTGACTCCGACCCGCTGCTTAATGGGGAAAACCGGTTGAAAGTTTCTGTCGGCTGAATGAGCGACACCGGTTGAGCGTTCCTACAGCATTTCCTTCCAGAAACCGTGAGAAAGTTGTCCGGCTGCGGGGACTGTGCCAGGGGATTTATACTACTATCTGTACTTACTGGTGGCACAGACGCTGTTTCATCCTTTCCTACACTGAAATTACCCTTGCCTAGCGATTGCGTCTGAAGCTGGGCTTGTAGCACAGCTATCCTCGCCGTAAGGCGAGTACAGCGACTGCAATTAGAAGGCATCATGTTAATGTTACTACTTAGCTTCGGCTGTTGGAGGTCCTGACGAATCGTGTCCAGATAAAGCGTCCGGAGTGAAAAAGTTGAGTAGGAAAAAACTAAAATATAAACGGTAATTAAAAAGTAAAAACCGTAAATTTGTCAGGTAGCAAAACAGGTTGGCAACAAAACGCACAGCAACTCAAAAACAAGTCTGCGATCAGGTTTGGGCTATAAAAAAATATCAGAAACTTTGAACATCCCACTGTGCACCATTAAATCCATTATGAAGAATATTATTATAGAATATGGCTCCACCACAAATCTGCCAAGAGAGGGCCGCCCACCAAAACTCACGGACCAGGCAAGGAGGACATTAATCAGAAGGCAACAAAGAGACCAAAGATAACCCTGAAAGAGCTCCACAGTGGATATTGGAGTATTTGTCCATAGGACCACTTTAAGCCGTATACTCCACAGATCTGGGGTTTACGGAAGAGTGGCCAGAAAAAAAGCCATTGCTTCAAGAAAATAATAAGCGGCATGTGGGAGACTTCCCAAACATATGGAAGAAGGTACTCTGGTCAGATGAAACTAAAATTGAGCTTTTTGTCCATCAAGGAAAATTCTATGTCTGGTACAAACCCAACAACCCTCAGCACCCCGAGAACACCATCCCCAGAGTGAAGCAAGGTGGTGGCAGCATCAGCTGTGTGGATTTTTTTCATCGGCAGGGACTGGGACACAATGAGTCAGAATTGAAAGAATGATGGATGGCGCTAAATACAAGGAAATTCTTGATGGAAACCTGTTTCAGTCTTCCAGAGATTTGAGACTGGGACGGAGGTTCACCTTCCAGCAGGACAAAGCAGGACACTAAGCATACTGCTAAAGCAACACTTGAGTGGTTTAAGGGGAAACATTTAAATGTCTTGGAATGGCATAGTCAATGCCCAGACCTCAATCCAATTGAGAATCGGTGGTATGACTTAAAGATTGCTGTACACAAGCGGAACCCATTCCAACTTGAAGGAGCTGGAGCAGTTTTGCCTTGAATAATGGGCAAATATCCCAGTGGCTAGATGTGCAAAGCTTATAGAGACATAGCCCAAGAGGCTTGCAGCTGTAATTGCTGCAAAAGGTGGCTCTGCAAAGTATTGACTTTATGGGGGTGAACAGTTATGCACAAGCAAGTTTTCTGTTTTTTTAAATCTTATTTCTTGTTTGTTTCACAATAAAAAAATAGTGGTAGGCATGTTGTGTAAATCAAATGATACAAACCAGCCAAAAAATGTATTTTAATTCCAGTTTGTAAGGCAACAAATTAGGAAAAATGCCAAGGGGGTGAATACTTTTGCCAGCCACTGTATACTTTAATGTTGTGATGCAAAAATACTAGCAAAATGCATAGCACTCAGAATTTTACCAGGTATTACCAGGTACCAGGTATTGTTCATCTTGACCAGACAGGTTTTTTATATGGACAATACATTGGAGGTATAAATACAACTAGAACTAATAGAACATCATGAAACTTCTAAGAAGCCTGTTTCCTCCGACACATTGGTGCAGCTGGCTTCTGGGTTGGATGGGCATTGTGTCATGAAGCAGTGCGGCTTGGTTGGGTTGTGTTTCGGGGGATGCATGGCTCTCGACCTCCGCCTCTCCTGAGTCCGTACG
Source organism: Oncorhynchus mykiss (assembly GCF_057628025.1). Lineage (NCBI taxonomy): Eukaryota > Metazoa > Chordata > Actinopteri > Salmoniformes > Salmonidae > Oncorhynchus > Oncorhynchus mykiss. The sequence continues at coordinate 38,008,946 of NC_143037.1, forward strand.
GGAGTTGCAGCGATGAGACAAGACAGTAACTACTACCAATTGGATACCATGAAATTGGGGAGAAAAAAGGGGGGTGAAAATACAAAAAAAATGTAAATTTAAAAAATCCAAGGCTTAAAAACAAAGGTGTCCATGTATGCCGATGACTCACATTTCATATTAAGTCCACAAGCTTGATCCCTGCAATGTCTCATTGAAGATCTAGATATATTTTCTGGACACTGAACTAAACCTAATTTTGGTAAGTATTGGATATTTAGTTTACACGCAGTATACCTATAATAAACGGTGAAGTAGACCTACTTAATTTTCATATCACAAAAAATACAAATAAGCTCTCCACAATGAATTTCAATATAAAACTTGTAAAAATAGACAAGATCCTGCAACCATGGAGAGGTATATTTATGGAAATATTGCCTTGATTAACTCCTTAGTCATATCTCAGTTTACTCACTTACTTATGGCGCTGCCTACTCCTGATGATTCGTTTTTGATATCATATGAGCAAAAAATATTTTGCTTTATCTGGGACGCTAAACCAGAGAAAATCAAGCATGCCTATCTACAGTTGAAGTCGGACGTTTACATACAATTGTTTCCAACAATTGTTTACAGACAGATTGTTTCACTTATAATTCAGGTCAGAAGTGTACATACATTAAGTTGACTGTGCCTTTAAACAGCTTGGAAAATTCCAGAAAATTATGTCATGGCTTTAGAAGCTTCTGATAGGCTAATTGACATCATTTGAGGTGTACCTGTGGATGTATTTCAAGGCCTACCAAACTCAGTGCCTCTTTGCTTGACATCATGGGAAAATCAAAAGAAATCAGCCAAGACCTCAGACAATAAATTGTAGACCTTCACAAGTCTCATTCAACCTTGGGAGCAATTTCCAAATGCCTCAAGGTACCACATTCATCTGTACAAACAATAGTATGCAATTATAAACACCATGGGACCACGCAGCCATCATACCGCAAGGTAGACACGTTCTGTCTCCTAGAGATGAACGTACTTTGGTGCGAAAAGTGCAAAACTATCCAAGAAGAACAGCAAAGGATCTTGTGAAGATGCTGGAAGAAACAGGTGCGAAAGTATCTACAGTCGGGAGAACAAGTATTTGATACACTGCCGATTTTGCAGGTTTTCCTAGGTACAAAGCATGGAGAGGTCTGTAATTTTTATCATAGATACACTTCAACTGTGAGAGACGGAATCTAAAACAAAAATTGTATGATTTTTAAGTAATTCATTAGCATTTTATTGCATGACATAAGTATTTGATCACCTACCAACCAGTAAGAATTCCATCTCTTACAGACCTGTTAGTTTTTCTTTAAGAAGCCCTCCTGTTATCCACTCATTACCTGTATTAACTGCACCTGTTTGAACTCATTACCTGTATAAAAGGCACCTGTATAAAATACATCTTCCTGCCAATTTAGTGACGCTAGATAATAGCAAGTTTACAATATTGAAATGTCCAATAGAGAACAATACAATTACTGTGATGATTAAATAGTGTATTGTTGTGTGTTTTGTTCTAGGTGGTACAGAATCTTATTCCACCAATATGTGTTTCCAACCCCCAGCGTATGCAGGTATGTTGCCAAAAAATATTTACAAGCTAACGACTAATGTAGGTCAATTTACAGTAAGCATGACATAAACATGAATTGTGAAGTGTTTGTATGGGTTTGTGTTTGTGTTATGGGCTTAAAGGTGGTTAGATGTAACCTGAGGACCACAGAGTGTCTTCCAGACAATGTATTACAGGGGCTGAGTCACTGGCTTATTGGGGCTCTTTCATACCGTCCCTAGGAGGGGTGCGTCACTTGAGTGGGTTGAGTCACTGATGTGATCTTCCTGTCTGGGTTGGCACACCCCCCTTGGGTTGTGCCGTGGCGGATATCTTTGTGGACTATACTCGGCCTTGTCTCAGGATAGTAAGTTGGTGGTTGAAGATATCCCTCTAGTGGTGTGGGGGCTGTGCTTTGGCAAAGTGGGTGGGGTTATATCCTTCCTGTTAGGCCCTGTCCGGGGGTGTCCTCGGATGGGGCCACAGTGTCTCCTGACCCCTCCTGTTTCAGCCTCCAGTATTTATGCTGCAGTAGTTTGTGTCGGGGGGCTAGGGTCAGTTTGTTATATCTGGAGTACTTCTCCTGTCCTATCCGGTGTCCTGTGGGAATTTAAGTGTGCTCTCTCTAATTCTCTCTTTCTCTCTCTCTTTCTTTCTCTCTCTCGGAGGACCTGAGCCCTAGGACCATGCCTCAGGACTACCTGACATGATGACTCCTTGCTGTCCCCAGTCCACCTGGCCGTGCTGCTGCTCCAGTTTCAACTGTTCTGCCTTATTATTATTTGACTATGCTGGTCATTTATGAACATTTGAACATATTGGCCATGTTCTGTTATAATCTCCACCCGGCACAGCCAGAAGAGGACTGGCCACCCCACATAGCCTGGTTCCTCTCTAGGTTTCTTCCTAGGTTTTGACCTTTCTAGGGAATTTTTCCTATTTCCTAGCCACCATGCTTCTACACCTGCATTGCTTGCTGTTTGGGGTTTTAGGCTGGGTTTCTGAACAGCACTTTGAGATATCAGCTGATGTACGAAGGGCTATATAAATTGTTTTGATTTGAATTTGATGTACTCAATTTATTCTACCCCTTTTCTCTTTGTAAAACTCAGGTTATCTGGAGTCCTTCCAACCGTAGCTTGGTGATACTGTCTTTGTTCTCGATTTGTGGAAACAGGACTTTCATGAAATGTCCGTATCCAGTTGCAGGGGTTTCGTTTTTTTTATTTAGAAAATACATTTTTGGGGGGTTGGTTTTATTAGCCAACATAAAGTATGTATGTGTATATATATATATTTTTTAAAGTATTTATTTTTGTAATGGCGTAAGACAGGTGGATGTCCACTCCAAAGTGTCTCATGTCATGATGACAGACACCTGTCTCGATCAATGAGAGAAGTCTTGAAATAGCCAGGATGGCGGTGAACACAATGTTGGATTTCTTCATGAAGCAAAAAAAGTATTTATTTTCTAAATTCAAACTGACTCGCTGCAACTGGGCACAGCCAAGTTAAGGTTGGTCGAAAATTCTCTGTGCTACACAAATCAGTGCCCCTCCTGTAACTCCCAGTAATGGATACCAAAAATATTTGGTTAGATCACTTCATGTGTTATAACAATCTGTAGCTAAGAGAACGGGTGATCAAGAGACGATGGGAGAGGTGATCATAAAATAAACATACAGTAAGAAAGTACAGTATGATCAGTGTAGTTTCTCTCTATCTAGAATCCACTCCGGGAAGAATCCCATAGCTACACACGGATAATGTCTCTAAGACAAACAAATATAATCAATTATACACTATTGTACAGTTTGAACGACAGTTGAGTAGAACATTTGAGTAGAATAGTTGAACATGCATACATGTGCACAGGTACAGAGATTACATTTAGAACAATATCTAGCCTAATAGGGAGACATATGACATAACCCTCAACCTTTGCACAGTGGCCAGACAGTATAAATGCACCTAAGTAGGTATCAGTATCTAGCTACATCAATGTCGATCAGGCATGCTTAGGCAAACATTTTTATAGGAAAACCAGTTTATCAGTTTGAGATTTACAACAGTAAATTGTACAGTGGCTTGTATTCATGAATGCTATGGGAAGCCTTGCTTCCCCAAAAAACTGGACCAATAGAAAATTCAGAAAATATTGTATGATATCTTTCTTCTCTCTGTGTTTAAGCATCATAGTGAGCAAAACAGTGCCCCTCTGACTTTGGATGTGTAGGCCATCTATTTGATGCGGTCTGGTCATAAAGAGTATGACAATTTGTGCCGCCCATAGCATTGAATGCAAGGGAAGCCAGTTCGCATTTACACTTCCTGACAAAATAATAGCCAATCAGTGTTGAGCTCAACTGTGAATGGCCCTGCCGTACTAAAAAAAGTGTCAAGGGAAGCTAATTTGGATTTGGCTTCACTTCTATCACAGAGAAAAACGTAATTTATAGGAACAACTTGAACAACTTGAATTGTTGCATCTCATTGTGCTAGCTAGCTAGCATAAAAGTGTCTCTTTCCTAAATGAACCATGTATGCAGATAGGGATTTGGACTTGTGGTTTTAATTCATTCTCCAAACTGGCCAATGATTATAACAGCGATTCTGATCCAATGATTAATTCAGACATTGTTGTGTCCCTGGCCTGAGGATGGCAATTCAATATGTAGCTAGGTGGAGAAGGCTAATGTTAACTAGCTAACGTTACCCATGAATGGAAGTTAGGCTAGCGAGCAAGCATTTTAGCCAAGTAGCCTATGACGACAATAAATACAAGCGTGTACTGTATGACAGAGTCATAGACCGTTTCGTCAACATAACAGAGAGGAGGATGGCATTGGCTTTTCTTTAGTAGGGTGAGTCAACATGTTTTTTCTACTTGCACAAATTGTATTTATTTTATTTTTATTTAACCTTTATTTAACCAGGAAGGGCTCATTGAGATTAAACTCTCTTGTTCAAGAGCGCCCTGACCAAGAAAGGCAGCACCAAGTCATTACAAAAAAATTACAGACAGACAACATGAAAAACTACAAGTAATCTAGTAAAAACCGTTGAATTCACAAGAGTATAAAACAGCAAATTAAAAACATTGACAGGTCAGGTAATCAGCATCAAAATCTCTCATCAGTGATTTAAAAACACCAATCGGGACAAGTTCTTCCAGTTTAAAAAGTATTTTGTAAGGTGTTCCAAGACGATGGCGCAGAGTACATAAAAGCCCTTTTACCAAATTCAGTTCGGACATTTGGAACAGTTAGCAGGATAGTCCAGCAAAAGAAGAGAGTACCCACACACATGCACACACACACAAATCAGATCCATGGACAGCCACATCATATTTAGCTTATGTTGATTGGACTAAATAGTTGTTGGTATCTTTTAGATGTCACTGTATTAGACTAAGCAGAGGTTATTTGATGATGTTGAAATGTTGAAGTTGAAATGGTGCTGCAATAGTGGATGCAGCTTACTTCTGGCTAGCGGTAACTCTCCGTTGTTCTAAATCAATAGTTGTTTAGTTTCTGTTCTGAAATTGTCAGGGAAAATGAACTTTTTTGACCGTGCTGTAGGTCATGTAAATGTTTATTACAGTCAAAATGCTATTTTGGAATTCACCGGACAAGGTGTGGTTGAATTTGTTCTGCCGCCTTCTTATCACGGTCGCTGCACTAACAGGTTATAGAGCAAACAAACCATGATTCACAACACATTTGTTGTAATATGGCTTTTTTTCTGTCTTGGCTTCTCCAGTCATTTTACCCACCACTACTGAAATTGTATTATTGTTTCTCTTCACTGTTAGCTAGTAAATCTAGCTAGGTAGCTGGATAACTAATAATTGTTATTACAACTGTTTGGAATCCTATCTTGCCTATACATTTGTGAGATTGAAATGCATCCATGGTCATAATCATAAACAATCTCAACCCTGGTCAATAATATTACATAACTAACTAGTAAAATGGTTTACAGTTGCTGATGTTAAACAGGTTTTGTAAATGTGAGGCAGGCACCAGGCTAACTAGCTAGCCAACTCCAGTCATGTGCTAACATTTGCTGGTAAACCTTGCTTTAGGTTCCTGGATGTAACTTTGTTCCAGTCTTCTCTGGCTCTCCCATCTCTAACTAGCTAGCCAACTCCAGTCAAGTGCTAACACATTTGTTGGTAAACCTAGCTTTAGATGCCTGGATGTAACTTTGTTCCAGTCTACTCTACCTCTCCCATCTCTAACTAGCTAGCCAACTCCAGTCATGTGCTAACATTTGCTGGTAAACCTAGCTTTAGATCTAAAAATCTACTAGTATGCGTGTGGGTGGAATCGCAATATAACAGTGCATGTGTGTACTAGTGTGTATGTGGTAATTTTGAGAATTTACCGGAGTGAATGTCGTTTTTACTTGAATGTAGTACACTGAGGTGTAAGTGGGCGTGCTGCATCGATTGAATGATCTGCAGATAAAAAGTGTTACATTGGATGGTCACCGAGTGTATGTATTACATTGGGTGTCAAGTTTGTGAAACGTTGGCACCAAGTTTGAATGAAAGGTTTATAGATCCTATTGAGGGTTATAGTACCTTGTTATATCTTTTAGAGTTTCTTTGGATAATTTGGTCTCGACGGGGGTAAAATATACTTACATATTATATATTAAAATGACTGATCAGAGGATGGAGAAAGTGTTGAAGACATTGAAATCCACACTAGAAATTAAAATCAAATCAAATCAAATTTCTTTATATAGCCCTTCGTACATCAGCTGATATCTCAAAGTGCTGTACAGAAACCCAGCCTAAAACCCCAAACAGCAAGCAATGCAGGTGAAGAAGCACGGTGGCTAGGAAAAACTCCCTAAAAAGGCCAAAACCTAGGAAGAAACCTAGAGAGGAACCAAGCTATGTGGGGTGGCCAGTCCTCTTCTGGCTGTGCCGGGTGGAGATTATAACAGAACATGGCCAAGATGTTCAAATGTTCATAAATGACCAGCATGGTCGAATAATAATAAGGCAGAACAGTTGAAACTGGAGCAGCAGCACGGTCAGGTGGACTGGGGACAGCAAGGAGTCATCATGTCAGGTAGACCTGAGGCATGGTCCTAGGGCTCAGGTCAGTTGAAACTGGAGATGCAGCACGGCCAGGTGGACTGGGGACAGCAATGAGTCATCATGTCAGGTAGTCCTGGGGCATGGTCCTAGGGCTCAGGTCCTCCAAGAGAGAGAAAGAAAGAGAGAAGGAGATTATTAGAGAACGCACACTTAGATTCACACAGGACACCGAATAGGACAGGAGAAGTACTCCAGATATAACAAACTGACCCTAGCCCCCCCGACACAAACTACTGCAGCATAAATACTGGAGGCTGAGACAGGAGGGGTCAGGAGACACTGTGGCCCCATCCGAGGACACCCCCGGACAGGGCCAAACAGGAAGGATATAACCCCACCCACTTTGCCAAAGCACAGCCCCCACACCACTAGAGGGATATCTTCAACCACCAACTTACCATCCTGAGACAAGGCTGAGTATAGCCCACAAAGACCTCCGCCACGGCACAACCCGGGGGGGGGGGGGGGGGCGCCAACCCAGACAGGATGACCACATCAGTGAATCAACCCACTCAGGTGACGCACCCCCTCCAGGGATGGCATGAGAGAGCCCCAGTAAGCCAGTGACTCAGCCCCTGTAATAGGGTTAGAGGCAGAGAATCCCAGTGGAAAGAGGGGAACCGGCCAGGCAGAGACAGCAAGGGCGGTTCGTTGCTCCAGAGCCTTTCCGTTCACCTTCCCATTTCTGGGCCACTAGAAATTAATGGGGGAAATGGAAAGGAGTGGAAGAAGAAGGGAGAAAAAATATACAGGCGATGGATTGAGGAAGGCAGCATTGCCGCGCCCAATGGGCTCCCAGTCAACGGGGAGCCTGGTAGAATGCTGGGGGCACTGCAGCGTAAAACACACAAAACCTGTTCTATGTGGAATCAGGGAGGAGAGCCGAGTAAGGGCAAGATCAAGGAAGAACTGGAGAAGGCTAAATTGAAGGAGCGCATAGGATTGGCTACGCTGGAGAAACTCAAGAAAAGGTGTACGGATGAAAACCCACCTAAATCACAGGGAGGTAGACTATACCCTGAACTCCCTAGAGTGCCACCACCTTATGATAATCCACGAATTACCACAAAAGACCAGATGATGGCAGCAGTGGACAAGCCTGGTGCCCGACATCAGAGGGAAGAAAAGAAGAAGTACAGGCTCTGGTGGAGGCTGCAAGGGAGCTGAGCAGAGAAGTGGCTGAACTAAGTAAATTACAGATGGAAGGGGGAAGCATGAGCATAGACAGTAGAAGTGAAAGTGGATCCTCTGATAATGGGACCAGATGGACGGAGACAAGCCTTACAAAAGCCCAGGAGGAAGAAGAAGAGCGGAGGAGAGCATGGAACGAGCTCCAAGACAAACTCAGAAAGGAGGAGGAATCAGTGAAAATACTGGAACATACCTTGAAAGACACGGAACAGATTGAATGCAGGCGTAAGGAACAGACTACACCGAATCAAGGCACACCGACATCAGGGTCAGGAGTGCATTTTATCAGGCTGGGTACGCACAGCCAAGAAGCAAAGGAATATGAAGAGGGTTGGGCCCCCGCAGTATGAGCCTGACCGAAAAATCATCTGTGGCGTGTTTGAGGGGGACCTATGGGACCAACAGTCCGCTCCCACACACCACACCAGGAGCAAGACCAAACAGGGTAGTGCTACCATGATGCCACTGAGACAACTACCTGGTGGGCACACAGTATACAAACTTTGGGCTCACAGGGACTTAGACTCTAGTAGAAGCCCTGCCACTACCAGAAGAGCCTGGATGTCGGTGGGTGAAGACCTTTGAGAGCCTGACCTCAGTGGATGAACTGTCAGTAGGAGACATGGTGGCCGTCATGAATAGGTGCATGGGGGACCAGGAATGTCCTGAACTCATTCATGATGCAGGGATGCGAGGGAGGTTCGCCATAAAGACCCCATTCGATCAATACCGCAACCAGATGTGGACTGCCATCAGGAGAAAATACCCCACTCAACCCAGGCCTCAATTGATGAAATGATTGACCCTAGAAGAGGATGAAACTGTGCCAGCTTACATGAAAAAAGACAGGATCCTGTGGAGACAGGCCAGGAATGCTGAGCCGGACAAGAATGAGATGAAACACCTGTTCCTAGAACAGTGCTTGAAGGGGTTACCTGACCATGTACGCACAGAGTGTGAGAAAGTGGTTGGTCTCACTGCCCAAATTTTTATGGAATTTACTGAAATTGCACAACACCATGTGGAGAGATACAGAGAAGGAAAACGAAAGGAGGAAGAGGAGTTGAAACAGCTCCAAAAGAAAGTACTAAAGAAACAATTAGCTGAGGACAAACCTGGTAAACAAATGCCACTCACCGGCACCCCAAAGATACTGCCAGAGGCCCATACTTCTGATACAGTGGCTGCCGTGGTACAGACCATGGCTGGTCTCATGGCACCCCAGACAGCAATGGGCCGGGGCCCCCCTCTGATGTATAGTGGGGGCCCTGAAATTACAGGGTGGCCTAATTATGAGTATATGCCTCCTGGTCCTGTGTCACCTAAAGGGAGTACGGGAGCTGCATCTGGGACACTGGTCAAGGGGTTGTAGTATGATGCACGAAAGGGGAGGCTACGGACAGACAAGAGGCAGAGGCCAGTGGAGACCTAGGGTGAAGGGGCCAATGGACGGGTGGACGAGGCGGACCTCAAGGACAACAGTATCCCCAACCTGGACAGAGTCAGCAGTATCCACAGCATGTCCGGGGCCCTCAAGGAAGTCCAGTTCCTGTGCCACACCCCAGCATGATTCCCAGCATGTCCTGGCTAGGCCAACAGGGAGACAGGGAATATCAATGAAGCTGCCCAGAGACCCCGAAGGACATCACTTTTCTACCTAGTGAAGAACCAGTAGTCAACTGTTTAAGTGGAGGAAAACAACAATGTATGCTGATTGACACATGATGCACCTGGTCCTCAGTTCAAGCATCATTCCCTCTTACCAACAAAACACAAGCTTTCTCAGGGGTCTCGGGAACAGTTATGAGAAAGCCATTCACTGTATCACTGGATGTATACTGGGATGATCTAAAAGTCTCCCATCATTTTCTCTACAATCCTGAATGTTCAATTGGCCTTATGGGAAGAGACCTACTCTCAAAACTAGTTTGCAGCATTTACTGTAACAGCAAATGATTCCATGCCACTACCATTACACCTTCTGAGCTGATGCCGACACTCAAGACTAAAAAGTTTTCAGACCCACCCAGGATGTTATATTTAGGAGACGCTCAGGAGGACCTGGAAGACGAAGACATATGTCTACTGGCTGAAACTATTAGACTGTGACCCTGATACCCCGAGAGTATGCCGAACTTTCCAGATGTGGAAACCATGGATACAAACACTGAACACCTACTACCCACCAGATCTCCACCACATGGCACAATGAACTACTCCAGGGAAAAGGATGAGATATATGAGGAAGCATGGTGTGAAGATATGACTGACAGACGACACGGCAGTCACTTATATGTACTCAGGGAAGGTGTGGCCACCAGCTGTGTAGTAATGGACGACGACGTGGATCTCAGAGACAAATGGTTCACCATGGATTCCGATTCTACACCACATGTTACACTGATGGTGGGATTCGGATACGAGGCTCGTTCCCTAGGTCCTGCTGTAAAAAAAGCTGAAGTCCTGACATGGACTAAGACCAACCTTCCAAATGTCTCCACTACTTATATGGGAGAGACACAAGTCTGGAGGATCCGGATCAATGAGGAGGACACCTCGATACCGGAGGTTGTAAGTAGAGCAAGGTTTCATGGACGGGAAATGACAGATCATCCAGACACAGAAAACATGCTCTCTAGGATTCCTGACCAGCTTTGGACCACCAGCCCAGAAGATGTGGGCTTAGTGGACGTGGAACCCGTTACAATCCTGGTTGATGAAGATACTCCTGCTCGTCTTCCTGTCTACAGGCCACAATATCCGTTGAGCGAGGAGAAGGTGAGAGGAATTGAACCTACTATTGCTGGTTTGCTGGATAGTAAGGTACTGTTCCACACTACGTCACCCTGGACCAATTCTACCTGTTAAAAAAGGAAGTACGGGAAAGTGGAGGATGGTTCAAGACTTCAGGCCTATTATTGATGTCACCATACCTGACGTAAAACCTGTTCCCGATCCCTACCTGGCACTGCAGAATATCTCCCCAACACAGGACTGGTTCTCCGTTACAGACCTGGCCAATGCATTCTTCTGCATCCCACTACATGCAGACTCACAGCCTCTGTTTCACAGCCTCTTTCACCTACCTAAATCAGTGTCTTACTTACTCCAGACTGCCACAGAGGTACAGGGACTCGCCCGGAATCTTTTATTAGATCCCGAAGGAACACCTGGAAGAGCTCACTTTACCAGATGGGGTAACTCTTCTCCAATACGTTGATGACCTATTGCTGACTGGACCAACTGCTGAGGCCTGTCTTCAAGCCACCGAGCTCCTGCTAAAACATGTGGCTGCCAAAGGGTATAAAGTCAAACGAGAGAAAGTTCAATGCTGCAGAAGGACTGTGCAGTTCCTGGGACGAGTGCTCTCTGGAAAAGGTCAGGCTGTGTCATCAGCCCAGAGGGCTTCTATTCTTGAGCATCCTAAGCCCACCACTGTGTAACATCTGCTGTCATTTCTGGGACTCACAGGTTATAGCAGAACCCATGTACCCGAATACTGCTTGAAAGTTGAACCACTCCGGGCAATTCTCAGAGAGGCAGGTAACAGGAATCTCACAGCCAAACTAACTTGGACCACGGAAGCAGAAGCCGCTTTCATTGCACTGAAGCAAACCCTTGCCCAAGCTGAGGCCCTGTCTCTGCCTGATTACACCATCCCATTTAGGTTGGATGTTTCTGAACAGGATGGCTATGTTCATTCCATCCTTTATCAAAAACAAAAGGGGGAAAGGAGAGTGTTACATTACTACAGTGCACAATTGGACAACACTGAATGTGGTCAGACTGATTGGGCTAAACATATTGCGAGCTAAGGCAATTGGAAAAACAGCTCATATTGTTATGAGACATCCTCTGGAAACCAATACAGATCATGGGGTGACCGCCTTTATTGGCTCCAAACTATTCACCCTATCGAGCAAAAGGAAGTCCAATATCACAAAAATGATCATGGCAAAGCACATTACCTATGTGACAGAAGGGACCAACATGATTGATGTGTGGTTCTCCATTCCCCATCCCATCTGTGAGGACAGGGCAGCAAAGCAAGTAAAGGTGAGAATGGACCTTGAAAATGTCCCACTGGAGGGACCAGTGGAGACCCTTTTTACAGATGGATGCTGTTACAGGTCAAAGGACCCAGGAGAAGGCAACATAGCATCCTATGCAGTGGTGAAACAGGAAGGACTGACAGGAGGTCAGGTGGTGGAATGAGGTGGGTGGTGGAAGCAAAGAAATGGGACCCTTCTGAGGCCTCAGCACAGCTGGCTGAGAGCACTCAGGAGACCTCTGGAGTTGAGCAGAGGGAAAAGAGCAAACATCTACACAGACTCTGCATATGCACATGGAATTGCACACATAGATGGACCACAGTGGATGAGGAGGGGTTACCTGACCAGCTCAAATGAACCCATAAAACACAAACAGGAAGTACAACGACTGATTGAAGCAATCCAACTACCAACAAGTGTGGCCATTATGAAATGCAAAGGACACAGTAAAGGGAACACCAGAGTGAGAGAAGGTCATGACAGGGCAGACCAAGCAGCCAAGGAAGGAGGAGGATACACTGCACAACAGATGGTGCAGAGAACTGGATAAATACAAGATGAACTGACAATGGACACAGTCAGGCAGTTACAAGAAGCTGCAGATGTATATGAACAGACTGTTTGGAATAGGCATGGAGCCATAAGAGACCACCAAGGAATCTGGAGATCACGCATGGGAAAGACAGTAGCACCCATCAAACTGCTCCGGTCAATGATACGGGAAGAACATAACAAGGCACATGGGGGGTGGAAAAGTGTGTCTAAATCTCTGGAAATTGTGTGGTGGCACCCCACATGCAGGAAGTGGCGAGAGAAGTTTCGGAGAGCTGTGAAGTCTGTAAAGGCTACAACAGCAAGATCTCATTGGGAGCAGTGATAGGGAGTTTCCCTATACCTGATGTACCTTTCCAGGATATATGCATTGACTTTACTGACATGGGACAAGACAACCGAGTGGAAGGAAAAAGATACCTGTTAGTAATGGTGGATAGGTTCACCAGATGGGTGGAGGCCATACCAACTGCCAAAGAGGATGCCAAGGCTGTTATTAAATGGCTGCGAAGAGACCTCATCCCAAGGTTTGGAGTTCCCCGAATGATCAGGTCCGACAATGGCTCCCACTTCAAAATTATGGCCGGGACAAAGCTAAAATGGGTAGATGATTTACCTCTAGCCTTAATGTCCATTAGAAACTCGCCAGGGTCAGACACACACCTCACGTCACATGAACTGTTGACAGGGAGAAGAATGCCAGGTCCACCTGCTGATAACATGAGTTTGCCTAGGCTAGACATTGCTAAAATAAGATATACAGATTACATGCAGGCTCTAATTTCTCTTGTCGAAAGACTGTCCAAACAGGTGGAAGTTCGTGCTCCTGCAGTGGAAACCACAGACGAAAACAGGGACATCCTGGTGGGAAACTGGGTGAGAGTGAAGACGCACTCCAGGAAGTGGACTGAGCCCAGGTGGAAAGGACCATTTCAGTTGAAAGAGGTATCAAGTCACTCCTTGAGAGTGAACTCAGAGAAGAAGGACACGTGGTATCACAGAACTCATTGTGCTAAAGACTCAGCCCCAGGTAGAACCCTAGATCAGGTTATAACAGACGTGGCAGAGTCACAGACTAAAAAAATGTACTTTACTTGTATCATAGGGTTGACCCTACTGGTTGTAGGAACTGGGGAGAAGATACTGTCTGGGTTAGCTCCTGTGGTGGTAACATTGAAAATCAAAATCAAATCAAATCAAATTTATTTGTCACATACACATGGTTAGCAGATGTTAGTGCGAGTGTAGCGAAATGCTTGTGCTTCTAGTTCCGACAATGCAGTAATAACAAGTAATCTAACTAACAATTCCAAAACTACTGTCTTGTACACAGTGTAAGGGGATAAAGAATATGTACATAAGGATATATGAATGAGTGATGGTACAGAGCAGCATAGGCAAGATACAGTAGATGGTATCGAGTACAGTATGTACAAATGAGATGAGTATGTAAACAAAGTGGCATAGTATAGTATAAAGTGGCTAGTGATACATGTATTACATAAGGATACCGTCGATGATATAGAGTACAGTATATACGTATGCATATGAGATGAATAATGTAGGGTAAGTAACATTTATATAAGGTAGCATTGTTTAAAGTGGCTAGTGATATATTTACGTCATTTCCCATCAATTCCCATTATTAAAGTGGCCGGAGTGGAGTCAGTGTCAGTGTTAGTGGTGGCTGTTTAACCTGTTAGAGCTCTAGGGGCGCTATTTCATTTTTGGATAAAAAACGTTCCCGTTTTAAGCGCGATATTTTGTCACGAAAAGATGCTCGACTATGCATATTCTTGACAGTTTTGGAAAGAAAACACTCTGAAGTTTCAGAATCTGCAAAGATTTTGTCTGTAAGTGCCCCAGAACTCATTCTACAGGCGAAACCAAGATGATGCATCACCCAGGAATTAGCAGAATTTCTGAAGCTCTGTTTTCCATTCTCTCCTTATATGGCTGTGATTGCGCAACGAATGAGCCTACACTTTCTGTCGTTCGCCCAAGGTCTTAGCAGCATTGTGACGTATTTGTAGGCATATCATTGGAAGATTGACCATAAGAGACTACATTTTCCAAGTGTCCGCCTGGTGTCCTGCGTCGAATTCGGTGCGCAATTGCCAGCTGCTTCTACTTTACCATTTGATTCAGGGGAGAAAGCATGTGTCCAAGAACGATGTATCAATGAAGAGATATGTGAAAAACACCTTGATGATTGATTCTAAACAACGTTTGCCATGTTTTCAGTCGATATTATGGAGTTAATTTGGAAAAAAGTTTGCGTTTTGAGGACTGAATTTATGGATTTTTTTTGGTAGCCAAATGTGATGTATAAAACGGAGCTATTTCTAATACACAAGGAATCTTTTTGGAAAAACTGAGCATCTGCTATCTAACTGAGAGTATCCTCATTGAAAACATCAGAAGTTCTTCAAAGGTAAATGATTTTATTTGAAGGCTTTTATGTTTTTGTTAATGTTGCGTGCTGGATGCTAACGCTAATGCTAACGCTAAATGCTAACGCGAAATGCTAACTCTAGCTAGCTACTTTTACACAAATTATTGTTTTCCTATGGTTGAGAAGCATATTTTGAAAATCTGAGATGACAGTGTTGTTTACAAAAGGCTAAGCTTGAGAGATGGCATATTTATTTCATTTCATTTGCGATTTTCATAAATAGTTAACGTGTTATGCTAATGAGCTTGCTGATAGATTTACACAATCCTGGATACAGGGGTTTTTTCATAGCTAAACGTGACGCAGAAAACGGAGCGATTTGTCCTAAACAAATAATCTTTCAGGAAAAACTGAACATTTGCTATCTGAGAGTCTCCTCATTGAAAACATCTGAAGTTCTTCAAAGGTAAATGATTTTTTTGAATGCTTTTCTGTTTTTTTGTGTAAATGTTGCCAGCTGAATGCTAATGCTAAATGCTACGTTAGCCATCAATACTGTTACACAAATGCTTGTTTTGCAATGGTTGAGAAGCATATTTTGAAAATCTGAGATGACAGTGTCGTTAACAAAAGGCTAAGCTTGAGAGCTAGCATATTTATTTCATTTCATTTGCGATTTTCATGAATAGTTAACGTTGCGTTATGGTAATGAGCTTGAGTCTGTATTCACGAACCCGGATCCGGGATGGGGAGATCAGAAAGGTTAACAGTCTGATGGCCTTGAGATAGAAGCTGTTTTTCAGTCTCTCGGTCCCAGCTTTGATGCACCTGTACTGACCTCGCCTTCTGGATGATAGCGGGGTGAACAGGCAGTGGCTCGGGTGGTTGATGTCCTTGATGATCTTTATGGCCTTCCTGTGACATCGGGTGGTGTAGGTGTCCTGGAGGGCAGGTAGTTTGCCCCCGGTGATGCGTTGTGCAGACCTCACTACCCTCTGGAGAGCCTTACGGTTGAGGGCGGTGCAGTTGCCATACCAGGCGGTGATACAGCCCGCCAGGATGCTCTCGATTGTGCATCTGTAGAAGTTTGTGAGTGCTTTTGGTGACAAGCCGAATTTCTTCAGCCTCCTGAGGTTGAAGAGGCGCTGCTGCGCCTTCTTCACGATGCTGTCTGTGTGAGTGGACCAATTCAGTTTGTCTGTGATGTGTATGCCGAGGAACTTAAAACTTGCTACCCTCTCCACTACTGTTCCATCGATGTGGATAGGGGGGTGTTCCCTCTGCTGTTTCCTGAAGTCCACAATCATCTCCTTAGTTTTGTTGACGTTGAGTGTGAGGTTATTTTCCTGACACCACACTCCGAGGGCCCTCACCTCCTCCCTGTAGGCCGTCTCATCGTTGTTGGTAATCAAGCCTACCACTGTTGTGTCGTCCGCAAACTTGATGATTGAGTTGGAGGCGTGCGTGGCCACGCAGTCGTGGGTGAACAGGGAGTACAGGAGAGGGCTCAGAACGCACCCTTGTGGGGCCCCAGTGTTGAGGATCAGCGGGGAGGAGATGTTGTTGCCTACCCTCACCACCTGGGGGCGGCCCGTCAGGAAGTCCAGTACCCAGTTGCACAGGGCGGGGTCGAGACCCAGGGTCTCGAGCTTGATGACGAGCTTGGAGGGTACTATGGTGTTGAATGCCGAGCTGTAGTCGATGAACAGCATTCTCACATAGGTATTCCTCTTGTCCAGATGGGTTAGGGCAGTGTGCAGTGTGGTTGAGATTGCATCGTCTGTGGACCTATTTGGGCGGTAAGCAAATTGGAGTGGGTCTAGGGTGTCAGGTAGGGTGGAGGTGATATGGTCCTTGACTAGTCTCTCAAAGCACTTCATGATGACGGATGTGAGTGCTACGGGGCGGTAGTCGTTTAGCTCAGTTACCTTAGCTTTCTTGGGAACAGGAACAATGGTGGCCCTCTTGAAGCATGTGGGAACAGCAGACTGGTATAGGGATTGATTGAATATGTCCGTAAACACACCGGCCAGCTGGTCTGCGCATGCTCTGAGGGCGCGGCTGGGGATGCCGTCTGGGCCTGCAGCCTTGCGAGGGTTAACACGTTTAAATGTCTTACTCACCTCGGCTGCAGTGAAGGAGAGACCGCATGTTTTCGTTGCAGGCCGTGTCAGTGGCACTGTATTGTCCTCAAAGCGGGCAAAAAAGTTATTTAGTCTGCCTGGGAGCAAGACATCCTGGTCCGTGACTGGGCTGGATTTCTTCCTGTAGTCCGTGATTGACTGTAGACCCTGCCACATGCCTCTTGTGTCTGAGCCGTTGAATTGAGATTCTACTTTGTCTCTGTACTGGCGCTTAGCTTGTTTGATAGCCTTGCGGAGGGAATAGCTGCACTGTTTGTATTCGGTCATGTTACCAGACACCTTGCCCTGATTAAAAGCAGTGGTTCGCGCTTTCAGTTTCACACGAATGCTGCCATCAATCCACGAGGGAGGGAGATTCCAGTGAGATTCCAGTGTGATCGTATTAGAAGCATTTGACATTCTGACTGTAGGAGGAAGGAACCAGGGCATTTTTACCTGGCACTTACGGTGTAACTCAGACGTTTATGAGGTTAGGCTGGTAAGGTCCTATAGGGGGATGCCAGTGTATTTGTGTAATGGAAAATGGTGCCCCTATTGGGATTACATGGTAACCAACACAGGAAGGTTTTGGGAATGGAGACATGGCCATCCATACAGCATTGGGGATCCAACAAAAGTGGATAGGTTTTCCATGAAGTGGGGGGGAATGGGGACTCCGTTAGATAAATGTAAAGGTGATGAAATCCTACTAACCATTCAGGCTGTTGAGCTCACTGATGCAGGTACTTATACCCTGGGATTGGAAAGAATCGTGGCAGACACGATGGGGATGTTTACCATAAAAGTGCTGCCAAGGCCACCTGTTGCCCCGGCGGACAGGGAACAGCTGGGCTCCTCTTCCGCCCCTGGGTCAACTCCCGCCCCACCACCTAAACTCGCCAACCCGGTTCAGGTAATCAATATAAAGGACATTTCGGCAGTTGATAAATTGGGTACTGAAACTGGCTACGAAGGTAGGAAAACATGTGGTTAGCCTACATGAGATTCACTGCCAAGAAACTTAATAGAAAGTACTGTGTTATTTGTGGACATGCCAGGCCTATACTGGCCACTCACCCTTTTGCTCTTAGCAGTGGGGAAGGCTAGAGGTGTATTTTACAAGCCTTCTATCATAATGAGCCAACTTCTACCCTGTGTAAACCCCTGAGTCTTGTGTTCCCAGACATCCCACCTCTGAAGGCTCCGTGGGGGGTCAGAGTGTACGGAGGAAACTACAGCTGTGTGACGGGCACAGGTAGGGGCACAGATTACGGGAGCCTCCCTTAGGAGGACTGCAGTACCAACACCACCACTAACGCAACCTGGCCTGTAGAAGGCCTGAAACAGACAAGGGGTGTTGCTGATGTATGGTGGATGTGTGGACCAAACAGGAGATTGACACCCATTTTAAGGGGTGATTGGCAGTGAACCTGTGCCCTGACCAGTCTCATAATTCCATTAACTATTATTGAAGTTACAGCTAATCAGCTACTGGGATCCACTCATGATTCAGAGGCTCAGGGACGGTCTAATAACAGACAGAAACGCGATGCTCCCTGGTCTGAGAGTACCGATAGCATTCGCACCAACATGTTGGGGGTCCCAATAGGGATCCCCCAAGAGTTCCAGGCTCTATATAGAAATGATGGCTTATGGTACTTGTTGCCCATTAGTGGTCCTGCAATAGTTGATGCCAAACAAACTGCCTGGATAAATTACATTTACTATAACCAACAACGATTTGTTAACTACACCCACACTGCACTCATGGGAATGGCAGAACAGTTGGAAGCCACTTCCCAGACTGCTAGACAGAATAGGCTTGCCCTAGATATGATACTGGCCAACCAGGGAGGTGTCTGTAAAATGTTTGAGGAACAGTGTTGCACCTTTATCCCCAATAACACTAGCCCAGATGGGAGCATTTCAAAGCCCTTGATTGGGTTGGACGAGCTTTCGGCAGAAATGAAGGGCATGGCTGTGGTGGAGGAGTCTGGCTGGATGTCTTGGATGGGGGTGTGACTGGGTGAGTATGCATCACTGGTGGTTACTGGATTTCTGACCCTAATTCTTGTGTTTTTGTTATTGTTCTGTTGTGCTGCTTGCATCATACCTTGTTTGAAGAAGTCTGTTACAGATGTGGTACAGGCTTCAGGTATGATGCCCTTGCTTGATGCTTCTGAAGGAGATGCAGATGCGGAATCTAACTTCCGGAGAAAGATGGGGCTGACTGAGGATGACCCCTGGTTTGCTGTGGGTGAGGTCGTGGAATGATAACTTCTTAAATACATAACTTGTCCTCTCTTATGTGAAGGTTTAGAGTCCCTGGGTGGCAAGGAGCCCACCTGGTACAGGATAGGAGTAGCTGAGAGGACCAGATGGTTTATAATAATGCTTTGCTTTGTTTTACTCTGTTTTCCATGACCAAAATGTTATCCTATAGCTAACATTTTATCCAATTTTTTATCCTAAGTTTTATCCTATTTTTGGTAAGTGACACCCTTGTGGGTGTCAAAAGGGGGAGTCGAAAAGCATATATAATTTGTTGATTTTTTTTCTGTTTTTCTGTTAAAAAAAACATTACAAAAATGTAAATTAATAATACACTTTTTATTATTTTCATGAAATGCTATTAACATATTACTATGTTGGACCGCTGAAATAAAGGATAATGAGTGACACCCTTGCGGGTGTCAAAAGGGGGAATCAAAAACTCCAGTTTATATATATGTTAATCAACAAAGGGACGTGCATCACTTCATGTATTCACAAAATAAAGGTTTAAAGTTCCTGGGTTCATCAGCAACCTAGTATATCGGATGGTGTGGTTACACCCCTCGGGGGTGTAAAAAGGGGGATTGTGAGGTTCTGTGTTATACACTATAGCCCTTACCATATCATATGTGATGTAAGATTATTTGCTGTTGGCTTGTGTGGATGTATGTGTTATGCAACATAGCTGACTTGAGACATTGTTAACAGTTTCAGGGCCATGGCCCTTTCTCGTGATGGGAAAATACAGAATAACATAAAAACGGGCACATACAGAACGTAGTGTAGGGAACAAACAGTCTTTTGTTAGATAACAGGAGCCAGGTGTGAGATAACTGTATTGAGTGTGTGAGCGCATAGATATTCTACACAACTACAACGACTGACCGCGTTTAGGGGGTTGGAACCAGCTAGGGCGCCAACAGTCAACGATAGGCTGAGTGAGTTTAAACCACGCCCAGTCTCTACTCTGACAGGCCGGCTCGGAAGCAGGAACTACTTCTGTCAGAGTATATTATAATATGTTTGTCAGGAACAAGTCAGTTCTCTGTTTGCCCTGCGAGGTGTGACAGAGAGCCCGTATATACGAAAATTGCATTTACCACTTATTGCTTAGCTAATAAAAAATACATAGTATACAATCGGTGACTCAATGTCATATTTATCCTGATACCAGATTCGAATTGATGCAACCCTAACACTACCTACCTACCTACCTAAGTTAACAAACATAAAAATAATTACAATTCCCCCCACTGTATGTTAGGCAGCAATACACAATATAGGTTTCAGTAGATAAACTAAAGTTAGCTAGCTGGGCTTGCAGGATAAATTACTTAATTAGCTAGCCAATGTATTTTTCATCTACCTTCCTGGTGCTGACATCCGCTGCAGTTGAGCTTCTAGCTAAATCCAACTATTTGTTTCGAATCCTTTTCGCTATATTCCAGTTGAAACATGTTTGTTTATTTTATTTAACCTATATTTAACTAGGTAAGTCAGTTAAATGCAATCCCGTTAACTGGAGCGATATGACAACAGCCACTGAAAGTGCAGGGCGCCAATTTCAAAACATCAAAAATCTCAGAATTAAAATCCCTCAAACATACATGTATCTCATACCATTTTAAAGCTAATCTTGTTGTTAATCCCACCACAGTGTCCGATTTCAAATATGCTTTACAGCAAAAGCACCACAAACGATTATGTTAGGTCACCACATAGCCACAGAAAAACACAGCCATCACAAAAACCACAAATAGAGATACAATTAATCACTAACCTTTGATCATCTTCATCAGATGACACTCACAATACATGTGTGTTTTGTTTGATAATGTTCATATTTATCAAAATATGAGTTTACATTGGCGCGTTACATTCACTTGTTCCAAAAACATCCAGTGATTTTGCATAGCCACATCATTCAACAGAAATACTCATCATAAATGTAGATGATAATACAATTTATACACATAGAATTATAGATATACCTCTTCTTAATGCAACCGCTGTGTCAGATTTTTTTAAAACTTTACAGGAAAATAAAACCATGCAATAATCTGAGACGGCGCTCAGAAGTAAACGTCACATAAACAAGAAATTACATGATAAATATTCCCTTACCTTTGATGATCGACATCAGAAAGCACTCCAGGAATCCCAAGTCCACAATAAATGTTTGTTTTGTTCGATAATGTCCATTATTTATGTCCAAATACCTTCTTTTGTTAGCACGTTTGGTTTACATATCCAAATGCTCAGTCTAGTCAACGTTACATCGGACAAAAACTTCAAAAAGTTATATTACAGGTCGAAGAACCATTTCAAACTAAGTACAGAATCAATCATTAGTATGTTTTTAACATATAGCTTCAATAAAGTTCCAACCGGAGTATTCCTTCGTGTCTTCATGAGCAATGGAACACAAGTGGGTACCATGAGGAATAAGCGTGATCAGAAAATGGCTGACTGCCAGACACCTGAGATTCTGCTCTCATTCACTCCCACAACACCGTAGAAGTCTCATTCAAATTTCTATTGATGGTTGACATCTAGTGGAACCTCTAGGCAGTGTAACATCATTAATATCTCAAGGGGATTTCATTGGGGACTCTGGTGAATACATACCAAGCTCAGATTTCTCACTTCCTGTTTTGATTCCTCCTCTGGATTTTGCCTGCCATATGAGTTCTGTTATACTCACAGACATCATTCAAACAGTTTTAGAAACTTCAGAGTGTTTTCTATCCAATAGTAATAATAATATGCATATATTAGCAACTGAGACTGAGGAGTAGGCCGTTAACTTTGGGCAACTTATTCATCCAAGCTACCCAATACTGCCCCCCAGTTAAGAACAAATTCTTATTTACAATGACGGCCAAACCCTAACGAAGCTGGGCCAATTGCGCGCCAACATATGGGACTCCCAATCACGGCCGGTTGTGATACAGCCTGGAATCAAACCACGGTCTGAAGTGACCCCTTTAGCACTGAGAAGCAGTGCCTTAGACCGCTGCGCCACTCGGGAGCCCCATGTATGGTTGAATAACATGTAGCTAATACATATTTTTTTTAAATGCTCCAGAATCTCCCATAAGTGTTCAAATGGGTTGAGATCTGGTGACTGAGACGGCCATGGCATATGGTTTACATCATTTTCATGCTCATCAAACCACTCAGTGACCACTAGTGCCCTATGGATAGGGCATCGTCATCTTATGGGGATATAGCCACGGTAGCCAAAATATTGGCCAACCCAGCATTTTTATACATGACCCTAAGCATGCTTAATTGACTCAGGAATAACACCTGTGTGGAAGCACCAGCTTTTAATATACTTTGTATCTCTCAAGTGTTTCCATTATTTTGGCTTTTACCTGTAGGGAAGGGAAAGGAAATAATTGGTCAATTGCACAACTGAAATGTGTCTTCCACATTTAACCTAACCCCTCTAAATCAGAGAGATGCGGGGGCTGCCTTAATCAACACTCACGGCACCCAGGGAACAGTTGTTGTTGTGGTTTAACTGTCTTGCTCAAAGGGCAGAGTAGCAGATTTTCCCACCTGTCCGGCTCTGGGATTCAAACCAGCGACCTTTCGGTTACTGGCCCAACACCCTTAACTGCTAGGCTACCTGGCGCACTGTACCCATCTGCTTTAAGTAAAGCATTAGTGAGATGTCTTTTTACGACTGCTGTGATGTTTTATCAGGACACTTTACTCCACCACAACTCGTCCACCACCCAGAGTCAGACCGCTTCACCGCAGCACTGGTCACAGTGAACTGGTCATTGATGGAGGGGATTCAGGCCTCCCTCTCCTTCTCCTCTTCCTGCTCCTCTTCTTCCTCCTGCTCCTCCTCCTCTTTCTCATACTCCTGCTATTGCTTTTCCTCGTCCTGCTACTGTTCCTCCTCCTCTTCCTCCTCCTGCTGCTCCTCCTCTTCCTCTTCCTCCTTCGCCTCTTCCTCCTCCCCCTCAATCTGTTACCCCCCCTTAACCTCCTCCTATTCTAGATTAAGAAGCTTGTGAAGGCAGTGTCCCTGCTGTGCTGGTGGATGTACTGTTCCTCCTCCTCTTCCTCCTCCTCCTTCTCCTCTTCCTCCTCCCCCTATTCTAGAATAGGAGGAGGATAAGGAGGGGAACAGTACAGTACATCAACCAGCACAGAAGGCAGGGACACTGCCATCACAAGTTCTTAATCTAGATTAAGAAACTTGTGATGGCAGTGTCTCTCTATAAGTATGTATAAGACACGGTAGGGTCAGTAAGATCCGCTACAGTTTTCACCTGTATGGAAACGTATTTGTTCCACTGAAACTGAATAGGTAGCTGTCGCTTAGCCGAAGCGTTGTGGTTGATTTCATTTTATATGAAGTGAAACAATGAGCTATGTGAGTTGCTTTGCGGGCTTAATGCCTGAGAGTAGTCATTACAGCTGCGAGTTGAAGGAGAGGGATTTATTTGGGGAACCGCCGTATATCCCGGCTGTTGTGTTCCATACACTCAGGGTTTTTAAGGGGCAATGTGTTTCTGAGCTACAGGAATGTTCACTCTGGTGCGATGCATTTTACGAGAATGCCATGCAAACGTCAATGAACAGCTCCCAGCCCGGGACTATAGAATATCTCTGTTTTATCAGAGAGAGAATGCACGTGAAAACGTCATTGAACAGCTCCCAGCCCGGGACAATAGAATATCTCTGTTTTATCAGAGAGAGAATGCACGTGAAAACGTCATTGAACAGCTCCCAGCCCGGGACAATAGAATATCTTTGTTTTATCAGAGAGAGAATGCATGCAGGGACACAAAGATCTGGGAACAATCAGCAGGCTGCAGCAGCAGCACGTACCTGTCTGAGGGCTGTTTTCCTGTGTGTCTGGGCATCTGTTTTTCAGGAGTTCCAATAAACCCCACTAATGACCGCCTTCTACGGCCCTCGCTCCTCCGCCTCAGCCTCTTGCCTCAACCCTGGACCCAACCTGCATATGCACAATCCTCCGGCCATCTTTTTATTGTATTTTATTTGGAGCCTTTGCGCTGAGCACCAAAACTTGCTGATGTCATCTACACCTCTCACCTAATCCCATCTGTCCACAGAGACTGCCAATTTCTCTCTCGCTCTTAGCTGGTGGTGTTAAGAAGACGGTGGGCCGAGCGCTCAGGCCCCAGTTATTTTTAAAGGTCTTTCCTAAAAACACCGCTCATCCAATTACTGACACATCAATTGGTTCTTGTCTCACACGTGAAGGTGAACATTCATCGGCCAGTTAAAAAGAGAGAGGGTGGGGACCAGTAGAGGATTCTATATGTTCTCTGAGCCGCTGCACTGGCTTCCTCCAGAGAGTAGGGCTCTATTCAATCCACGTTGCGGAAGTTCAGCTTTACAGGGTGGCTGAAATTTAAATTAAATCAAATTTGTCACATGCGCCAAATACAACAAGTGAAATGCTTACCATGAAATGCTTACTTACAAACCCTTAACCAACAGTGCAGATCAAGAAGAGTTAAGAAAATATTTACCAAATAAACAACCTTTTATTTTGGGGGGAAAATAATGAAAGGTAACACAATAACAAGGCTATATACAGGAGGTACCGGTACAGGTTAGTCGAGGTAATTTGTACATTGCAGAGACTGCATTCACAGTAAATGCTGCAAATGATTGAATAGAGGGGTTTTACTATTGAATTGAGGGATCTACTAAGCTAACATACGGAATTGTTTCTCTATATGATTTGAATTTTAGGAACCCTTTAGTCTATACAAACACATTGAACAGACAGTCAAAAAATAAATCAAAAGGAAGTATGTTTTAAAGTGTATGTCCTGTAACTGAGAGGTTTAATATAGATCAGGAAATAATTTGTATAGTTTTTTACCCGTATTGTCATGTCTACTCCCGCTTCACCTCTCCGGGGTCTACTAACCACCGGTCCTGGCAATCCATCATTATGCACACCTGGCAACCTTCATCACGCACACCTGCGTATCATCATTAGGCACACCTGGACTTCATCACTTCCCTGATTACTTCCCCTTTATTTAGTCCTCTATGTTCATCAGTCCTTAGGCGTTATTGATCGTCTCTCTCAAATTCAGTACGCTTCCCATGTTTGTGCGTTTGCATCGGTTTCCGTATTTAACTCAACTTCTGCACATTCTTTTTGACTCCTGGAGTATATGTAACACATATTTAACCTCTTTCTTAAGGCACTAAACCACTTCCATATATACAGTGCCTTGACTTTTTCCACATTACGTTACAGCTGTAATTCTAAAATGTATTAAATTGTTTTTTTCCCCCCCTCATCAATCTACACGCAATACCCCATAATGACAAAGCAAAAACAGGTTTCTGGATTTTTTTGCTAATTTATTACAAATAAAAAACGAAATATCGAAATAAAAAACAAAATAAAACGAAGTATTCAGACCTTTTACTCAGTACTTTGTTGAAGCACCTTTGGCAGCGATTACAGCATTGAGTCTTCTTGGGTATGATGCTAGAAGCTTGGCACACCTGTATTTGGGGAGTTTCTCCCATTCTTCTCTGCAGATCCTCTCAAGCTCTGTCAGGTTGAATAGGGAGCGTCGCTGCACAGCTATTTTCAGGTCTCTCCAGAGATGTTCAATCAGGTTCAACTCCGGGCTCTGGCTGGGCCACTCAAGGACATTCAGAGACTTGTCCTGAAGCAACT
Source organism: Oncorhynchus mykiss (assembly GCF_057628025.1). Classification (NCBI taxonomy): domain Eukaryota; kingdom Metazoa; phylum Chordata; class Actinopteri; order Salmoniformes; family Salmonidae; genus Oncorhynchus; species Oncorhynchus mykiss. The sequence continues at coordinate 38,034,937 of NC_143037.1, forward strand.
CCTGTGTTGTCTTCGCTGTGTGCTTAGGGTCATTGTCCTGTTGGAAGGTGAACCTTCAACCCAGTCTGAGGTCCTGAGCACTCTGCTGCAGACTTTCATCAAGGATCTCTCTGCACTTTGCTCCGTTCATCTTTGCCTCGATCCTAACTAGTCTCACAGTCCATGCCGCTGAAAGAAATCCCTATAGCACGATGCTGCCACCACCATGCTTCACCGTAGGGATGGTGCCAGGTTTCCTCCAGATATCATTCTTTGCATTCAGGTGAAATAGTTAATTATTGGTTTCATCAGACCAGAGAATCTTGTTTCTCATGGTCCGAGTGTTCTTAGAAGCCTTTTGGCAAACTCCAAGCGAGCTGTCATGTGCCTTTCCTTAGGAGTGGCCTCCGTCTGGGCACTTTACCATAAAGGCCTGATTGGTGGAGTACTGCAAAGATGGTTGTCTTTCTGGAAGGTTCTCTTATCTCCACAGAGGAACTCTAGAGCTCTGTGACCATCGATTGCTCACTTTAGCCATCCAACTCTAGGAAGAGTCTTGGTGGTTCAAAACTTCTTCCATTTAAGAATCATGGAGTGTGATGGACTGTGTTCTTGGGGACCTTCAATGCTGCAGACATTTTTTGGTACCCTTTTCCAGATCTGTGCCTCGACACAATCCTGTCTTGGATAACTATGGACTTTTCCTTTGATTTTTTTTAAGTGCAAAACTTTGTTCACTATCCGACCAAATGCAACAAGTGACGTGTCATTATTCAAACTATTTATGTATAGTGAGACTTGACTCATTGTTACTCTCATTGTCCTTTTTGCTCATATCCTTTGATGTCGAGGACTGTACAACAAATGTACCTGTTAACAAGCATCACTATTGAAGCTATTGCATGTACAATTGTACTTCTAATTGGAAGGTTGGTACTATGCTGTACTTCAGAGCTATTCAATTACTGTCCTAGAGGGCTAAAACACTTTTCCAATTATATTAACCGATACATTTGCTAAAAAACAGCAGTTTTCTGTTTCAAAATGATTTTCTACGTTGTGCCCTAATAAATACAACCCTGCTGTATGTGATGTGTTGACATGGCTGTGATGCTCAGCTCTCATACCATGGGGCTCTGAAGTCCTCAAGTTTCTACTGAGGTAGACCACCCGGGTACAAGTATGGGTAGATGCAGCCAAATATGGCAACCGGAGTATGAGCGAGTGTGTGTGTGTGTGTCGAAAGGAGTGCCTATATGGGAAGTGAATCAGCTAATTGGACAGATTTGTTGCCACTCAAAACCAGTTTGCTGATTGGGCTGCAAGATGAGTGGATAAGCCGGCAACCACTGCACTGGTGTTGTTTCAACGTGCCTGCTGACCTGAGGTGCTTCCTATGGGGCAGCTGTACCACGGTCGTGTCGACGGCGGCAGCTAACCTAACCATTTTTCCCTCCCGTGATCTTATTTCAAGTAGGATAGCAGCCTACACAAGAAATAACTCATATTGATCACCACCCAGATGTCACCTTGATACATACAGTCTATAACTCAATGGGGAGGGCATGATACCACTTGCCAAGCACTACTGTCCGGCAACAGCGTGGGAAGTAGCTACTCAGTAGCCAATATCAGGATGACAGTCAGAGTAAGCACATGCATACAGCACATGAAGGAACAGTACACCCATCATCAGTACCTTGTCTATTGATAGTCATCGGTTTTATAACTGAAAATGTACAATTATCAGCATACAACTAACAGGGAAGTGCAACTGGAAATGTACAATTATCAGCATACAACTAACAGGGAAGTTCAACTGGAAATGTACAATTATCAGCATACAACTAACAGGGAAGTACAACTGGAAATGTACAATTATCAGCATACAACAAACAGGGAAGTACAACTGGAAATGTAGAATTATCAGCATACAACTAACAGGGAAGTACAACTGGAAATGTACAATTAACAGCATACAACTAACAGGGAAGTTCAACTGACTCAACCTCTGGCTTCAAAACAGAAGTCCAAACTCTCGTGGTATTGTAGCTCAATGGTAGGTAGTTGAATGGTAAGAAAGTAAAAGAAACAGTTCTATCAAAACCATCTAGCAGAGAGCTTTGGACACACCCTCTCCTTTCCACATGTGTACTGCTTTCCTTTAAACACACCCTCTCCTTTCCACACGTCTACTGCTTTCCTTTAAACACACCCTCTCCTTTCCACACATCTACTGCTTTCCTTTAAACACGCCCTCTCCTTTCCACATGTCTACTGCTTTCCTTTAAACACACCCTCTTCTTTCCACACATCTACTGCTTTCCTTTAAACACACCCTCTCCTTTCCACACATCTACTGCTTTCAGGAAGGTTATATCCTTCCTGTTTGGCCCTGTCCGGGGGTGTCCTCGGATGGGGCCACAGTGTCTCCTGACCCCTCCTGTCTCAGCCTCCAGTATTTATGCTGCAGTAGTTTATGTGTCGGGGGGCTAGGGTCAGTTTGTTAAATCTGGAGTACTTCTCCTGTCCTATTCGGTGTCCTGTGTGAATCTAAGTGTGCGTTCTCTAATTCTCTCCTAATTCTCACCCCAGTCCACCTGGCAGTGCTGCTGCTCCAGTTTCAACTGTTCTGCCTTATTATTATTCGACCATGCTGGTCATTTATGAACATTTGAACATCTTGGCCATGTTCTGTTATAATCTCCACCCGGCACAGCCAGAAGAGGACTGGCCATCCCACATATGCTCTCTCTAATTCTCTCTTTCTTTCTCTCTCTCAGAGGACCTGAGCCCTAGGACCATGCCCCAGGAATACCTGACATGATGACTCCTTGCTGTCCCCAGTCCACCTGACCGTGCTGCTGCTCCAGTTTCAACTGTTCTGCCTTATTATTATTCGACCATGCTGGTCATTTATGAACATTTGAACATCTTGGCCATGTTCTGTTATAATATCCACCCGGCACAGCCAGAAGAGGTCTGGCCATCCCACATATGCTCTCTCTAATTCTCTCTTTCTTTCTCTCTCTCGGAGGAACTTAGCCCTAGGACCATGCCCCAGGAATACCTGACATGATGACTCCTTGCTGTCCCCAGTCCACCTGACCGTGCTGCTGCTCCAGTTTCAACTGTTCTGCCTTATTATTATTCGACCAAGCTGGTCATTTATGAACATTTGAACATCTTGGCCATGTTCTGTTATAATCTCCACCTGGCCCAGCCAGAAGAGGACTGGCCACCCCACATAGCCTGGTTCCTCTCTAGGTTTCTTCCTAGGTTTTGGCCTTTCTAGGGAGTTTTTCCTAGCCACCGTGCTTCTACACCTGCATTGCTTGCTGTTTGGGGTTTTAGGGTGGGATTCTGTACAGCACTTTGAGATATCAGCTGATGTACGAAGGGCTATATAAATAAATTTGATTTGATTTGATTTCCTTCAAACACACCGTCTCCTTTCCACACGTCTACTGCTTTCCTTTCCACACACCCTCTCCTTTCCACACATCTACTGCTTTCCTTTAAACACACCCTCTCCTTTCCACATGTCCACTGCTTTCCTTTGACACACCCTCTCTATTCCACACGTCTACTGCTTTCCTTTGACACACCCTCTCCATTCCACACGTCTACTGCTTTCCTTTAAACACACCCTCTCCTTTCCACATGTCCACTGATTTCCTTTGACACACCCTCTCCTTTCCACACATCTACTGCTTTCCTTTGACACATCCTCTCCTTTCCACACGTCTACTGCTTTCCTTTTGACACACCCTCTCCTTTCCACACGTCCACTTCTTCATTTCGACACACCCTCTCCTTTCCACACGTCCACTTCTTCATTTCGACACACCCTCTCCTTTCCACACATCTACTACTTTCTTTTTGACACACCCTCGCCCTTCCACACATTTACTGCTTTCCTTTCAACACACCCTCTCCTTTCCACAAGTCTACAGTTTTCCTTTGACACACCCTCTCCTTTCCACACGTCTACTGCTTTCCTTTGACACACCCTCTCCATTCCACACGTCTACTGCTTTCCTTTAAACACACCCTCTCCTTTCCACACGTCTACTGCTTTCCTTTGACACACCCTCTCCATTCCACACGTCTACTGCTTTCCTTTGACACACCCTCTCCATTCCACACGTCTACTGTTTTCCTTTCCACACACCCTCTCCATTCCACACATCTACTGCTTTCCTTTAAACACACCCTCTCCTTTCCACACATCTACTGCTTACCTTTCCACACCCCCTCTCCTTTCCACATGTCTACTGCTTTCCTTTAAACACACCATCTTCTTTCCACACATATACTGCTTTCCTTTAAACACACCCTCTCCTTTCCACACATCCACTTCTTTATTTTGACACACCTACTCGCCCATTCTCCGGAAGCGATTTTGGCTGCAGCTACTCCCTTCTCCCCGGGTAACCAAAACATCCCTACCAACCCCTGACCCTATCTCCAGGTAACCCCGAGGGAGCTTCTTTCTCAGTCTCTGTCTATCCAGGTAAGTCAGTGATCCAATTGATCCAGGCTGGGATGGCTCAGCATGGTGCTGGGAAGCAGGCAGGATGCGGGTTCAATTCCTGCATGTAGGCACATACTTATGTGTGTTATCTCTGCTAGGTCAAGAGCCACATTGATACATCTGAACAGAGGGCACAGGTGCTTGCCCTGACCTTTTCCTGCACTGGAGAAAAAAATATTCTGAAGGAAGAGGGAAAAAAGTAAAGATTCCATGCATTGAATGGAGGGAGGGGTGGGTCCATTAACAAGAATCAGGCAAAAAAATCCCTACGGCAGCACACAGTGCCATAGCCAGGGTTAAATGCTAGGATTTCAGCCGATGGGATTTGGGGTCCCGCATTTTAAGCCCTGACCCCCGAGCTTAGGGGGTGGGGGGGGGGGGTGCCCATTCCCCAGCCCCTGGCCCCAGTCATCCACCAGAATCAGAACAATGATATACAGGCCCCATTAAAGGAGCGAGCTGCTGACATGCTACACAATAGCCCCTCACAGCGTGGCCAGGAAGCAGGGAGGGGAAGAGGTGAACGAAAGGGGGAGTAATGGAGGTGGGTGGGTGAGGAGGGAGGGGGGATTTGCTGTGCAAAGATGTCGGGGAGAGAGAGAGCTCAGGTATGTTGAAAAGACATTTGAGCAGGCTCGTAGAATCACTGGGCTTGAGACGATGGTCATGGTAAAAGTTTCCCATTTCGCCCCCTTGTATAACTGACCTACCACAGTGCATCCCAGGGCACAAAAGACAGAAGGTTATATTGAGGGTGGGGAGAGAAAAGAGCCTCAGATAGAATATGATCCTCTGGGTTAGATCCTAGGGGACTGAGGGAGCGCACCGTGGGCAACCCCACGCTATCATCGTAGACGGCTCACAGTCAGTCTGTAAGCGAGTGTTTTAGCCCTTAGCGCTGGGGGTCCGGGGCTTGCAAGCATGTGTGCGCACACACACAAACACACGCAGCCTGATCTCTAGAAATAAACTTTGATTTCGGACGTTTGAAAAGGTCCCATCGAACGTCTATATTTGCCTTCCTCGGCACTCACAAAAATAATTGTGATGCTTGGCGCCGAAGCTTGCTGCTCAGACAACTGCGCTTTGGAATTTCAGAACGCTCTAGCAAGCCACGAATAAGCCACTTACTCGCTCTAAACCCAACAATGCAGTGATCAATGTCATTCCAAAAAAAACAAAAAGGTAGAACAAAAACACATGGGAAATAAAAATAACAAAAACACATGAGAAATAAAAATAACAAAAACACATGGGAAATAAAAATAACAAAAACACATGAGAAATAAAAATAACAAAAACACATGCCAAATAAAAATAACAAAAACACATGAGAAATAAAAATAACAAATCACATGGGAAATAAAAATAACAAAAACGCATGGGAAATAAAAATAACAAAAACACATGAGAAATAAAAATAAAAGAAAAACACATGGGAAATAAAAATAACAAAAATACATGGGGAATACAAATAACAAAAACACATGGGAAATAAAAATAACAAAAACACATGGGAAATAAAAATAACAAAAAGACATGAGAAACAAAAAGAACAAAAACACATGGGAAATAAAAATAACAAAAACACATGGGAAATAAAAATAACAAAAACACATGAGAAACAAAAATAACAAAAACACATGGGAAATAAAAATAACAAAGACACATGAGAAATAAAAAATAAAAAAATACACATGGGAAATAAAAATAACAAAAACACATGAGAAATAAAAATAAAAGAAAAACACATGGGAAATAAAAATAACAAAAATACATGGGAAATACAAATAACAAAAACACATGGGAAATAAAAAAAACAAAAACACATGGGAAATAAAAATAACAAAAAGACATGAGAAACAAAAAGAACAAAAACACATGGGAAATAAAAATAACAAAAACACATGGGAAATAAAAATAACAAAAACACATGAGAAACAAAAATAACAAAAACACATGGGAAATAAAAATAACAAAGACACATGAGAAATAAAAAATAAAAAAATACACATGGGAAATAAAAATAACAAAAACACATGAGAAATAAAAATAACAAAAACACATGGGAAATAAAAATAACAAAAACACATGGGAAATAAAAATAACAAAAAGACATGGGAAATAAAAATAACAAAAACAAATGAGAAACAAAAATAACAAAAACACATGGGAAATAAAAATAACAAAAACACATGAGAAATAAAAAATAAAAAAATTCACATGGGAAATAAAAATAACAAAAACACATGAGAAATAAAAATAACAAAAACACATGGGAAATAAAAATAACAAAAACACATGAGAAATAAAAATAACAAAAACACATGGGAAATAAAAATAACAAAAACACATGGGAATATGGGGTAAGGTGACTATATACAGGGTCAGTACCATATTAACAATGTACAGGGATACTGGAGTGATGGAGGTAGATATGTAAGGGGTAAGTTGACTAATTACAGGGTCAATACTTATTTTCCACCATAATGTGCAAATAAATAAATAAATTAATTAATTAATCCTACAATGTGATTTTCTGGATTTTTTTTCTCATTTTGTCTGTCATAGTTGAAGTGTACCTATGATGAAAATTACAGGACTGTCTCATCTTTTTAAGTGGGAGAACTTGCACAATTGGTGGCTGACTAAATACTTTTTTGCCCCACTGTATATGTATAGGGCCAAGGTGACTATGATTCAGAATGTATGATAAACAAAGTCGCAGCAGAGTGTGGCGTGCATGCTCCTCAGGCCTATCTCCTCTTAGACGAGCATGGCGTGCTCCTCAGGCCTGTCTCCTCTGAGACGAGCATGGCGTGCTCCTCAGGCCTGTCTCCTCTGAGACGAGCATGGCGTGCTCCTCAGACCTATCTCCTCTGAGACAAGCGTGGCGTGCTCCTCAGGCCTGTCTCCTCTGAGACGTGCATGGCGTGCTCCTCAGACCTATCTCCTCTGAGAGGAGCATGGCGTGCTGCTCAGGCCTGTCTCCACTGAGAGGAGCATGGCGTGCTGCTCAGGCCTGTCTCCTCTGAGACGAGCATGGCGTGCTGCTCAGACCTATCTCCTCTGAGACGTGCATGGCGTGCTCCTCAGACCTATCTCCTCTGAGAGGAGCATGGCGTGCTGCTCAGGCCTGTCTCCTCTGAGAGGAGCATGGCGTGCTGCTCAGGCCTGTCTCCTCTGAGACGTGCATGGCGTGCTCCTCAGACCTATCTCCTCTGAGAGGAGCATGGCGTGCTGCTCAGTCCTGTCTCCTCTGAGACGAGCGTGGCGTGCTCCTCAGGCCTGTCTCCTCTGAGACGTGCATGGCGTGCTCCTCAGACCTATCTCCTCTGAGACGAGCATGGCGTGCTCCTCAGGCCTGTCTCCTCTGAGACGAGCATGGCGTGCTCCTCAGACCTATCTCCTCTGAGATGAGCATGGCGTGCTCCTCAGGCCTGTCTCCTCTGAGAAGAGCATGGCGTGCTGCTCAGGCCTATCTCCTCTGAGATGAGCATGGCGTGCTACTCAGGCCTGTCTCCTCTGAGAGGAGCATGGCGTGCTGCTCAGGCCTGTCTCCTCTGAGACGAGCATGGCGTGCTGCTCAGACCTATCTCCTCTGAGACGAGGATGGCGTGCTACTCAGGCCTGTCTCCTCTGAGACGAGCATGGCGTGTGAAGCAGAACAGATCCTCTGGATAAGCTCAGCTGGATACAGAAGGCGAGAAACACACATTTTGCCTCCCCTCCTTTCTTGAGTCATGATATAGTGACTTGGACGTGATGGAGGAAAGGCTGGTGGGATTTTTGTGTAATATCTATATACTGTATATGTATGTATATAAGTTTTGCATTTCACGGCACAGCTATTGAGATACGCGCTGGTATTTGTGAGGAAAAATGATTTGGCTGCAATTGTTTTGATATTTTCCGGTGTGGACAATTGATTATGGCATTGCCTTGATAGACTGAACATACCGCAAACACTCCAATGGGCATCATGGTGGATTAAATGTGCTGTCCCAAAGCCCAAGTCTCTAATGTGGACTTGGCTAGAGCACACACAGATCTTGGTCCTGGCTCATTTGATCTACGTGTGTGTGAAGCAGCTGAGAATCTAAATTCTAGAAGTGTTTCGACAGCAGAAATGTTCTCACTGAAAACATCCACAAGTCACACATAATGTGTAAACAGCGAAACATAATTATTTTCTGCATATGTACCGTAAAATTTAAAAAATCCACTGAATACAATGGCTACTCGTCTAGTTTCAACACATGGCAAATGTCACCATGTCACATATATTGTCCTCATAAAAAAACATGAAAGGACAGCCGGATTGCAGTTTAGGCTGGAGTCACAATATTACACCACCAATATACACACATCCACTGTCTCTGGATGATTTTACTTTCATAAATGACTCATTTGGTGCAAAGATGAGCTACTTTTCATAATAACACAAGCAAGAGAAGCCACTGGCCAAAGAAAGCCAGGGATGAGCTGCTAGCATTACCACATGGTAGAATACCATTCGGCCCAACAACAGGCCAACAGAGTATCAAACACACTCCCTAAACCTCTGTCTCAACAAACAGCAAAAGTCGCAAGGAGCCCCAAGCAAACAGAGGCTGTGTCTGATTTTGAAGGTCGGTTTGTTATTATTCGGTTCTCTCTCTCTCTGTGTGTACGCATGTCTGTTGCTGTAGAGTGAAGACGAGAAGAGGGCCGAGTGGTAACAATTTGTTAGTGTACAGTTGACCCGGCTAGTACAGGCACCCTCTTCAAAAGAATACCTTGGGAGTACCCGAGCGGTAATGTTAAGCATGCTCCGGGATTTAGCATGTGCTGCTCTCCCCTCGGAAAAGCAAAAGAATGGCAACTTGTTCATTTACAGAGCACTGCGTGCATGCCTTTTAATGAAAGAAGCTCTCCATCAGTAAAATACACACACACACAGCCTTGGTTCTTGTGTATTCTGTTCTCTACCACCATCTGTGCCAACTCCACTACAGAACCAGAAACGGGATTGTATTCAACAGCTTTGCCATGGCACATCATTTGATCATTGAAAAGTGCACATCTTCTTGACTTATAATGGTACTATAGTGGTTTATTTGGGTTACCTGGCTATGTTGTCTGTTGTGGCCCTGGATTGGGAAGGTGTGTGTGTGTGTGTGTATGTGTGTATGTGTGTGTGTGTGTGTGTGTGTGTGTGTGTGTGTGTGTGTGTGTGTGTGTGTGTGTGTGTGTGTGTGTGTGTGTGTGTGAGACTGACACAGGAGGGCAGTCTTTCTTCAACACTTACCCCAATCTGCATATGAGACACACCCAAGTAATCCTTTCTGTTTTAGCTATGAGGTGGTAGAGTTAATATACTGTAGGGATTGTGTTTAGTTTTACATGTTTTGCTTTCCCTTTGGCCACAGTAGACACCATACTGTACCTACTCAGCAGTTTGCTTCTTCAGAGAACTTGTCAGTGGCCTTGTGGGTTATTTAGTCCAAGTTTGTATTGTTGTTGATTTCCATCATTGGTCTTAACACCACCTCACCACCTGGTCCAAAAACAGCTGTGTGAAGGTATTTAACGTTTCTACCATTGCCTGACACTCAGATGCAGCCCTTTTAAGTGCTTTCAGATCCTCTCCTCTCCTCTCCTCCCTACCAGTGGCATTGAACAAGCCCCTAATTAAAGCAGATGACTCGATGTGTTCACCACCCCCCCTCCACCCCCCTCCTCTAACTTCATTTGCAACAGGGGCCCTTCACAGGAAGTGGCGGTGAGCCCTGTGGAAGCTGTGTTGCTTTTGATGTGTCGCCTGGGCCCCAGAGCCCCTATTAATCATCCTGTCAGGTGGCTAGTAACACACTGCCTCTCTCCTCTCCGGACCGGCCCCTAATGAAATCCCACTACAAAAATAAACAGGTAAATAAGGCCGAGCCAGGGGTGCGAAGAAGAAAACAGGAGCAAATTGAAAATGTTTCCGCCGTTTGTTTACGACGTTCGGATGTTTTTTGTCAATTAAGAATTTGGGGGACAAAGCAAGTTGAGTGTTTCTTGGTTGTAGGTTAAAACACTGTGGCCTATGTGTAGTGGACTTAAAGTTTGTTTTAATGCTGAAGATTTGTGTCTTGGGAGCTAAAGTTTGGATTCTGGTTTGTTTGGCTGGGTGTAATACTAGTGTGTTTTCATTTTTAAGGTATCAATAATTATTTGTGGTTGCCGTTTGGACTCCCTGTTTGACTTGGCTTCGAGAGCATGTTACTAAAATACAAAATGAATTACATTGTATTCAACAAGAGCTTGGAATCTGTAATGAGGGACAGGCGGCAGCCATGACCATAAACCACCGTGCACCACCTCTGGGAGTGCATGGGAACGGGATCTAGGGTGGTGTTCATTTAGCACCAAATGGAAGAAAACGGACTGAAATGGAGAGGGACTACCTTGACTTGTCTATAGCAGAACGTTCTGTTGCGTGACCTAATGAACACGACCCAGCTTAAACACTGGCTCTCAGAAGTGTGTTTGATTTACACCTCTGGCCTGGGTCATGCCATGGACTGCTGGTTTCTGAATCAATGAATGTACTTGCTTTTGTTGAGTCTTGACAGTGTTTGCAATATGTGTACCAAATTGTTTTACAATATGAATATCCTTGACTGATTCATACACATTTACTGTATGTGCCAGAAAACACCCACGTGAATGTTTATTGGACTAGTTTTCGGTACTAGTCTGGAAGACCTTTGTCCATAGATGTGTTGTGCAGATCATTCATTCAGTGCCAAAAGAGTAACGTTTTAAGTGTTTTTCAAGTAATTCTAAATGGCGGAAAATTCATCATGGCAGACCTTATGGGTCCTTGTGAGGAGAGGGATCTACTGTATGTACCAAAGGCATAACCTTTCAAAGTTAACATTTTCAATCTCTTGTTATAATGCCACCATCTGGCCAATCAGTGTCCCAGATCTCTATGGCAAGTTGCATCATTCACCCACGTTTCATCAAAATCGGGCCAGTGCTATTTTAGATATCGTGTGTGACTAATGTACAAACGTACCGTCATAGACAGATCCACAGTCCCCTCTCCTATTTCATCGTAGGGGACATTGAAATAAGCTACTACCATGGTCTGATGTTGCTTCAAACAATATAGTAAAATGCATATTGTGTTGGGTGATGTGCTAAAGTCTGATGTAGGCTGTTTTGAAAACTGCCGATGTTTTGTTTAATGTACTCGTGAGTGTAATGTACTTGGCTGTACGCACTACCCTCTCTAGCGTCTTAAGTTTGGATGCTGAGCAGTTGCAATACCAGGCGGTGATGCAACCGGTCAGGTTGCTCTCGATGGTGCAGCTGTATAACTTTTGGAGGATCTGGGGACCAATGCCAAATCTTTTCAGACTCCTGGGGGGGAAAAGGCATTGTCATGCCCTCTTCATGACTGTCTTGGTATGTCTGGACCATCAAATCAAATCAAATGTATTTATATAGCCCTTGGTACATCAGCTGATATCTCAAAGATGTACAGAAACCCAGCCTAAAACCCCAAACAGCAAGCAATGCAGGTGTAGAAGCACAGTGGCTAGGAAAAACTCTCTAGAAAGGCCAAAACCTAGGAAGAAACCTAGAGAGGAACCAGGCTATGTGGGGTGGCCAGTCCTCTTCTGGCTGTGCCGGGTGGAGATTATAACAGAACATGGCCAAGATGTTCAAATGTTCATAAATGACCAGCATGGTCAAATAATAATAATCACAGGCAGGACAGTTGAAACTGGAGCAGCAGCACGGCCAGGTGGACTGGGGTCAGCAAGGAGTCATCATGTCAGGTAGTCCTGAGGCATGGTCCTAGGGCTCAGGTCCTCCGAGAGAGAGAAAGAAAGAGAGAGAGAATTAGAGAGAGCATACACACAGGACACCGGATAGGACAGGAGAAGTACTCCAGATATAACAAACTGACACTAGCCCCCCGACACATAAACTACTGGAGCATAAATACTGGAGACTGAGACAGGAAGGGTCAGGAGACACTGTGGCCCCATCCGATGACATCCCCCGGACAGGGCCAAACAGGAAGGATATAACCCCACCCACTTTGCCAAAGCACAGCCCCCACACCACTAGAGGGATATCTTCAACCACCAATTTAACATCCTGAGACAAGGCCGAGTATTGCCCACAAAGATCTCCGCCACGGCACAACCCAAGGGGGGTGTGCCAACCCAGACAGGAAGATCACATCAGTGACTCAACCCACTCAAGTGACGCACCCCTCTTAGGGACGGTATGAAAGAGCCCTAGTAAGCCAGTGACTCAGCCCCTGTAATAGGGTTAGAGGCAGAGAATCCCAGTGGAAAGAGGGGAACCGGCCAGGCAGAGACAGCAAGGCGGTTCTTTGCTCCAGAGCCTTTCCGTTCACCTTCACACTCCTGGGCCAGACTACACTCAATCATATGACCCACTGAAGAGATGAGTCTTCAGTAAAGACTTAAAGGTTGAGACCGAGTTTGCGTCTCTCACATGGGTATGCAGACCATTCCATAAAAATGGAGCTCTATAGGAGAAAGCCCTGCTTCCAGCTATTTGCTTAGAAATTCTAGGGACAATTAGGAGGCCTGCATCTTGTGACCGTAGCGTACGTGTAGGTATGTACGGCAGTACCAATTCAGAGAGATAGGTAGGAGCAAGCCCATGTAATGCTTTGTAGGTTAGCAGTAAAACCTTGAAATCAGCCCTTGCCTTGACAGGAAGTCAGTGTAGGGAGGCTAGCACTGGATTAATATGATCACATTGTTTTGGTTCTAGTCAGGATTCTAGCAGGCGTATTTAGCACTAACTGAAGTTTATTTAGTGCTTTATCCGGGTAGCCGGAAAGTAGAGCATTGCAGTAGTCTAACCTAGAAGTGACAAAAGCATGGATTCATTTTTCTGCATCATTTTTGGACAGAAAGTTTCAGATTTTTGCAATGTTCCATAGATGGAAAAAAAGCTGTCCTTGAAACAGTCTTGATATGTTCTTCAAAAGAGAGATCAGGTTCCAGAGTAACGCTGAGGTCCTTCACAGTTTTATTTGAGACAACTGTACAACCATTAACATTAATTGTCAGATTCAACAGAAGATCTCTTTGTTTCTTGGGACCTAGAACAAGCATCTCTGTTTTGTCCGAGTTTAAAAGTAGAAAGTTTGCAACCATCCACTTCCTTATGTCTGAAACACATGCTTCTAACGAGGGCAATTTTGGGGTTTCACCATGTTTCATTGAAATGTACAGACCATTATAGTTTGTTGGTGATGTGGACACCAAGGAACTTGAAACTCTTGACCCGCTCCACTACAGCCCTGTCGATGTGAATGGGGGCGTGTTCGGCCCTCCTTTTTCTGTAGTCCACGATCAGCTCCTTTGTGTTGCTCATGTTGAGTGAGAGGTTGTTGTCCTGGTACCACATAGGATTCAGTTGCAGACAGAGGTGTTTAGTCCCAGGGTCCTTAGCTTAGTGATGAGCTTTGTGGGCACTATGGTGTTGAACACTGAGCTGTAGTCAATGAACAGCATTTTCACATAGGTGTTCCTTTTTTCCAGGTGTGAAAGGGCAGTGTGGAGTACAATAGAGATTGAATCATCTGTGGATCTGTTGGTGCCGTATGCAAATTTGAGTGTCTATAGGGTTTCTGGGATAATGGTGTTGATGTGAACCATGACCAGCCTTTCAAAGCATTTCATGGCTACAAACGTGAGCGCTACGGGTAGGTAGTCATTTAGGCAGGTTACCTTAGTGTCCTTGGGCACAGGGACTACGGTGGTCTGCTTGAAACATGTTGGTATTACAGACTCAGACAAGGAGAGGTTGAAAATGTCAGTGAAGACACTTTCCAGTTGGTCAGCGCATGCTCGGAGTACATGTCCTGGTAATTTGCCTGGCCCTGCAGCCTTGTGAATGTCCTGTGAACTTGTTTAACTTGTTATGGCTGCAATCCCGATATCGGGATAAGTGTCATCAACAACCGCTGAATAGCATAGCGCTACATTCAATAAATATTACTACAAATATTTATATTCATGAAATCACAAGTGCAATACAGGAAAACACAGTTTAGCCTTTTGTTAATCCACCTGTCGTGTCAGATTTTGAAATTATGCTTTTCAGCGAAAGCAATCCAAGCGTTTGTGTAAGTTTATCGATCGCACTACAAAACACTTAGCGTCAGGAAGCTTGGTCATGAAAATCAGAAAAGCAATCAAATTAATCATTTACCTTTGATGATCTTCAGATGTTTTCACTCACGAGACTCCCAGTTACACAACAAATGTTCAGTTTGTCCCCTAAAGATGATTTTTATATCCAAAATACCTCGTGTTATGTTCAGAAATACACAGGGAAGAGCGGTCACGACAACGCAGACGTAAATTCCAAATAGTTTCCATAATGTCCACAGAAAAATGTCAAACGTTTTTTATAATCAATCCTCAGGTTGTTTTTAAAATATATAATCGATAATATATCAACTGCAAATGTCTTTCACAGAAGGAGAGGGGAAAACAATGGCTGTCCAAATTCTGTTGCGCGAGCAAAACTCATGTGACCACTTGACGCGATGTTATCGTTCTGGCTCATTTTTCAAAATAAAAGCCTGAAACTATGTCTGAAGACTGTTGACACCTTGAGGAAGCGATATGAAAAGGAATCTGGTTCATATCCCTTTAAATCCAGCAAAGGGAGGCTATGGAACATGGAGTTTTCAAAATAGAAGCCACTTCCTGTTTTGATTTTCCTCAGGGTTTCGCCTGCAATATCAGTTCTGTTATACTCACAGACAATATTTTGACAGTTTTGGAAACTTTAGAGTGTTTTCTATCCAATACTAACAATAATATGCATATATTAGCAACTGAGACCGAGGAGAAGGCCATTTACAATGGGTACTTTTTCATCCAAGCTACTCAATACCCCTGCAGCCATAAAAAGGTAATGTCTTAATCTAAATTACGGATGTCCCTGGCTAAGAAAAGGGGGAAAACAATGTTGATTATTTGCAGTAAGATGAGTCGCAAATTCCAGTTTTCATTTCCTAGTGGAACAACATCAGCCAAAATCAAAGGAATGTTTCTCACAATACACTGAGTTTGAATATAATTAAGTGCTATGACATTTCCACTTTTCTCTAGGTTGACTTTAGATAGACGGTTTTTGCACTCCAGGTACCCATAGTAAAACAAGTAGATTCTGATTTATTTTTCAGAGAAATATTCAAACAACAATTTTGTGGTTCTGATTGCAACTGATTCAAATGTACACATTTTCACTCTCCAGTTTTTTAACATCATTAACCAAGTGCTCTAGAAGGGCATCAAAGCCATATTTCTTTAGATCTTGATAACAAAATAATGACACTAAATGAATTTTCATCACAGCAGAGTTCAACTTTGGTGGCAGATTCCTGAGGACAAAATAAACGGTGCCTATCTTGTGAACATCACTCATAGATCCAAGCGGGTTAGTAGTTTCAAAGTCATCATAGTACAACATTTCTATGTTTTCAGGACGAGGGATGAGTCGTAAAATAACTTCCGTCACAAAAGTCTTCATAAGTGTCTTTCACAGATGTATCCCACGTGTTTAGCAGATGTTATTGTGGGTTTAACAAAATGCTTGTGTTTCCAGCTAACAGTGCAGTAATATCAAACAGTAATGTCTAACAATTTCACAACAATACACAGAAATCTAAAGTAAATGAATGGAATTAAGAGTATATAAATATTTGGACGAGCAATGCCGGAGCAGCATAGACTAAGATACAGTAGAATAGAATAGACGATATACACGAGATGAGTAATGCAAAATATGTAAACATTATTAAAGTGACTAGTGTTCCATTGTTAAAGTGGTCTGTGATTCCAAGTCTATATTGTGGCAGACCAGGGGGTTGGGTCAAAATGTTTACACAGATCAGACACGGACAGAGTAGGATTAGCTCAGTTTCAAAGGTGTTTATCAAAATAATAGTTCAAAAGAAAAGAATAGGTCTCCCTCATAAGACCCTCTCTGGGATGCTGTCCTCTGGGCTCCGGGTCTTGCTGTATCCTGTGGTGATCAAAAACTGAACTCCCTCCTGTTACCTCTGCAACCGTCCCCAACTATAAGGGAGTCCTTTCTTCCCTCAGTCTCTCCCCTGTGTGCTACCCTTCTGGCAGCTTAATGGGACTCAGCCCTTGATTACTCACAAACTTCCAATCAGCCCCAATTAGTCGTTGCTGGAGAGGCCGTCAAGACCTGGCACGTCCAGCAGATGAAGCCATCGCCTCATGATGTATACCCTGTCTGTCACCAGGCCTCGACGAGTCTCCCCCTGGTGGTTGACCTGCTGTACGCCCCCCCGAAGCTCTGTCGGGGAGGGGACTGTCATCAGTGCGACGTATATCTCCCTTCCTCATTTCCATGCTTTGTTGCATCCTCATTTCCATGCTTCGCCCCTGACCTGTGCACAACAGAAAAAGAGAACCGTTGAGTGAACAAGAACCACCTGGTGATCAGATCGTTTGTGTCCCTTCCCCTGGCCATCCAGCCCAGGGGAGAATGGTCCGTGACCAGGGTGAAGTGGGTACCTAACAGGTAATACTTGAGTTTCTAGAGCCCACTTCACCGCTGCAAACTCTTTCTCAACAATAGAGTACTTTTTTCTCTTGGTATCAGCTTTCGGCTGATGTACATGATGGGGTGCTCCTCCCCATCATGTAACTGGGACAGAACGGCCCCTAGTCCCGTATCACATGCATCCGTCTGGACCACCATCGGCAGATGGAAATCGGTCGTTAGAATCGGATGGGAGCACAGCGCTTCCTTCAGACGGCTGAACGTCGCTTCTGACTCGTCCGTCCATTTCACTGTTTTCCAGAGGCGGGCCCTGGTTAGATCGGTGAGGGGGGAAGCTATAGCAGCAAAGTTGGGGATAAACCGGATATAGTATCCTGCCAGTCCCAGGAAGGATTTGACCTGTGTCTTGGTGCGTGCAACGGCACAGTCACATATCGCGTGAACTTTCCGCTCGACGTTCCCCCGTCCGATCAAATACCCCAGGTACTCCACCTCTTCGAACACTAGTTTCCATTTCTTGGGGTTCACGGTCAACCCAGCTTGTCTGAGTGCATCCAGCACCACCTGGAGGCGCGCAGGTGCTTTTCCCAATCTTGGTTGTGGATGATATCCAGCAGTACGCAGCGGCGGGGCCGAAGCACTCTGTTCATCAGTCGCTGGAATGTGGGTGGGGCTCCGAGTAGACCGAACGGGTGCACCCGGTGCTGATACAATCCGTCTGGTGTCGAGAACGCCGTCTTCTCCCAGGAGGAGGCTGCCAACGGTACCTGCCAATATCCTTTGGTCAGGTCAAAGGCGCTGATGTACTGGGCCTTTCCCAATTGGTCGGTGAGCTTGTTCACGCTCGGCATGGGGTTGGCATCGAATAAGCTTTTGTCGTTCACACCCCGAAAATCATTACAGAAGCAGAGGCTACCGTCCGGTTTGGGCACCAACACGCACCATGCACTGTGGGACTCTTCAATGACCCCCATCCTCAGCATAGCCTCCACTTCCTGTTTCACGGCCTTCCTTCGGGCCTCCGGAATCCAATATGGCCACTTTCGTACCGGGTATGGATGTGGTGTTCACAGAGGGTCGTGCGGCCCGACCAACACCCGACCAACATCCCATCTGGAATTCTCAGGGCTGCGCTTCCCGATTATAGACCTGTGCTTGCGCGCGTTGGGCCTTCTCCATATGTTCCCTCATGACTGGCCATATGGCTGTCATCCACTTCCTCATCGTCTCCATGTGCTATACCACGCTGCGTTAGGGAGTCGGTTGGGCTTCCCACACCTCCTTGGCGAGGTCCAGTCGGCCGTGTGGCCTCCTCCCGTAGAGGAGTTTGAAAGGGGAAAACCCAGTGGAGTACTGGGGTACTTCTCGGATTGAGAACATTAGGTGGGGTAGTGGCTGGTGCCAGTTCTTCCCATCCTGCTCGATGACCTTCCGCAGCATTTGTTTGAACATTTTATTGAAGCGCTCGACAAGCCCATCCGTCTGCGGGTGAAAGACGGTGGTCTGGATATGCTTGATCTGCAGGAGAGCACACAACTCTTTCATTAGGCGGGACATAAACTCAGTACTTCGGTCTGTCAGGATCTCGTTCGAGATGCCCACCCGGCTAAAGAGGTGGAAAAGTTCCTGCGCGATTTCCTTGGATACCGCCTCCCATAGGGGAATGTCCTCGGGATACCGGGTGGCATAATCTACAATCACCAGGATGTGTCCTCGTGCTGTTTTTACCAGGGGTCCCATTATGTCCATGGCGATGCATTCAAAGGGTATCCCGATGATCGGTAGGGGGACCAGTGGGTTTCAGAAGTTTGCTTTTGGGGCAGTGAGTTGACACTCCAGGCAGTTGCGAAAGTAGTCTTCCACGGCCCTCCTCATCCCGGGCCAGTGGAACCGGGCGGCGATCAGTTCCCCGGGTCTTCTCCATTCCCAGGTGCACCTCCAACAGGTGGGTGTGGGCCAGCTGAAGAATGGTTCCCACGTACCATCTGGGTAGCAACAATACCCCTTTTATATAAGGTGTCGCGCCAACAGGGGGAACTTCCAGAGGTATTGTTGCTACCCAGACGGTACATGGGAACCGACCCTATATCTCCGGACCCAAAGATACAGGTTGGTCAACCGGTTGCTTCCGTGCCGCACAGGCGATGGGTCATCCCCGCTCTCTTCTTCGGCATGCTCGTATCTTTTTCTTCAGCTCGTGCCCCCATAGGGTCACGAACAGCGGACAATCTCGTCCCACTAGGAGAGGTACCGGCAACTCTGGTATTGCACCCAGCATCATCTGGCAACTCCCTTGTGGCGTCACGATGTTGGTCCATACGGTTGGGTACCGCTTTGTGTCATCGTGAACACAGGAAACGGACAGCTCCCTACCCCGTTCGGTCTCCTGGTTCAGCAGGCTCATGGTTACATAGAGCTTCCGTGTCGTGTCCGTCAACCTTCCCTGGCCCATGGGTGCAGTTGATTCGTGGTGTGCCCAACAGGAGATGACATAGTTCCCGGCGTGACTCACCTCGCCTCCGGGGCTTGTTGATGGTATCGACTCCTCTCGAGCCGGGCAATTCCAGGCAATTCCACTCAAAACACCTCCTTTGAGCTCTATCTACCTGGTTGTCGGTGGTGGGTCGGCCCTACCCCAGCCGTCTCTCGCCACAATGGGCAGCAGCCTCTAATATGCTAGTAATGGCTATTTAACAGAATTTTAACAGTCTGATGACCTTGAGATAGAAGCTGTTTTTCAGTCTCTTGGTCCCAGCTTTGATGCACCTGTACTGACCTTGCCTTCTGGATAATAGCGGGGTGGACAGGCTGTGGCTCAGGTGATTGTTGTCCATGATGATCGTTTTTGCCTTCCTGTGACATCGGGTGCTGTAGGTGTCCCGGATGATGCGTTGGGCAGACCGCACTACCCTCTGGAGAGCCCTGCGGTTGCGGGTGGTGCAGTTGCCGTACCAGGCAGTAAATTTCCTCAGCCTCCTGAGGTTGAAGAGGCGCTGTTGCACCTTCTTCACCACACTGTCTGTGTGGGTGGACCATTTCAGTTTGTCATTGATGTGTATGCCGAGGAACTTGCAGCTTTCCACCTTCTCCACTGCGGTCCCGGCGATGTATTTGTATTTATTAATTGGATCTGCCAAGGCAGCAGCTACTCTTCCTTTGGTCCGACAAAATTAAGGCAGTTATGCAATTTTTAAAACATTACAATATATTACAGAATTCACAACACACTAAGTGTGTGCCCTAAGGCCCATACTCCACTACCATATATCTAAAACACAAAATCCATGTGGACGAGTGTGTTTAGTGCGTATCTTATAATGTGTGAGTATGCATGCCTTTGCCTATGTTTGTGTTACTTCACAGTCCCCGCTGTTCCATAAGGTGTGTTTTTAACTGATTTTTAAATCTGATTCTACTACTTGTATCAGTTACCTGACGTGGAATAGAGTTCCATGTTGTCATGGCTCTATGTAGTACTGTTCTGGACTTGGGGACAGTGAAGAGACCTCTGGTGGCATGCCTGGTGGAGTATGCATTGGTGTCCGAGCTGTGTGCTAGTATTTTAAACAGAAAGCTTGGTACCTTCAGCTTGTCAACACCTCTTACAAAAACAAGTAATGAGGAAGTCAATCTCTCTTCCACTTTGATCCATGAGAGACTGACATGCATGTCATTAATGTTAGCTCTCTGTGTACTTTTATGGGCCAGCCGTGCTGCCCTGTTCTGAGACAGTTGTAATTTTCAGAGGTCCCTCTTTGTGGCACATGACCACGTGAATGAACAGTAGTCCAGGTGCGACAAAACCAGGGCCTGTAGGACCTGCCTTGTTGATGGTGTTGTTAAGAAGGCAGAGCAGCCCTTGATTATGGACAGCCTTCTCCCCATCTTAGCCACTGTTGTATCAATATGTTTTGACCATGACAGTTTACAATCCAGGGTTACTCAAAGTAGTTTAGTCACCTCAACTTACTCAATTTCCACATTTTTCATTAAGAGATGTAGTTCAGGTTTAGGGTTTAGTGAATGATTTGTCCCAAATACATTGCTTTTATTTTTGGAAATATTTAGGACTAACTTATTCCTTACTACCCATTTCATTTCAAAACTAACTCAAGCTCTTTGTTAAGTGTTGCGGTCATTTCAGTCGCTGTAGTAGCTGATGTGTATAGTGTTGAGTCATCTTCATAAATAGACACACTGACCTTACTCAAAGCCAGTGGCATGTCATTAGTAAAGATTGAAAAAAGCACGGGGCCTAATGTCACGTCCTGACCATAGAGAGTCCTTATTTTCTATGGTGGAGTAGGTCAGGGCTTGACTTGGGGTTTAGTCTAGTTTATTATTTATATGTTGTTGTTCTAGTTTTCATATTTCTATGTTGGTGATTTGTATGATTCCCAATTAAAGGCAGCTGGTAATCGTTGTCTCTAATTGGGGATCATATTTAAGTAGTGTTTGTTCCCACCTGTGTTTGTGGTATATTGTATTGTGAGTTAGTGTATGTAGCACCGCTGTTAGCACGGTTTGTTGTTTGTTTTTGTTTAGTTTCACGATTAATAAATTATGTGGAACTCAACCTTCGCTGCACCTCCGTTTCTACAAACGATCGTGACACCTAAACAGCTACTCTGGCGAATTCCTGCTTCTTCCTGGATTATGTTTGAGAGGCTTCCATTAAGGAACATCCTCTGTGTTCTGTTAGATAATTAACTCTTTATCCAGATTAAAGCCATAACACATAGTATTTTCCAGCAACAGACTATGATCGATAATGTCAAAAGCTCCACTGAAGTCTAATTGAACAGCCCCCACAATCATTTTATCATCAATTTCTCTCAACTGATCATCAGTCATTTGTAGATAGGTGGGTGCTCCTTGGTTGTTTCCTGAAGTCCACAATCAACTCCTTTGTTTTATTGACGTTAGGTGAGAGGTTATTGTCCTGGCACCAATCTCCCAGAGCCCTCACCTCCTCCCTATAGGCTATGTTGTCATTGTTGGTAATCTACTATTGTTGTGTCGTCTGAAAACTTGATTGAGTTGGAGGCTTTCAAGTCCACGCATTCATGGGTGAACAGGGAGTACAGTTGGGGGCTGAGCACACATCCTTGTGGGTCCCCAGTGTTGAGTATCAGCGAAGTGGAGGTGTTTTTTCCTACCTTCAACACCTGGGGCGGCCTGTCCGGATGTCCATGACCCAGTTGCACAGGGCAGGGTTCAGACCCAGGGCCTCAAGCCTAATGATGAGCTTGGAGGGTACTATGGTGTTTGAATGCTGAGCTATAGTCAATGAACAGCATTCTTACATAGGTATTCCTCTTGTCCAGATGGGATAGGGCAGTGTGATGGCGATTGCATTGTCTGTGGATTTATTGGAGCGGCAAGCAAATTGAAGTGGGCCTAGGGTGTCAGGTAAGGTACAGGTGACAGGATCCTTGACTCGTCTCTCAAAGCACTTCATGATGACTATTTGCATTTTCCAATAACATACAGATTTCAGAATTGCGACACATGAATGTCAATGTTTCTAGTATAGGAATATATTCCAAAGTGTCTTTCACTGGAACTTGATCATACATGCCTGTTTGTTTATTTCCTATTATATCTAACTCCCAACACTACTTTTACTGGCTCCAAAACACCCAATTTCTGGTTGAAGTACTTTGTTCTCTTGGTTTCTGTGTTAAAATTTGCAAATGGGTTTTCAAAGTTCTCAAAACGATCCTTTCCAGCAGATGTTGAGGGGTTATCCATAGGCATAACTGACCGAACATCCTGTTTAATTTGGGTGTGAACCCACAAGTAAGCTCTTCTAAATCACACACTACTGTTGACACAACACTATCTGCAACACCACTAGCTTGCAACTTGGCACACATATCTTTAGCAAGACTGTCCATTCTACCCAAAACAATCACTTTGAGTGTTATCATGTGGGACATTTGTGGAGCTTCTGACTGGACTGGAGAATCAGCAACATGAGAGGGCCCATCTAAGCTTAATGCATCAACTACTTGACCAATATCTTTATTTAGTTTTCTGAAACCTGAGTATGTTGAAAACTGCCATCGACATCCAGCTTGAGCATAGACCAATCTAAATTCAGTGGAGGGATAGAAGCTATGCTCAATTCTTAAATGGCTGTGCAACACTTGACAACAAAAGCACTGTAACATACATTTATCTAGTTAAGAAGTTTTGTCCTCAACTTTATCATGCTAGGGGCCTCTCTTGTTTTTCCTACATCTACAAATATGTAGAAGATGACAAGAGTCGTTCTGTTTTATTTACTTAACAAATAAGGAACACTCAAAATGTGCACTTATAAATCAGAACAATTTTAATCAAAATACAACTGTAGACAGAAGTCAAACATCACACATACAACTGATGTCTCTCCTGAGTTCTGCAAAATAGGAAAAGTCCCATGTTGCTTTTATCATGCTTGTAGCCCCTGTGATTTTTATTTATTTCACCTTTATTTAACCTGGTAGGCTAGTTGAGAACACGTTCTCATTTACAACTGCGACCTGGCCAAGATAAAGCAAAGCAGTGAGACACAAACAACACAGAGTTACACATGGAATAAACAAACATACAGTGAATAATACAATAGAGAAAGTATATTTACAGTGTGTGCAAATGAGGTAAGATAAGGTGGGGTGAGGCAATAAACAGGCCATAGTGGCGAAATGATTACAGTATGGCATATTAAACACTGGGGTGATAGATGTGCAGAAGACGAGTGTGCAAGTAGTACTGGGGTGCAAAGGAGCAAAAACAAATAACAATATGATGATGAGGTAGTTGGATGGGCTATTTACAGATGGGCTATGTACAGGTGCAGTGATCTGTGAGCTGCTCTGACAGCTGGTGCTTAAAGCTAGTAAGGGAGATATTAGTCTCCAGCTTCAGTTTGCAGTTCGTTCCAGTCATTGGCAGCAGAGAACTGGAAGGAAAGGCGGCCAAATGAGGAATTGGCTTTGGGGGTGACCAGTGAAATATACCTGCTGGAGCGCATGCTACGGGTGGGTGCTGCTATGGTGACCAGTGAGCTGAGATAAGGTGGGGCTTTACCTAGCAGAGACTTATAGCTGACCTGGAGCCAGTGTGTTTGGCGATGGACATGAAGCGAGGGCCAGCCAACGAAAGCATACAGGTTGCAGTGGTGGGTAGTATATGGGGCTTTGGTGACAAAACGGATGGCACTGTGATAGACTGCATCCAATTTGCTGAGTAGAGTGTTGGAGGCTATTTTGTAAATTACATTGCCAAAGTCAAGGATCGGTAGGATAGTCAGTTTTACAAGGGTATGTTTAGCAGCATGAGTGAAGGATGCTTTGTTGCGAAATAGGAAGCCGATTCTAGATTTAATTTTTGGATTGGAGATGCTTAATATGAGTCTGGAAGGAGAGTTTACAGTCTAACCAGACACTTAGGTATTTATAGTTGTCCACATATTCTAAGTCAGAGCCGTCCAGAGTAGTGATGCTGGACGGGTGGGTAGGTGGGGTCAGCGATTGGTTGAAGAGCATGCATTTAGTTTTACTAGCATTTAAGAGCAGTTGGGATGCCACGGACGGAGAGTTGTATGGCATTGAAGCTCGTTTGGAGGTTTGTTAACACAGTGTCCAAAGAAGGGACAGAATGATACAGAATGGTGTCATCTGCGTCGATGTGGATCAAAATCAAATCAAATTTTATTTGTCACATACACATGGTTAGCAGATGTTAATGCGAGTGTAGCGAAATGCTTGTGCTTCTAGTTCCGACAATGCAGTAATAACCAACAAGTAATCTAACTAACAATTCCAAAACTACTGTCTTATACACAGTGTAAGGGGATAAAGAATATGTACATAAGGAAATATGAATGAGTGATGGTACAGAGCAGCATAGGCAGGATACAGTAGATGGTATCGAGTACAGTATATACATGAGGTGAGTATGTAAACAAAGTGGCATAGTTAAAGTGGCTAGTGATACATGTATTACATAAGGATGCAGTCGATGATATAGAGTACAGTATATACGTATGCATATGAGCTGAATCATGTAGGGTAAGTAACATTGTATAAGGTAGCATTGTTTAAAGTGGCTAGTGATATATTTACATCATTTCCCATCAATTCCCATTATTAAAGTGGCTGGAGTTGAGTCAGTGTCAGTGTCAGAGTGTTGGCAGCAGCCACTCAATGTTAGTGGTGGCTGTTTAACAGCAGTTGCCGTACCAGGCCTGTGATACAGCCCGCCAGGATGCTCTCGATTGTGCATCTGTAGAAGTTTGTGAGTGCTTTTGGTGACAAACCGAATTTCTTCAGCCTCCTGAGGTTGAAGAGGCGCTGCTGCGCCTTCTTCACGATGCTGTCTGTGTGAGTGGACCAATTCAGTTTGTCTGTGATGTGTATGCCGAGGAACTTAACTTGCTACCCTCTCTAATACTGTTCCATCGATGTGGATAGGGGGGTGTTCCCTCTGCTGTTTCCTGAAGTCCACAATCATCTCCTTAGTTTTGTTGACGTTGAGTGTGAGGTTATTTTCCTGACACCACACTCCGAGGGCCCTCACCTCCTCCCTGTAGGCCGTCTCGTCGTTGTTGGTAATCAAGCCTACCACTGTTGTGTCGTCCGCAAACTTGATGATTGAGTTGGAGGCGTGCGTGGCCACGCAGTCGTGGGTGAACAGGGAGTACAGGAGAGGGCTCAGAACGCACCCTTGTGGGGCCCCAGTGTTGAGGATCAGCGGGGTGGAGATGTTGTTGCCTACCCTCACCACCTGGGGGCGGCCCATCAGGAAGTCCAGTACCCAGTTGCACAGGGCGGGGTCGATACCCAGGGTCTCGAGCTTGATGACGAGCTTGGAGGGTACTATGGTGTTGAATGCCGAGCTGTAGTCGATGAACAGCATTCTCACATAGGTATTCCTCTTGTCCAGATGGGTTAGGGCAGTGTGCAGTGTGGTTGAGATTGCATCGTCTGTGGACCTATTTGGGCGGTAAGCAAATTGGAGTGGGTCTAGGGTGTCGGGTAGGGTGGAGGTGATATGGTCCTTGACTAGTCTCTCAAAGCACTTCATGATGACGGAAGTGAGTGGAGGTGGAGGTAGGGTGGAGGTGATATGGTCCTTGACTAGTCTCTCAAAGCACTTCATGATGACGGAAGTGAGTGCTACGGTAGTCGTTTAGCTCAGTTACCTTAGCTTTCTTGGGAACAGGAACAATGGTGGCCCTTTTGAAGCATGTGGGAACAGCAGACTGGTATAGGGATTGATTGAATATGTCCGTAAACACACCGGCCAGCTGGTCTGCGCATGCTCTGAGGGCGCGGCGGGGGATGCCGTCTGGGCCTGCAGCCTTGCGAGGGTTAACACGTTTAAATGTCTTACTCACCTCGGCTGCAGTGAAGGAGAGTCCGCATGTTTTCGTTGCAGGCCGTGTCAGTGGCACTGTATTGTCCTCAAAGCGGGCAAAAAAGTTATTTAGTCTGCCTGGGAGCAGGACATCCTGGTCCGTGACTGGGCTGGATTTCTTCTTGTAGTCCGTGATTGACTGTAGACCCTGCCACATGCCTCTTGTGTCTGAGCCGTTGAATTGAGATTCTACTTTGTCTCTGTACTGACGCTTAGCTTGTTTGATAGCTTTGCGGAGGGAATAGCTGCACTGTTTGTATTCGGTCATGTTACCAGTCACCTTGCCCTGATTAAAAGCAGTGGTTCGCGCTTTCAGTTTCACGCGAATGCTGCCATCAATCCACTGTTTCTGGTTAGGGAATGTTTTAATCGTTGCTATGGGAACGACATCTTCAACGCACGTTCTAATGAACTCGCACACCGAATCAGCGTATTCGTCAATATTGTTATCTGACGCAATACGAAACATGTCCCAGTCCACGTGATGGAAGCAGTCTTGGAGTGTGGAGTCAGCTTGGTCGGACCAGCGTTGGACAGACCTCAGCGTGGGAGCCTCTTGTTTTAGTTTCTGTCTGTAGGCAGGGATCAACAAAATGGAGTCGTGGTCAGCTTTTCCGAAAGGAGGGCGGGGCAGGGCCTTATATGCGTCGCGGAAGCTAGAGTAACAATGATCCAAGGTTTTTCCACTCCTGGTTGCGCAATCGATATGCTGATAAAATTTAGGGAGTCTTGTTTTCAGATTAGCCTTGTTAAAATCCCCAGCAACAATGAATGCAGCCTCCGGATAAATGGATTCCAGTTTGCATAGAGTCAAATAAAGTTCGTTCAGAGCCATCGATGTGTCTGCTTGGGGGGGGATATATACGGCTGTGATTATAATCGAAGAGAATTCTCTTGGTAGATAATGCGGTCTACATTTGATTGTGAGGAATTCTAAATCAGGTGAACAGAAGTATTTGAGTTCCTGTATGTTTCTTTCATCACACCATGTCTCGTTAGCCATAAGGCATACGCCCCCGCCCCTCTTCTTACCAGAAAGATGTTTGTTTCTGTCGGCGCGATGCGTTGAGAAACCCGCTGGCTGCACCGCCCCCGATAGCGTCTCTCCAGTGAGCCATGTTTCCGTGAAGCAAAGAACGTTACAGTCTCTGATGGCCCTCTGGAATGCTACCCTTGCTCGGATTTCATCAACCTTGTTGTCAAGAGACTGGACATTGGCGAGAAGGATGCTAGGGAGTGGTGCACGATGTGCCCGTCTCCGGAGTCTGACCAGAAAACCGCCTCGTTTCCCTCTTTTTCGGAGTCGTTTTTTTGGGCCGCTGCATGGGATCCATTCCGTTGTCCTGGGTGAAAGGCAGAACACAGGATCCGCGTCGCGAAAAACATATTCTTGGTCGTACTGATGGTGAGTTGACGCTGATCTTATATTCAGTAGTTCGTCTCGACTGTATGTAATGAAACCTAAGGTGACCTGGGGTACTAATGTAAGAAATAACACGTAAAAAAACAAAACACTGCATAGTTTCCTAGGAACGCGAAGCGAGGCGGCCATCTCTGTCGGCGCCGGGAATCAGGGAATCAGGGAATCACCCGTAGCAAGAGCGAAATTGTTGATATTTACAGAGAAAAGAGTCAGCCCGAGAATTGAACCCTGTGGTACCCCCATAGAGACTGCCAGAGGTCCGGACAACAGGCCTTCCGATTTGACACACTGAACTCTATCTGAGAAGTAGTTGGTGAACCAGGCGAGGCAGTCATTTGAGAAACCGAGGTTGTTGAGTCTGACAATAAGTTCCTAACTTCCCTGAAAAGTTGCATATCGTGGGAGCTATTCGATGCTAATGCAGTACTCCACAGGATGTTTTTGTGCTGGTCAAGGGCAGTCAGGTCTGGAGTGAACCAAGAGCTATATCTATTCCTGGTTCAACATTTTCTGAATGGGGCATGCTTATTTAAGATGGTGAGGGGGGTCTGTAATAAGCAGCAACAGTGACAGACTTATTTCTGGAAAGGTGCATTTTTAAAAGTAGAAGCTCGAACTGTTTGGGCTCAGACCTGGATAGCATGACAGAACTCTGCAGCAGATTGCAACTACAGCCCATTTGGCCGTTCTGTCTTGGGGGAAAATGTATACACATAATGTACATAGAGGTATTTTTCAGCTATGATTTTACCAGTCAGAATCCAGAATGGATATGACAATGGGACCAGCACAGGACGTACTACACCCTTACAACAATCTACTTTTTGATCTTCTTGACTTCTTGTCTGGTAAATTGCTACTGTGTGTCAAGAAAAGACCCCCAATTAGGGGTTAGTGTACTCCAGTAAAGAAGGGCTGGTTTAGATTAAAAACTATTGCCCTGTGTCCCCGTTCATATGGGCATGAGAGACTAGTCACTGGTAGAATTGAGTTGGCACTTTATTAGCCCAAACACCCACAGACACACAAGGTTGAGGTTACTCATGGGCAGTAATTAGTAATACATTTTTTTTGTTGCATTGATATATTGTGTCTTCTAACTGTCCAAGAATAGGATCCAAAGTGTTAGGAAAGTCTGAAAGTGACAGATCCAGCAGCCAAGAGATTTCTTGACAGTATGTCATAAAATATTATTACACTTATGAATGTAGGTAAAATGCTAATATGTATTAGATCCAGTACAATGGAATAACTAAGACCTGAATTTGAATGCAGCGTGTTCCGATTCCTCCTTCTCTTTCTGTCCAGCAGGGTCAACCAAAAACACTTGGCCTGATGATTCATGCAGATACTGGGGAAGCAATATAGAAATGTATTGATCCCTTAAATGTCACACCCTGGTCAAAGTATTTTGTGTTTATCTTTATTTATTTGGTCAGGCCAGGGTGTGGCATGGGTTTTTGTATGTGGTGTGTATGTGTGGGGATTGTAGCTAGTGGGGTGTTCTAGCTAAGTCTATGGCTGTCTGAAGTGGTTCTCAATCAGAGGCAGGTGTTTATCGTTGTCTCTGATTGGGAACCATATTTAGGCAGCCATATTCTTTGAGTTTGTGGTGGGTGATTGTCCTTAGTGTCCTGATGTCATTGTTCTGTGTTAGGATACACAAGTATAGGCTGTTTCGGGTTTTGTTAAGTTTATTGTTTTGGTAGTGTTTGTGTTTAGTGTGTTAATTCATTAAACATGGATTGCAATAGACACGCCGCATTTTGGTCCGATCCTTGTTCTACCTCTTCATCAGAGGAGGAGATAGAAGAAAACCGTTACATTAAATGGTTTTGCTAATAAATGACCCATATCACAACCCTCATACCTCTTCACAAAAATGTACCTAAATCAATGTTGGAAAAAGGATTTTACTCACATAAATAGGAAATAGGAATTAGTAGGAATTTATTTTTCCAGTTAGAAACAGTAGGCCGTGCATCAAATAACTATTTTCATCAGAAAAACGAACCCTCAAATGCACTATTGCACTTTGTAAGTTGTCTGCAGGTGGCTTGTTGTGAATGCACTCAAATATCAAGTCATTATCAGGTTATGTAAACTGTGTTCTAATACTCAAAGTAGAAAGATTTGTCTTAATGTTCAGTATATGAAAGTGATGATATGAAAAGGATTGTTTCATGTTATTAATCTCACTGTGACTGATAAATCCCTGCCTATTACTGTGATTAAAAAGAGCATATGAAATTCTGAACCTTGTTTGAAGTCCCTAGGTCACATGACCAAGGAGCTATTGAAATTTTTCATTTTGGAAAGATTAATGTAAATTCATGTGAGATGAAAATGGACAAACTAAAGTGTGTGCAGTGTGTAGGCCCACTCAGTGGACATGCTGAACCTTGTTTGATGTACCTAGGTCACATGACCAAGGAGCTATTGAAATGTTACATTTTGAAAAATTCATGTAAAATCTTGTGAGATGAAAATGGACTAACTAAAGGGTGTGCAATATAGAAGGGTAGTCAGTGGACATGCTGAACCTTGTTTGAAGTCCATAGGTCATATGACCAATGAGCTATTGAAATAAAAAAATGTAAATAAATAATTTAAAATAGTGCGACATGTAAGTTTTAGGATTAATAGCTATTGAAATTTGAAGAATTTGATTTGTCACTATGTTGACGGTCTCTAACTGCTGTTGGTGGACGTAAGGAAGACTACAGGCGATTATCCGTCGAATATCCAACCTGAAACTGTCTTTACCTCGATATGACAGCTTAGGCCTTTTTCAATCATATTGAAATACATTTCATGGTCAATCAATTGAGTTATATTTTTCTACTTGTAGGCTACTGTCTGTAATTTTTCTCAAAGTGTGTAACCTAACATGTGCGCATTGATGTGCCAAATCGGTGAATTAATACATGTTTATTGGGTATGCATTCGAATAAGACGCCTCAATATTTGCAGCCGTAGGCGCTAATATCGCTCTAGGAGCTGATCCGTAGTCATTATTGTGAAAGAATTTTAATGTTAAGGTAAGATTTGAATGGAGAAAGCTGATCCAAGAGCGGCGCTCCCTTTCTTCCGATCCTATCAGTATCGATACGCTCCAACGACGCCCTTGCACCGTTCTATCTGCGAGGTGTTTGGGAAACGCTTATTACATCTTCGGCGCTGGTGGAACGATGCATCGTTAAAACTCACGAGCCTAAATTCCATCGGGAAACCGGGCCCAGGTTGATGCATCAGCACTCTTGTTCAATTGCAGAACCTTTAGACTACTGTTATTTCAAAAATGTTATATGAGAGTTCTAATAATGGATTGATATATGAAGACTATAAATTAAAATGTAATGCATTGTCCTGAGTATAACTTGTAATAATATTGTCGTTGCATATTTGCAATCTCAAAGCTGTTTATCGTAGCAATGAGGTGCATCTTCTCACAAGGTCGACCTAATATAGATCAATAGTATGTAGACTTAAAATAAATTAATCACAGATCCTTGTCCAGTTGCGACCAGGTCACGAACTTGCCAGTATACTTTATTATTGAACTTTATTGTAAAGTTTTCAAAGCACACCAGCCAGTTACTCCAACCAACTTGATGCGTTGGCCTACATCCAAAGCCATATATAGCCTATATTACTCTACATACATCAAATTCCATAAATAGATGGGGAGACCAGTGACAATGTTTGTTGGGATTGGACACAGCTGGATGGATCGCAGTAGAAAAACACGTTTCTTGTCTTCTTCGCAATGGTTATGCTACCACTTATTTTTGTTAGGAGGATGGATATAAACTAGGAATGTATTTGAGATCCGTGCACAACTTGTTCGGTGTCGTCATATTTAAATGATTTGATTCGCATATTGATAACAACACTGTAAGGTTTCTATCACTTTAACGAAAAAAGTATTTCAATACCGCCATTATAATATTTCGTTGTTACTTTTTACAGTAGCCTAGTTCAGTAGTAGGCCTGAGAAGAATAAGAATCGAATATGCTATTAATTGTTAATTTAGGCTATATTAATTATTTTGTATGAAATCGTAGGTCTCGCACAATGATGATGACGAGGATGATGAGGAAACACACGTGTGTAAAATCTTATTTCCCCCAACCCTAGTAGCGTGCGAGATGAAGATTGTGATTCCAGCGTCCTCGTAGTGACTTGTGATTGATTAGCTACATCATAAAGGGTAATCTTCGCTCGAGCCCCAAGCACCGTGTGCATTTGTGTTGCGGGGTTCTACCGACCTGTCGCTCTTTGTTCTTCAGGGATATGGATGGAAATTTAACATCAGATTAATTCAACAGCAACAATAATGACAGTGTAATACCGATGCAGTTATTGTGGGATTTTATGTGTAGGTTTAAGCGTTAATTAATAAATACTTTTTGTAGGTCTTCATTAAGTGCAATTTAATTTCAGCAATTTTGACTAAAGTGGAATGGTCAAAATTGTGAGTTCTACATTCACTGACTTAAAACATGTCTAATTTCACTTTATTTGATCATTGGGCCAGCAGTCACATTTGCTTTTATTTTACGCACAGATAAATAAGTAGGCATTTTTTTCGCAAACAATAGGCTATGGAGGCAAGGGAAAATATATTATAATTGAAATCGTTTATCAGACACCATTTTACATGTATTAATTTTGAAAAGTTCTCTTTCGTTTTCCGAGACCTGAGAAATATAATCAAACAAATGAAACGTAGGCCTATCATTGACTGTCGACTGACTTAATTAACATCTCTAAGTCCTTGATGCATCGATAGCATTTTCTGTTGAAGTGAATTCAAAATAAAAAGGGCCATTCAACAGCAAAATGTTTACACCAGCTCTCCAGAACAATTTAAACGTGCGCCAAATGTCTCTCTTACATTGGGCTGGACAAACTATTTCATATGGTGGGTACAAACGCCTTTTTTAAAGAGAATTTAACTGTGACTACAATTGTAAAGAAAGCCCGCATTCTGGAGTAATTCTTCCCAGATTGTTGCCGTTTTCCTGTGGTGTAACACAGTAGGCAGAGCAGCTGGCCCAGACACCGGAAAATAGGTGTGCTACAGCAGCAATATCCGTTTTTCATTTATTTTTTTAACTACAGAGCGTCAATCCAATATGCTAATCTATAAAAAAATATATATATTTTTAAAGCCCATGGCTATGTAGAGCAGCGAACATCAATCTTCGAATTGATTGATTTAATTTAAATGTAAAACAATTCTTTCAAACACTGCATTATCTTGTACACTTGTTATTTATCTATGACCTATTCCATTTAGGCCTATATATTGGCATATACACATAGGCTACATACACTACATGACCAGAAGTATGTGGACACCGGCTCGTCGAACATCTCATTCCAAAATAATAGGCATTAACATGGAGATGGTCCCTTCCTTTCCTGCTATAACAGCCACCACTCTTCTGGGAAGGCTTTCCACTAGATGTTGGAACATTGCTACAGGGACTTGCTTCCATTCAGCCACAAGAGCATTAGTGAGGTCGGGCACTGATGTTGGGCGATTAGGCCTGGCTCGCAGTCAGTGTTCCAATTCATCCCAAAGGTGTTAGATGGGATTGAGGTCAGGGCTCTGTGTAGGCCAATCAAATTCTTCCAAAGTTGGAAGCACAGAATCATCTAGAATGTCATTGTATGCTGTAGCTTTAAGATTTCCCTTCACTGGAACTAAGGGGCCTATCCCAAACCATGAAAAACATCCCCAAACCATTATTCCTCCTCCACCAAACTTGACAATTGTCCCTATGCATTTTTGCAGGTAGTGTTCATTCGCCAAACTCAGATTCGTCTGTTGGACTGCCAGATGGTGAAGCATGATTCATCACGCCAGAGAACGCATTTCGACTGCTCCGGAGTCCAATGGTGGTGAGCTTTACACCACTCCAGCTGACGCATTATGCATGGTGATCTTTGGCTTGTGTGAGACTGCTCGGCCATGGAAACCCATTTCATGAGGCTCCGGACAAACAGTTCTTGGGCTGACGTTGCTTCCAGAGGCAGTTTGAAACTTGGTAGTGAGTTTTGCAACCAAGGACAGACAATTTTTACCCAGTTCAGCAATCGGCGGTCCTGTTCTGTGAGCTTTTGTGGCCTACCACTTTGCGGCATTTCCACTTCACAATAACAGCATTTACAGTTGACCGGGTAAGCTCTAACAGGGCAGTCATTTTACAAACTGACTTGTTGGAAAGGTGACATCCTATGAAGGTGCCACCTTCAGTTACTGAGCTCTTCAGTATGGGAAATTCTACTGCCAGTGTTTGTCTATGGAGATAGCATGGCGGTGTGCTCGATTGTATACACCTGTCAGCAACAGGTGTGGCTGAAATAGCCGAATCCCACTAATTTGAAGGGGTGTCCACATACTAGTGTATTTCTTTATTCCACATGGTCAGGGCCTTGTTTCCCAGAGCCGTCGTAGCATTACAATCATTGTTAGAATCTTCTCACAATGTAGCTTTAGTAGCCAAGGTGTTTCCCAGAGCCGTGTTTCCCAGAGCCTTTTTTTTAGTAATGTGGCTCTTAAAAACCTCCACATATCTTCGAGTGATCCAGACCAATCGCGGGGGGGTAGCCAAAGAGCATCATTAGATGTTTTTTTGCCCTTCCTCGTCACTTTATTCACCGATCTTCACTGAACATAAAATCAAGATCTGTCTGACTGTATTTGTCGTCAACTTCGTTTTGAAGTTATCGGAAGTCACAAAGTTGCCAAAGTATTTGCAATTGTTACAAACAAGTGAAGGATAAAAGTATGCTTCAAATGAAAACCGACATGACTCAATTAAACGATACACAGGCTAAATGGGCCAATATAGGCTATTTCAATCATATCAAAATCAAGTTCATGTTCAATCAATTGAGTTCTAGTTTGCAACTAGGCTACTGTCTGTAATTGTTGCCTCAATGTGTTTCATGATGTGTGACAACATGTGCACAATAATGTGCCCGGTCTGTGATTAAGTGCATTACTAATGGTTACGCATAATAAGCTATCTAATTAGCCTATTTTCAGCCATAGGTGGTAATATCTCTCTAGGAGCGGATCTGTCTATTGTGGAATAATCCTAATGTTAAGGTAAGATTTGAATGGAGAAAGCTGATCTGAGAGCAGCACTGCTTTTCTTTTGATCCTATCAGTATCAACACATGGTCTAAAGGTGCACTTTGTGAATGTTCTCTCTATGTGCTTTTTTGGGAAACTCTCTTTAAACCTCTTAAGGATTGGACCCTTTTTTTTCAATTTTCGCCTATAATGACATACTCAAATCTAACTGCCTGTTGCTCAGGTCCTGAAGGAAGGATATGCATATTCTTGATACCATTTAAAAGGAAACACTGAAGTTTGTGGAAATGTGAAATTAATGTAGGAGAATATAACACATTATATCTGGTAAAAGATAATACTAACAAAAAAACATGTGTTTTTAAAAATATTTTTATCATCTTTGAAATGCAAGAGAAAGGCCATAATATGATATTGCAGTTTATGCACAATTTAGATTTTGTCCACTAGATGGCAGCAGTGTGTGTGCACAGTTTCAGATTGATCCAGTGAAGCATTGCAATACCAGGCAAAATTTTGTATCAAGTCTGCCCAAATGTGCCGAATTGGTCAATTGATACATTTTCAAGTACATAACTATAGAGAACATACAAAAATGATATGGTAATACAACATTTAAGTTTACACACTCCCAGGAATGTCATACATGATGTATCATTAGCTTATACACTAACTTTCACACATCCAGATGGCTTGGCGGTGTGGGTGTGTAGCCAAAGACACAGTTCCTACATTTGAATATAAACAAATTTTATCAAACAAAACTATGCTACATTTTATCTCTGGGACCCTCAGGATGACAAATCAGAGCAAGATTACTGAATGTAGTAAGTACATTATTCACCTTCAGAGATGAATGTATCAAACCAGTTGCCTGATAAAAGCTTTTGTTGTTGTGTACTATCCTCAAACAATAGCATGGTATTTTTTCACTGTAATAGCTACTGTAAATTGGACAGTGCATTTAGATGAACAAGATTTGAAGCTTTCTGGCCATATAAGACATGTCTATGTCCTGGGAAATGTTCTTGTTACTTGCACACGTTAGCTAAACCGCCCTGGTATAGGGACACGATCCCGTCGAGGTTAAGATCACTGCTGAATATTTGAATAGGTTTCCCTGAATAGGGTTAGGCCTATAGTCTACTCATGGACATAGTGTAGTTCAAAGCCATACATTAAATGCTCATTTTCATTTTTATATGCTAAATAAGAAATGTCAATAAATGTGTAATCTAATCCTATCGCATTTTATAAACCACATTGTGATATACCCAGACAGCAGCTGCCTGCCCCTCAATCTTTTTTTAAATCTTACATATATTTCCACATTTTAGGCTTTATGGACTAACTGTCTCTGACTGCGCCTTAACACATGAAAAAGACTGTGTCTAGGATTAGCGGTCAGATTTCCCATTTCCCATTGAAGCTCAAGGTTTTCAATCCAATCAATGGCTAATGATTACCAAGGCAACTTCGACTTCGACTTCATTAGCCCGAGTACAAAAGAGGGACCAGTCAATGCAGTGCTACGGGTAGGCCCACTCCGGTGCATCAGCCAAAAACCTTGACTGGGGTGGTCTGATTGTGCTCCCCACTTAAACCAACTGAAAGGGAAATATTATAATTACAGATTCATTTAGCGGCTGTGCAAGACAGGACATTGGTAAAACTTGACATTGTAGGCTAAATGTTGGTAAGTGATGGACGAATAGATCCCCACATTTGTCGTTTAAAACAACGGTTTTCTCTCTGTAAGTCTGTCCCTTTATAAATGCTTACTGTATCCACAGTGTCGACCCTCGACCGGGGGTAGTTCTTTAATGCACAGTCACAATAGCGCCGAGCCAGAGCGCCAGAGGAACACACCCGAGACCGAAAGGGGAGCGGAGAGTAGGCAGTCCTCTCTGTGTGTGGTGGTGGTGGTGGTGGTGGTAACACTCCAGTTACCATGTTTACTCTCCCACTTCATTGGCTGTGGCAGAATTACTGTTCACATATGTACAATACTCCCATAATTCACACAGCCCGCAGCCCCACTTTTTTTATGTTGCTTGACTGCTCTGTCCCAAATCCTGACGACAAGGTGTTTCATTTCACATATAATGCACAGCCCCGTTATCTCTGCGTGACGCATAATCCCGGGTGCCTTTTCCACCTTGGATACAGCTTGTGTTTCAGCCTGTGTCGGGGAAAAGTGCACCGGAACTTTTGTTGCACACCTATTCAGAAGATGCTGCATACCCTAGATGATACTGCGTACCATTTTGCGCAGTGACGCTGTAGGTGTGTACGCAACAAAAGTTCAACATTCACCTTCTGCTAATATTTCTGTCAAGCCGTCTACGCATACTTTTGACAAATCCAACAAATGCCCCACACCGAACGCACTGCAACAGCCTCTGCAACAAAACGTTACAAGGCAAACGCAGCGTTTCATTGGAAATGAATGTCATGCTTTCACCATTTGGCAGTCCGACAGAGGAATCTGGGTTTGGCGGATGCCAGGAGAACGCTACCTGCCCCAATGCTTAGTGCCAACTGTAAAGTTTGATGGAGGAATAATGGTCAGGGGCTGTTTTTCATGGTTTAGGCCCCATAGTTCCAGTGAAGGGAAATCGTAACACTACAGCATACAATGGCACTAAACGATTCGGTGCGGCTAACTTTGTGGCAACAGTTTGGGGAAGGCCCTTTCATGTTTCAGCATGACAATGCCCCCATGCACAAAACAAGGTCCATACAGAAATGGTTTGTCAAGTTCGGTGTGGAAGAACTTGACTCGCCTGCACAGAGCCCTGACCTCAACCCCATCAAACACCTTTGGGATGAATTGAAACTCCGACAGGCCTAATCGCCCAACATCAGCAATGCTCTTGTGGCTGAATAGAAGCAAGTCCCTGCAGCAATGTTCCAACATCTAGTGGAAAGCCTTCCCAAAAGAGTGGAGGCTGTTTTAGCAGGAAAGGAAGGGACCATCTCCATGTTAATGCCCATTATTTTGGAATGAGATGTTCGACGAGCCGGTGTCCACATACCTTTGATAATGTAGTGTATGTAGCCTATGTGTATATGCCAATATATAGGCCTAAATGGAATAGGTCATAGATAAATAACAAGTGTACAAGATAATGCAGTGCTTGAAAGCACTGTTTTACATTTAATTTTAAATCAATCAATTCGATGATTGATGTTAGCTGCTCTGCATAGCCATGGGCATTTTTTTTTGTTGATGAAAGATTAGCATATTGGATTGACGACCTGTAGACTAAAAAATAAATGA
The DNA here is from genome assembly GCF_057628025.1 of Oncorhynchus mykiss. Taxonomy (NCBI): domain Eukaryota; kingdom Metazoa; phylum Chordata; class Actinopteri; order Salmoniformes; family Salmonidae; genus Oncorhynchus; species Oncorhynchus mykiss. The sequence goes on from NC_143037.1 coordinate 38,073,261, forward strand.
ATAGCGTATTTTGCTGCTGCAGCCCGGATTGCAGCTGCACATCTCTCTTCCGGGGTCTGGTCCTGCGGCTGTGCCTACGGTGTTAAAACTGCAGGAATATGTGAAGAAAATACCAAAAAATGCGGGGTTACACAGCCATCACGTTGAGCTCGTAAAAGGCAGACGTTTAAATGATGCAGAACATGTATTCCACAATGAACATTTTTACAAGGATAGTCGCAGTTAATTGCTCTTAAAAAGGCTTTGCACCCACCATATGAAATCATTTGTCCCGCGCAATGTGAGAGAGAAATTTGTCGCACAAAAAATGTAATTGTTCTGGAGTGCTGGTGTAAACATTTTGGAGAAGAAAAAATTCGACAAAACTGCTGATGACTGTCCCTTTTTATTTTGACTTCACAGGAAATGCTATCGATGCAATCAATCGATTGAGACAAGACTATTGATATTCCCAGTCGTCAGTCTATTACTCTTTTAGACACCCAGGAGTAGGCCAAACAAAATAGCACTGATACATGAAATTAATACTAACCTGTCGATTGTTGGCTCAATGTCACTCGGTTACAGTGAGACTTGTTGTAACATCTGCGCAATAACTCTCTGTTTGGCAACATAAGATTTTTGTCACAATTGCTATTTTAGAGGAAATGTGGACGCCTTGTCAACCACATGACATGTTGAATGCATGGTTGACTTGTACTGCTTAAAATGAAATGATAAATTATGGTTGGTGATTGTAGTCCTGTGCCGATGTAGATTGTAGTCCTGTGCTGATGTTTTTTTTCCATACGTTTCTAAATATAGTATCATGTAATATGCAATTGCAATATTTGGTGAATATTCAAGTCCCCATGTTACTTAGGCCTATTCCATCTTATTCCCAATTCTACCATAATAGCCCAATAATAAAAACAAATAGGGTCTATTAATAATAATAATAATAAGTCACGAATGAATACCTAGACAAAATTATTATTATTATCGTGTATTATTTCATTAGTATTTATAATAATTTCGTATTGGTGTTCAATCAAGGCTTTGATCCCACCCGTTGTTTGGTTAACGGTCCTAACTGGTCTATATCTTCTGTAGAGGTACCCTTTTCCCGTTTACAAATCACAACATTTAATTCGCTCCGAGATCAATCTCCTGGTCATGCAAGTAATCATGCAACTCGTTTCTTTTCCAGGACTATGTTTTCAAATAGTATGCAATGCATCCAATTATACGTAGTTTTTTTAATGAACATAGCCTTCCTGATTTGGTTTTACATGTAGGCATGAATTAAAATCTATCTACATGTTGCGTCGAAGTAGTTGCAAATAATAATAATAACATTAATCCTTACAACATAATAATCATAATTATTATAATAACAATGATACAGCAATGTGGTTTATAATACTTGTCAATTAACTGCATGCAATAGGACCAATAATGAAATTAAGTTCAAATGCGAATAACCATGCTTTTTGTTGTCAGATAGGCCGATACTTTCCTGATATTAGCTTGACTAGGTTGTTTTCTTCACTGCTTCAACTGAACAGCAATCATACCTAGCCTACATGTGGATTAGTACAGGACTGTAGGAATATACGCCTTTCTTTCGTTCAACATCCATGTAGTTCACTGTAAATATTGTATTAATTCATACATACGGTAGCCTACAGACGTACATATTTCAATTGCTTAGCTGCGTTATGGGCTGCAGAATAGGCTATAGCGCATATAACCAAACCTCCAACTAAAATCGACCACACACCTAACATTGCCTGTTAATATGCATGCAACGAGCAACAGACGCCTGCTGTCATACACACGGCATGTCTGAATGCCATTACATGCAAGGTAAAACAAGTGGAAGGCAAAATCATACAAACAGTTGAAACTCCTCGCTGGGTTTACCTGGAGTCCTTGTGACACAATGGCGCTACATGTTTTCATTCATTACTTTTTAATGAAGCTAAGTATGGCATCTGCTCCGTAGTGCAGGGAGAGGATCGGTGTACAAAAATAAAGAATCGTTTAAATTAAAAATACATTGACTTAATATGTTTCCTTTAGAAATACAATTCATTGAAACCAGCCCGCTAAAGTCTCGTCTATTGAAATTCGGCGGCTGCATGCATCAACAGCTGCTGTTTCGTGTGGTTTGCTCCGGGGCAAAGCATGCAACATTTTCATTACGACTATATCATAAATTCACTGCTAATCTACACCTGTTGTTTACGATGCACGGACTCCAACGTACGCATTTAATTTAGTGGCGTCAAAAATAACCCCTTGCAGAACGGGACATTTGAGTAGCCTACGTTGAACACAATGACAGATGACACGTCAATGGCGTTATTTGTAAATATAGTCTAAACATATTTTGAGATAGCCTATCTGTAACAGAATAGAGCCTATCTGTAATAGAATAGAGCCTATCTGTAATAGAATAGAGCCTATGTGTAGTAGAATAGAGGCTATTTGTAATAGAATAGGGCCTATCTGTAATAGAATAGGGCCTATCTGTAATATAATAGGGCCTATCTGTAATAGAATAGAGCCTATCTGTAATAGAATAGGGCCTATCTGTAATAGAATAGGGCCTATCTGTAATAGAATTGGGCCTATCTGTAATAGAATACAGGCTATTTGTAATAGAATAGGGCCTATCTGTAATAGAATAGGGCCTATCTGTAATAGAATAGGGCCTATCTGTAATAGAATAGAGCCTATCTGTAATATAATAGAGCCTATCTGTAATAGAATAGGGCCTATCTGTAATAGAATAGAGCCTATCTGTAATAGAATAGGGCCTATCTGTAATAGAATAGGACCTATCTGTAATAGAATAGGGCCTATCTGTAATAGAATAGGGCCTATCTGTAATATAATAGAGGCTATTTGTAATAGAATAGGGCCTATCTGTAATATAATAGAGCCTATCTGTAATAGAATAGAGCCTATCTGTAATAGAATAGGGCCTATCTGTAATAGAATAGGGCATGTCTGTAATAGAATAGGGCCTATCTGTAATATAATAGAGCCTATCTGTAATATAATATAACCTATCTGTAATAGAATAGGGCCTATCTGTAATAGAATCGGGCCTATCTGTAATAGAATAGAGCCTATCTGTAATAGAATAGAGCCTATCTGTAATAGAATAGAGCCTATCTGTAATAGAATAGAGCCTATCTGTAATAGAATAGGGCCTATCTGTAATAGAATAGAGCCTATCTGTAATAGAATAGGGCCTATCTGTAATAGAATAGAGCCTAATGGTAATAGAATAGGGCCTATCTTTCTCGTAATTCATTATTATAGCAACACTAATAACGAGAAGAACAACGGTAACAGTAAAGCCATCATATTCATTATCATAGAATAATGTTAAATAGGCTGATAATTATAGCCAGTAATAACTATAGTAAGCTATTTCTTTTTTTCCGTATTGTTTTTACTTGACCTTAAATTAGATTTTTGATGTGATCATTTTGAATGATCAGTAGTGATACTTGATAACAATCACCTTGCTGTTGAGGGATGGACCTTGACCCCATCACATAGGCTACCATGCTGTGTCCATTGCTAGTCCGGATCCCACGGGTTTGCGAAAAATAAGTTATTGCTCTCAAAGGGGTAGTCAAGAAGGTGCTGGTGGTGGCAATAGCGGTTGTACCGGAGAGGGAGGGGGGATCCGAGATGGTGCTCAGAGGAAGGAGGAGGAAAGAGATAATTGATCTAAGGGGGAGAGTATAGGACAAAAAGTGATAATGATGAATACATTGCAAAATGTTTTGTCCCTGACAAGGGTGTCAGATTGAATGGCCTGTGCGCATGTGCGAAGGTATCCAAACTGACAATGCTTGTGAGATGAAGATAGTGTTGTTGCTGCTTCTGGGCTCACGGAGGACGAGAGGAATCTACAAGCCGACAAGATGCGATCCAAGGCTAGGGCAAGAAAACTGGCCAAAAGTAGGTATTTTTCCCTTCTTACGCTTTCGGTCGGCGGCTCGAACCCTCGTCACCAATGTGTCATTGTCATTTATCAGTTCCTTTGGGGACGGGTCTTTGTCCTCCTAGGTATAATGTCGTTCTCTGTGTGAATAGTAACCTTAAGACATCCTACTTCGTGTCTCCAGCCTGCTCGCTGTTGCAGCCTCGGGTTCGCTTGTTCCCAACTTCAGAACTTTCATATATGCTGAGAAACACTGCTGATGGTTTGTATTAAATATATGAGAGAAAAAACATGTCCATACAAACTGCGCTGTGGAGTCGTTTTGGTTTATTTTCTCGGAGGTAAGAAACGGCGAAGAATCGTTACCCGAAAGTTAGCTAAAAGTTTTCGAATGGGATAGTAACTTTTTTATTGAGTTTTTCCAAGTCTTGTGAAATAATATTCCTGTCTTTTGAAATAGTGGGCGCTCTAGCACTGCTCATGGCGATAGAAGGAGCACAGAATAGAGACCGAGTTCTGCGCACATTCCGCACAACCTTCATTGACGACAAGTGGGAGACGTTCAAATGTGAAATTGGAAAGAAATTGCTTTTTCATGAAGCATTTTATCCGTCCGTTTTTACCTTAGTAGAAAATGCATTCACGAAGTCGTTTTTCCCCTCTGGCCGCTTAACTACTATGGTGTTTTGTTCCTCTTTCGGGGAATGGCAATCAATAATGCTTCTTGTGCAAGAAGGTACTTTACGAACTGTTGCTGTTCTCATATACGGAAAAAAGTAATTAAAATTTTTGTGAACATCGTGTAGATGTTTGTGTATGAAGAAGGATGTTTCTCAGCTTGGACTCAGATATCTTTCCGATTGATTTGCTTATTGCGCATCCATGAATACAGTTGGCTTTTTCTGTAAATGTATATCATCAATGTAGGTGTTATTTGTTTTCTGAATAAAAGGTAAAGCAATAATGTGTGTTACACATATTTTCAGACTCGAAAGAGGATTCATTTTTTGATATGGGTGTTATCAATTATTTCAAGATGAGTTTCGATTATGGACATGTAGCGGTTGGTCATTGCAAATGCAGAACTTCGAGCAGATGAATGCTTAAACCAGTGAGGGCTCAGTGAAATGTATAGCCTAATGAGTTTAATCCATCAGCAGCCTATTAACGAATCTGAACGCATAAGATATTTACAATTATTTAAGAAGTCGTTTATTTTCATTTCAGCATAAGCCCCTGAAAAACATTATATATGGCCTTTGTTAATCCCAAATCAACATTTTCAGATTTAAGGCATGTTACATTTCCAATGAAGGCATATTGGTTGTTTCTATCTCGCCGCTATGTTAACAAGCATGGTGAAATGACCGTGCTGTAAACGAGTAGCCTAGTACGTTGGTTGTATACCTCCTCCGTTTTCTACGCATTATGATCAATAATTTGTGTCAATGAGGACAAGACAAGTAAACATTTCAACAGTTACATATTGTGTTTGGAACCAGAAATAAACTATTACATTGTAAGCAGCGTTTCTTGTAATTGTGCTTGTGTATGTATGGTTCAAGTTTTTTAATTGTCGGTGTCACGCGCGGACATTTGTCAAGTCTTTGCAAAGAGAAAGCAGGCCCAGCTCTCGGGGAGAATCGTTATCAATTCAGGAAGGTATTTTTCATTTACAATATAAATAAAATAGACCTTGATCTTATTGCATTTTGATCCGAGTGCTATTTAAAATAAATGCCTGCATGAATTTGAGGAGACTTCTCACTCGGCGAGAAGTATTCCATTCTTGCTAAACTTCCAGACCTTAGCGACCCCAATTTGTCTCGCCTTGTGTTGTAGTACATTGGAACTAATGAGTTATAAACAAAAAGAAGATCACATGAATATGGCCTTGTGATATTTAATAAAGCTGGGCCCGAGTTGTTGACAACATTTAGGCCATATGCCTACAGGATACTTGTGCAGTTACAGAGGCTATACACACCGTGGGATACTTGTCATACTCTCTACCTGTAGACAAGTCCTATAGCAGGCTGCACTTATTACATTTCCCCCCAAACTGGCATAATTTAAGTAGCGGTGGAACCTTTTTAAATTTCGACAGAGTTGTCATAGTCCTGATTAAATCGAAAAGGGCCTCATTTAAGGAGATTTATACAGACCTCCCCGGTCCAGAATCCTCAAATCCACAGGGATTCGGCTCTCAGAATCGCCTCCCTGAGCGGTGTCGAACTGGGTAAACTCTCATTGATCAATAAATGCCGTGACGGCCCGTATTTCCCCACATATACAGCTTAGGCCTTTTGGATATGTAGTGATATTTGAAAACACTTTTACACGTTTACATGAATATGTTACATGGTATCATAGCCTGGTGGCCTGTAATTTAGATGATTGTTTTTAGGTTTGTTTATCTTATTTTTCCTAAAAAGGTAGGTCTATATCTCTTTCGAAATTTCACAATTTATTATTATTAGGCCTGTTGTTTATAATACAAATTATTATTGTTATTATTCATATGATTGTTATTATTATTTTTACCCTTTTATATACTAATTTGAGTCATATGCTATAGCCTACAGTATTACAATACAATCTAGGTCATATTTTGGTGACCATTTTGAAATTATCTTTTGTTCGCTCTTGTAATTTGAGGCAGGCTAAAGGGTTGGTTAGATGTTTCTCGCTACAGTTAATTCAATTTTATATAGAATGGCACAGGCATCTCCTCTGTTGACTTCCCCTGGCATAAGTTGCTTGTGCACCTTATTAGACGATACTTATTTTATTTTTGTCTTTATAGGCCTATCCTATGGTTCAAATGTTTGCAATTCGGTCTGAAACAACAGATGTGTGCTGACAACATGCCATTAAGGCTTAAGGCAGGATTCAATTGTTGAACATTACAGGTGACTTTTCCAGTAGGCTCCTACAGCAGGCCTACCTAGTGTCTAAAACCGAGCAAACATCGTAGATGATAAAAATGAAAATGGAGTATCGGTGTGTCTGCAATCTGGCCAGTAGATAGGCTACCTATGTCGACGCCTCACAATTGGATCTTGATTGATTTCTATAAGAGACATATTGTAAAATCATATAATGGTTTGACACGGCTATATTGTCTGCGTATATACAGTCTGCGTGTGTGTTGTGTTAACTGGGCCGCATATTCGCTAATGCTAAAAGTACATCTTAAATTAAATGTATCCACTGATGTGAAGTTTAAGACATTTTCATTTTGTTTAATATATGTCAACATTTAAGGTTTCACAAGATCAAGAGCGATCCCCAACCCAGTCCTTTAGGGTTAAAACTAAAATGTGAAACGTCTGGGGGGGACCGAGGAGAGGGTTGGGAAACACTGCCATAGGGGAACCATTTTAAGGTCTCTGAAGAACCATAAACGGGACGGTCCTTTCAAGAACCATACAAAAATCCCAAACGAAACCGGAATTGAATAGCCCTGCTGTAGGATATTTAAGGGATAATTTGATATTGGCGTTAAGGCCCTGTGTCTCTTTCCCAAGAGTCAGATTAACTCCTGGATACCATTTGTATTTCTCTGTGCCCAGTAGCAAACTTGCGACATTATCAACTCGGCCCTCACAGTTTCCCGCATGGATAAGCTTGGGTAACCGGACAGACACAGTTGTATTTGCGTCCAGTAATTTAGCCACTTTTCTTGTGTCCCAACTTTTCTTTATATTAAACGAGGTACATTTGTCAGCAAGACGCATCAATTAATTCAGGCGACAAGAGGAATGTTTTGTATCTAATGTCTCCTTCTGTTTGGAGTGGGTGAACGTGCGCAGGTAGCCTAATTTTGAAGTGATTTGTTTGACATTCAGAAGAAAACATTAAAAGATAATACATGCTTCCATTAAAATACATGTCTTTACTATTAAGCCCATAAAAAGAAAAAGGAAAGTAAAACTCTTAGGCCTCAAGACGCTTACACTTCTAAAAAAGCTGACACAAGATTTAGCCCAGGTAGTCTGCAAGAAAGATTAGGTGCTAACACAAAATAATTCCACAAGGTTTTTTAATGGACAGAGGAAGTAGTAGTTGTAGTAGTAGTAGTAGTAGTAGAAGTATTGGACTAAACAGACACGGCTGCAGTATGATACGGTAGTAGTAGTAGTAGTAGTAGTAGTAGAATTATTGGACTAAACAGACACGACTGCAGTATGATAAGGTAGTAGTAGTAGTAGTAGTAGTAGTATTAGTAACAGTAGTAGTAGTAGTAGTAGTAGTAGTGGTAGTAGTAGTAGTAGTAGTATTGGACTAAACAGACATGGCTGCAGTATGATAAGGTAGTAGTAGTAGTAGTAGTAGTAGTAGTAACAGTAGTAGTAGTAGTAGTAGTAGTAGTAGTAGTAGTAGTAGTATTGGACTAAACAGACACGACTGCAGTATGATAAGAGAGTAGTAGTAGTAGTAGTAGTAGTAGTAGTAGTAGTAATAGTAGTATTAGACTAAACAGACACGGCTGCAGTATGATAAGAAAGTAGTAGTAGTAGTAGTAGTAATAGTAGTAGTAGTAGTAGTAGTAGTATTGGACTAAACAGACACGACTGCATTATGATAAGAGAATAGTAGTAGTAGTAGTAGTAGTAGTAGTAGTAGTAGTAGTAGTAGTAGTATTGGATTAAACAGACATGGCTGCAGTATGATAAGGTAGTAGTAGTAGTAGTAGTAGTAGTAGTAACAGTAGTAGTAGTAGTAGTAGTAGTAGTAGTAGTAGTAGTAGTAGTAGTAGTAGTATTGGACTAAACAGACACGACTGCAGTATGATAAGAGAGTAGTAGTAGTAGTAGTAGTAGTAGTAGTAGTAGTAGTAATAGTAGTATTAGACTAAACAGACACGGCTGCAGTATGATAAGAAAGTAGTAGTAGTAGTAGTAGTAGTAGTAATAGTAGTAGTAGTAGTAGTAGTATTGGACTAAACAGACACGACTGCATTATGATAAGAGAGTAGTAGTAGTAGTAGTAGTAGTAATATTGGATTAAACAGACACGACTGCAGTATGATAAGATAGTAGTAGTAGCAGTAGTAGTAGTAGTAGTAGTAGTATTGTACTAAAAAGACACGGCTGCAGTTTGATAAGATGATAGTAGTAGTAGTAGTAGTACTAGTAGTAGTAGTAGTAGTAGTAGTACTAGTAGTAGTACTATTGTTCTAGAAAGACACGGCTGCAGTATGATAAGATAGTAGTAGTAGTACTAGTAGTAGTAGTATTGTACTAAAAAGACACGGCTGCAGTATAATAAGATAGTAGTAGTTGTAATAGTAGTACTAGTAGTAGTAATAGTAGTAGTGATAATATTGTACTAAATGACAAGGCTGCAGTATGATACGATAGTAGTGGCAATCACATAACATCAGAAACCAAACATCATTGACAAAAAACTTGAATTGTTGCGTCTCGTTGTGTCGTTGTCCTCAGGTGGCTACTAAACTAGGTAAAAGTATCCCATTCCTAAATTAGCCATGGATGGAGATAAGGATTTGGACTTGTGGTTTTACTGAATTCTCTGTGCTGGTAAATGTTTAGAACTGCGATTTTGACCCAACCAGAAATGCATACTTTGTGCCCCTGGACTGGAAGTTCAAGATGTAACTAGATGTCGTAGGCCAATGTTAACTAGTTGGCCTGGTGCATCGTTGCCCATGAAAGGAAGTTAGGCTAGCGAGCATTTTAGCCAGCCACATAATTTTGAGCTTACATTGATTGCACTAAATAGTTTTTGGTATATTTTAGTTGTCACTGTATTAGATTAAGCATAGGTGATTTGATGATGTTGAAATGGTGCTGGAATAGTGGAGGCAGCTCCTGTTTTCTTTGCCAATTGAGGTAACTCCATGGTTCTAAATCAATAGTTGTTTAGTAGTCCGAAATGTCAGAAACATTAACTTGTAACTGTATGTTTTGTGGACTTCAACAGACAGATGTTGCTTTATGTTTTTTTTGATGAAAGAAGGTGCGTTTCATTGTGTTCTGCCACTGTGTCTTGTTATTGTCCCGGGCCTTAGGCCAATACTGTATATCAGGGTGTGAAGGCATACGAACTAGCAGGTTGTAGAGCAAACAACCCAATTAGCACAAGACATACTGTAGGTTGTAATATGGCTTTTCCCCCCTGGCTTTCCAGTGGTTTTATCATGGGGCCTCTCATATGCTGCTGCTGCTGCACCTTAGTCTCTGTAAACTCAAGAGACCATAGTGCTCGGCACTCACTCATTAACTGTAGGGAAGCCATTCACTCACTCACCCACTCACTCACTCGTTCTTGCACACACTCTCTCACACACATTTTCCCAGGATAAATGATTTTGGCAAGCATGCCATGTTAGCCCCAATATTTATCGGAGGTGTGTGTATGTGTGTGTACATGTGTGTGTAAGGCCCACCCGAACGCCATGCAGCCTGCTGCCTGTGAAGCCGGCTCTTGTTTTTGAGCAGTGCAGCTCAGTCACTACTCAAAGCCCTAATCTCGCCTTCAGGTCTGCCTCATAATGGCACAAATAATGTCATAACCCAACATGGACTAGCCCCATATAATGGAATGTTTCTTATTGGACAAGTCCAGGTAGTCCCTCCTTGTTCATCCCATTTGGGCATAATGAACTCACCACAGTGTGAGAGAGATCTCAGTCAGACCCCGCCGTCCACACTTGGCCCCAGCAGATCCACAAGGAAAATACCTCTCCGCTGCCCACCACCCCTCACACCTACAGTGCCTTGCAAAATAATTCATCCCCCTTGGCGTTTTTCCTATTTTGTTGCATTACAATCTGTAATTTAAATTGATTTTTACTTGGATTTCTTGTAATGGACATACAAAAAAGTGTCCAAATAGGTGAAGTGAACTTTAAAAAAATGACTTGTTTCAAAACATTATAAAAAATAAAAAACGAAAAAGTGGTGCGTGCATATGTATTCACCCCCTTTAAATGAAGCCCCAAAACAAGATCTGGTGCAACCAATTACCTTCAGAAGTCACATAATTAGTTAAATAAAGTCCACCTGTGTGCAATCTAAGTGTGACATGCTCTGTCACATGATCTCAGTATAAATACACCTGTTCTGAAAGGCCCCAGAGTCTGCAACACCACAAAGCAAGGGGCACCACTAAGCAAGTGGCACCATGAAGACCAAGGAGCTATTCAATCAGGTCAGGAACAAAGAAGAAGAAGTACAGATCAGGGTTGGGTTATAAAAAAAATATCAGAAACTTTGAATATACCACGGAGCACCATTAAAACCATTATTAAAAAATTGAAATAATATGGCACCACAACAAACCTGCCAAGAGAGGGCCGCCCACCAAAACACAGGGACCAAGCAAGGAGGGCATTAATCAGAGATGCAACAAAGACACCAAAGATATAAAGGAAGAGCAGCAAAGCTCCACAGCGGAGATTGGAGGATCTGTCCATAGGACCACTTTAAACCGTACACTCCACCTTTCTGAGCTTTACGAAAGAGTGGCCAGAAAACAAGCCATTGCTTAAAGAAAAAAATAAGCAAACACATTTGATGTTCGCCAAAAGGCATGTGGGAAACTCCCCAAATATATGAAAGAAAGTACTCTGGTCAGATGAGACTAAAATGAAGCTTTTTGGCCCTGAAGGAAAACGCTATGTCTGGTGCAAGCCCAACACCTCTCATCACCCCGAGAACACCATCCCCACAGTGAAGCATGGTGGTGGCAGCATCATGCTCTGGGGATGTTTTTCATAGGCAGGGACTGGGAAACTGGTAAGAATTGAAGGAATGATGGATGGCGCTAAATACAGGGATATTCTTGAGGGAAACCTGTTTCATTCTTCCAGAGATTTGAGACTGGGATGGAGGTTCACCTTCCAGCAGGACAATGACCCTAAGCATATTGCTAAAACCACTCTCGAGTGGTTTAAGGGGAAACATTTAAATGTCTTGGAATAGCCTAGTCAAAGCCCAGAACTCAATCTAATTGGGAATCTGTGGTATGACTTAAAGATTGCTTTACCCCCAGCGGAACCCATCCAACTTGAAGGAACTGGAGCAGTTTTGCCTTGAAGAACGGGCAAAAATCCCAGTGGCTAGATGTGCCAAGCTTATAGATACATACCCCAAGAGACTTGCAGCTGTAATTGCTGCAAAAGGTGGCTCCTCAAAGTATTGACTTTGGGGGGGGGGGTGAATAGTTATGCACACTCAAGTTTTCATTTTTTTTGTCTTATTTCTTGTTTGTTTCATCCCCCAAATTATTTTGTATCTTCAAAGTGGTAGGCATGTTGTGTAAATCAAATGATACAACCTCACCAATAATCTATTTTAATTCCAGGTTGTAAGGCAACAAAATAGGAAAAATGCCCAAGGGGGTGAATACTTTATGTGACTTAATTCGCTTTTTTTGGGCTGCAATCTCCCAATGTTTTGGCAGTTTGTCCTGCGTGCCGAGGATGAGATGTGATATAAATAGGCAGGAGGCATACTGCAGAGTGGTATGCATTTGCCAGGGGGAAAAAGAAAAGTCTTTCCACTCCAGTTAAAGGCATTTCTGTGTATCGTATTCCAGACGGTGCTGTGCAGAGAGTCAGTCAAAGTTATCACCCAGACAACCGAAAAGACTAAGAGAGGGCCTGGGTCTTGTTCATTACGACACACAACTGAAATAGGTTATAAAGCATTTTGCAACAAAATATTTGATTTTCTTATTGGATGAATCTTGGTAGGCCCTTGCAGTATTTTTCTGTTTTCTTCCATTTGGTGAGTAATGAACATGACCCTGTCTGTAAAAAAAACATGCTTCCTTCTCGTTTCTTTAGTGGAATGCAAACACAATCATTTTCTCTCCGACCATGCCTCGGTGTGATTACATCCCCGCTGTTTGACTTTTTAAAACATTTTTTTTAAACATATGGGATGTTGACTGGGAAATTTGCATGTTTAAGCTGCACTCATGATTCAGAGAAATGTAACATCTCTGCATTGTGACTAGTCAGTGGTAAATGGCACATTACTTTTCTTTTAAAGTTAATTGTGTTCTATGGTCCTGATAACTTAATTCAAATTCCACAGGCATTTGCTTGCTTAGTTAAATGCCCACATACAGTAAATACTCACTTGATTTACATCTTACTCACTCACTCCCTATTGGCTTGCTGCTGTACTGTGCTTCACCTATCAGAATGGTATGTTGCCCCAGATCCTTATATTCCCTTCATCCTGTAGAGACAAAGCTCTCCTCCCCAGAGACTTCCTCTTTTTTGTCTTGGAGATGTGATTTTAATTTAACCTTTATTTTACTAGGCAAGTCAGTTAAGAACAAATTATTAATTTACAATGACAGCCTAGGAACAGTGGGTTAGCTGCCTTGTTCAGGGGCAGATCGACAGATTTTTACCTTGTCAGCTCAGGGACTCAATCTAGCAACCTTTCAGTTACTGGCCCAGCATTCTAACCAC